>NC_047028.1:20582609-21203581 GCF_902652985.1 Pecten maximus
CATCTGACACTATACCTCACCCTTCCTGGTTTGTACAACTGTAATCATGACACTATACCTCACCCTTCCTGGTTTGTACAACTGTAATCATGACACTATACCTCACCCTTCCTGGTTTGTACAACTGTATTCCTGACACTATACCTCACCCTTCCTGGTTTGTACAACTGTAGACCTGACAATATACCTCACCCTTCCTGGTTTGTACAACTGTAGACCTGACACTATACCTCACCTTCCTGGTTTGTACAACTGTAATCCTGACACCATACCTCACCCTTCCTGGTTTGTACAACTGTATTCCTGACACTATACCTCACCCTTCCTGGTTTGTACAACTGTAATCCTGACACTATACCTCACCCTTCCTGGTTTGTACAACTGTATTCCTGACACTATACCTCACCCTTCCTGGTTTGTACAACTGTAATCCTGACACTATACCTCACCCTTCTGGTTTGTACAACTGTAGTCCTGACACTATACCTCACCCTTTCTGGTTTGAACGTGGGTTGAATAATAAACGCAATGTGTTCCGAATAATGAATCTAGTCCTTCTAGAAGTGAGGAATTATGAACATTTAGAAGGGATGTTTGGACATTAAGAATCGGTCCTTATGATATCAATATAGAATTGAAGATGCGCTTGTCTGTAATTAAACTTAATCAGTGAATGTTGAATGTTGGATGGTATTAATTATTGGAATAGCACTGTCACAGTTTCAATTAACACCACACGACACTAATCGCGAGTTGGTATTGATACTTTTAGTCATGAAGAGACAGTTCATATGCGTAATCTACTGATCTACCTATCTCCTCCATCTATTGGCTTACGCTATCGGTAATTAATAGCTTGATTAACATTAAATCTAATTAGAATATACATAAGAAAGTAACATATGTATGAGATTTGCATGTCAGTATTAAATTTCTGATCTGACTATACTCATTGTCGTTATAAATAGAAAAGCACGGTAGTTCGCTGCTGTTCGGAACCACTGCCACCATTCGTAATGAGAATTAAAGGGTTAATAGACACAGTATCAGCGAAACGTACCACCCGACAATCACAAGCGGTAGCAGTATTGAAACATAATTTGCAATTTATGTCGAATGACTGATAAAAACATCAGTATGCCTTTCAGCTATCTGTGACTCACCGCCGCTGTTAAAGACTAAATTATTGAAACCCAGATTGGATCAACATATACATATACAAATGTCAACGTAGAAGGAAATGTTTTCTAATCCAACGAAGTCATTAAACGATTGCAATTTGAAAATATTGTAAATGTAAGTAATGGAGTAATGAACCCATTATTTGCTGAATACTGACCATAAATCCTGACAGAGGCTGGCATGATTGTGAAGTGTTCAATGATTTTTTTTTTATTTTCGAAATATGGCCATTCAAGTTGATAACAAGATTACTTTGAAATTATAGCTAATTCCATAATATGTTTTTTTAATCACACCTTAATTCAGTCGTTATTCATTTTGCGTAGCATAGCTTAACAAATACACAAAATATACAATGAATAACATGCGACTCGCTCAGCGAAACTGTCCCCCTGTCTAATAAACTGAGTATGTTGAGGACTCACCGGATGTTCTGCCTCCAGTGGTGTCGGTAACCCATAATGTTAAGGAAAAGAATAAGATCCCTGCCAGTGTCCGACAGGCGAAGGTAAATCCATGGTTCCACATAGTGTGCCTACTCTATCCCGAAGACTGCGGCCGTTCTCACAGCGACGTACATCGCTAATGGATACGCAACAGCAGTGACCGTGTCATTGAAGCTATGCACCAGTAAGTTCGGTACAGTACCTTGGTTCTATATTCTGGTCCAGGAGACAAGGAATTTAGATCACTGAAAGGGAAATAAAACATTTACTAAGAATTGGAATCTGAATGTTCGCAAACCAACGTTTCGCACTCAGGATAATACATGATGGATTTTAAAATACTCGAGTAAGATTTATTTTCGTGATATTTACGGTCATAAAATATAGCGCGAAAATAAATACACAGCAAATATTTAATTGCACATAAATATAACGAAGTATTTACTGCAGAATGTATATAAGGCAGTGTTACTCAAAATGTGATACCAGCCAAATAGATCTGACTGAGACAACAGCGAAATTATAGGCCTGTGAAATTTAACAACTATACAAGATATCGTACTAGTCAAAGCGCACCTGATATTGTGGCTTGGCCTTTCCAAAAACAATTGATATATAGGTTGATGTAGACTATGTGAACGTTTTATGGTCAAAATCGTGATCTCATTTGGAAATCTTCTATTTCCTTTGGTCTAAAGAATAAGCCGCACTGGCGGATTTATGGGGCCGTTAGGAGCGTGCCCCCCCCCCCCCCCCCCCCCCCAAAAAAAATCAAAGTAAGGGTATCTTAAAAACGAATTCCCGTAATCAATCAACGAAATGATAGTACCCCGCCGGACCCCCCGTCACTTGGCACCCCCCCCCCCCCCCCCCCCCCCCCCCCCTAACTGAACATCCTGTATCCGCCCCTCCGCCGATACCACATTTTAAAATCTCGATGCTGTATACATTTTGTTTTTTAATATATATGATTTGGCAGACGCTGTATTTAACTGAATAATCGATATAATTGAATCTATGTTGCAGACTTGATATAAATTTTACAGAATCCCTATGATATGTTATTGGTATGACACGTGGAGATGAATGTTTATGTTCGTGACAACGGAAAATCGATGATAATTATAACATTAAAAAGGTAAATAATACCTCGATATTAGCTGTCATAGTAGCTTTCTATATTCCCTAAAGACCCGCGTATTGATTTATATTTCAGTTCAGTTTATTCTCCTCAGCTTCATTAATTATACACACAACATTGTGATGTTAATATTTCACGGCAAAAGTATAAAACACTGCTGATAAATATCAATACGTATTGTGATGTCGATGTTTATATTTCACGGTCAAAATGTAAAACACTGCTAATAAATATCAATATGTTCTTATATAAAACACTGCTGATAAATATCAATATGTACTTATATAAAACACTGCTAATAAATATCAATATGTACTTATATAAAACACTGTTAATAAATAGCAATATGTTCTTATATAAAACACTGCTGATAAATAGCAATATGTACTTATATAAAACACTGCTAATAAATATCAGTATGTAACTATATAAAACACTGCTAATAAAAATAAATATGTACTTATATAAAACACTGCTAATAAAAATTAATATGTACTTATATAAAACACTGCTAATAAATATCAATATGTTCTTATATAAAATACTGCTTATAAATATCAATATGTACTTATATAAAACTACTGCTCATAATATCAATATGTACTTATATAAAACACTGCTAATAAATATCAGTATGTACTTATATAAAACACTGCTAATAAATATCAATATGTACTTATATAAAATACTGCTAATAAATATCAATATGTACTTATATAAAATACTGCTAATAAATATCAATATGTACTTATATAAAACACTGCTAATAAATATCAATATGTTCTTATATAAAACACTGCTAATAAATATCAATATGTACTTATATAAAACACTGCTAATAAATATCTATATGTACTTATATAAAACACTGCTAATAAATATCAATATGTACTTATATAAAACACTGCTAATAAATATCTATATGTACTTATATAAAACACTGCTAATACATATCAATATGCATTTAATAAGTAATAAGGGGCTGACTAGAAAAGCTTTTACACTTGAGTCAACGGCTCGTCTTTTATAATGCATAATAAAAAAATAAAACAGAAAAGGTGCAACTGGATAAAAGCATCAGTTCCAGTACATAAGTGACGATGTATTTCTAAGATGTCAGATATAATATCACAAGTATGTTGATTCTTATAGTTGGAAATTTCCCTGAGCATATTTGTTTTAAATAAAGGTAGGTAAAACAGATTGATCGACTGTTATTCAAAATGGCTAAGATAGCAAGGAGCTTAGCAAAAATGTGTTTTCACTGTCTAGAGAAAAATGTTCATCTGCTAATTATGTGATTTTTTTTATTATTATTTTAGAATAAGAGTAGATGATTATATGATTGAAGTTCGAATGTTTGTCTGTTACGTGACGATAAAGGAATGCATGAATTACTTTTTAATGATTTCAAGCATGTATTCATTTTAATCTTTCGAAACATTGGGTAAGCATACCCCCATTGTTGTTTGATCGGTTTATCACTATGGCTTGCCAATAACCTGGCTGACGCAGTACGAGTACAATACAGTATATGTTCACTGTATCGTGTATACGGGGTCCCCATAATAGCCACTGTATCATTGCCTATGCATTATTTATATTATTTCTTTAATAAATAGTAGACTGCGTCGTGCCTGACACATTATCAAAATATAATTAGTCTTTCCTATATAATATAGCTTGTTGATCAAGAAATATCTTTACCAGGCAATTACAACACCACCTTTAAAATGTACATGTTTATTAAATTTAAACGAGTTTTCAACTTAAAATCATCATTACAAACTTCATTTTCCCCAAAGGTTTCTTTTGGTACTGTTTAAAGGCCTTTTAAAACAAATGGGTAATTTAACGACGGAGAGACTGAACGGACTTATCAGCTTACCATAAACATCAAATACGATTTGTCAATGGAAATACACTGACTAAATATATCAGAGATAAAGGACCGATCATGGCTTTAGGTATTGACTAAATATATATCAGAGATACGGGACAGATCATGGCTTTATGTACTGACTAAATATATCAGATACGGGACAGATCATGGCTTTAGGTACTGACTAAATATATCAGATACGGGACAGATCATGGCTTTAGGTACTGACTAAATATATCAGATACGGGACAGATCATGGCTTTAGGTACTGACTAAATATATCAGATACGGGACAGATCATGGCTTTAGGTACTGACTAAATATATCAGATACGGGACAGATCATGGCTTTAGGTACTGACTAAATATATCAGATACGGGACAGATCATGGCTTTAGGTACTGACTAAATATATCAGATACGGGACAGATCATGGCTTTAGGTATTGACTAAATATATCGGAGATACAGGATTTATCATGGCGTTAGGTATTGACTAAATATATCGGAGATACAGGATTTATCATGGCTTTAGGTATTGACTAAATATATCAGATACAGGACTTCATCATGGCTTAAGGTATTGACTAAATATATCAGAGATAAATGACTGATCATGGCTTTAAGTATTTAACCTACCCCGCTGATGGAACAGTTTTTGCCTTCTTTGGCGGGGGAGAGCCAGGGTGATTCCATTGTTTCGATTGTTGTCTAGCCTTTGGGGTAAAATGATGGACCCATGTTTCATCCATACTGACAAATCTCTGAAGAAAGTTTGCAGGATCTTCCTCAAAAAGGTTAGGATTAGCACGCGATAATATGCGTCTCGTGTGTTTCTGATCAACTGTCAGAAGTTTTTGCACCAATCGGGCCGAAAGCTTTCTCATTGCAAGATCCTCGGTCAGAATGGATGTACTCTCTCCTGTGAAATGCCAACTCTAGTCGCTATATATCTTTCTGTGACTCGTTTGTCAGTCATAACAATAGCATGAACTTTATTGACCATTTCTGGCGGTGCAACATTGACAGGCCTTCCAGGACGGGGGGTCATCCTCAAGGCTCTGTCAGCCGCGCTTAAATTCCTCCACCCACCTTTTCACTGTAACATACAAAGGGGCATCTTTCCCTAGTGTTACTAATATATCATTATGGATATCATTAGGTGTTAAACCATTTTATGCAAATATTGTATCACTGCTCTTTCACTGATTTTGTCCAATTTGCAAAAGCCGCTTGTCTTAATTACTTTAGAGTGCTACTTCGTCGATATAAACTGACCAAATGAGACCAGTCCTTGGGTACATGGCCTTATGAAGAACATCCTTGAGTACCTCCTCCAATACGAGGCTCACATCATATCAATCATCCGTCGTATATGAAATATATATCAGGTATATCGTTTACATATACAAACTACAGGGGGGACAAAATGTGACAATGGCATATGTATTATGTTCAATTCTGTATACAATACTTAATTCAGATACTTTGTTCTCCATCTGCAGAACTGAAAGGGCTACTGCTTGTCATAAGTTTTAGTCAAAGCACATCAACATCTACATAACAAAGCAAAGATAACAATGGTAATACAGAGTGTAGTTGATATTATTGTTGTGGTGTTGTGTCAAACCACGTGGTATTACTAGTATTGACGAGAAGCATTGTCCGATAGGTCCATGCCAGCTATTGTGAAATGTTACATTATGGTGTTCTCAATATTTACGAACTAACTGTACTAACGTACAATCGTTCAATTTCATCCAGATGACAGATACTATTGAAACATTTCTGGATACAAAATATCACTGGTGTACATTTCATTATTCATGTCTATCGATTAAAATACAGCTTTCGTTTCTATGGTGCTATTTAATATTTGATATACGCTATCATGAGTTACCGTTTTATCATTTACTGACCCGTTCAATATGTACTAGCACACCTCCAGGCATGTCCGCTTAATTGATTTGAGGAATGAAAAACAAAACCTAAATCCAAAACGTCGATATCCGACTGGAAACAACACGATGGACATTGATAAGGCCTATTAGGACAGGCGAGATTAAAAAGCCACACAGCAATAAGTGACAAACACATTTTACAGGAAAGTAAACAATCCGCAATGATATCCATGTAAAAATCCCAGATGGAATATAAGTAACCAGCATGTGTTTATATGTAATACTGTTTATATGGACAAAGTGAGAAGTATTTAAAGTTTACTCAGTGATTCAAACACACAGCGCAGCAGATTGGACACGCCGTCCAGTCATGAACGTGTTCTGTGTCGATGATCGAACTGCGTATGCCGGCCAAACTGAATTTAGAAAATACCCATCCCAGCAAATTCTAGGCGATTCAAAGATTTTAATTTAAAAAAACCTTAAACAATAATGTCGGAGTGGCATTGACAAGATTATATATATATATATTATTTCTGATAGCAGATTTATTCAGTTTTCGCCCATAATCGTGGGATATCAGCTTAATTTCGTCATTGTCGTTATTAAACCCCATAACAGATTACATCAATTCCAACTGCTCAGAAATATCATAAATAACTCCAGCAAAGCCCCACGATTTTAGTGACACGGTTACAACGGGGAACAGTTTCAATTTCAATACTTCCCACAAATATTTCTTTCAAAACAAATCAGTAAATGACAAGTAGGTTTATTTTATTCTGCTGATCATCTGAACAGGGTTTGTTCCAAAATCATGACCATATTTGCCACTTTCTGTATAAAGTGTGCGACTAAACCAAGACTGTTTTAGACATAATTGCAGTGAAACATCACAACACTTCAGCACAACACCCTACAATCACGTCACATGGGCATTGGTTTGACCACGAAGCAGAACACCAACAGAGGGGGTATCCTTGACCTAGATGGCCTATATCTACACTGTATATATTAAACAATTCTAGATCCTTCGACAATTCATTTGTATCCGGCACAATACGTATATACTATGTATGTATTGTGTCATGAGAACGTTTGTCATATATTTATATAGATACATTTGTATAGGCATCAGCTAGTGTTTCCTGTTCATATTCCCCGTCAATGCGGTAGGCGTTCATATTGATTATCAAATAAAATGAAACGGAAAACAGTCAGCAATGAAGAAAGACGACGGAGAAACAAAACTATTGTTCTTTTTTATTCGTTTACAATGGCTAGTACAATGTTGTATAGTGAGACTGAATATTACTGACCTTCCTTGGACTGCCTTCCAAAAATCCTTGGCATACTAAATTGTCATTTGTTGATGCATCTAAAACCCTAGGAAAATTAAAAATTGCTATTTCTTGGAGAGGGGTAAGTTTTCAATGACAGTTGCTCGTACTTTCAAAAATATTTTATCTTTCTGAAGATACGAAAATGGTCAGATGGGAGACTACTTTTAAAGTCTTTTGGTAATAGGTGTTTTTTGGTAGTAGGTGTATCGGGAAATCTAAGATTCTGCATGATAATAGTCTGTGTACATTTATATAACATCTAAAAGTATTTGTATATATTGCCCAGCTAGGATTCCATTACATTCTCTAACAATTTTGATAAAAGTTAAAAATTATATTTCACATAGAAACAAGCCTATCAGTGCTCTGCACAACTGCAGTCTTGCGTCTTATGAAGACAGTTAGCCTGAGTTTCCTGTGACAGATATCCCAAACTGTCCAAGTTGCCTACAACATATCTGAAATCTTATGTAGGACCAAATAAAACTCTGACAAGGCTGTCGGTACATGTGTTTAGCTGGTTCATTGTTTGGTTTGCCTACATCGTACCTACCATGCATATCTATCTGTGCTTATATTTGCATGATTATTAGGCATAACAAAGCACGTTTCAGTCACTGAATATTTTTATTGGAAGAAGCTACTTGATGTGGATCGAACACACGGTTTATATGTGGAAAAATCGCTGAAGCGTTCAGCAATTATCGTGAAGGTTTCAATTAAACAATAAATTATTTAGCGCTACCGATACGGTTCTCAAATATACTCGATTTCACGGAGAAAATTTAATTAATAATGTCGAAAGCTGTATTACTATTAATTTTAACTGGTGCTTGGTTTTTACCACGATATTTATTTTTTCGTCAGCCATTATACTTTTTAATAGTATTAAGGCCTTTACTTATTTCAGAATATATGTATATAATTTCATCTCATTTGCAACAAGCATTTTAATTGGCTTAGTTGTTATCAGTCTTTAAGGAAAAAAATGGCGTCGCCGTATTTAACGGAGCCGCGGTGGCCGAGTGGTTAAGGTGTCCTGACACTTTATCACTAGTCCTCCCCCTCTGAGTCGCGAGTTCGAAACCCACATGGGGCAGTTGCCTGGTAGGCTGGTGGTTGTTCTCCGGGTACTCCGGTGTTCTTCCGCCTCTAAAACCTGGCACGCCCTTAAATGACCCTGGCTGTTCATATGAAATTTAACAAAATAAACCAAACCCAGCCGTTTATAACGTCGCTTTTGATTGGCGGATGGGGCAGCGTTATGATTTATAAGAGAAAAGAGTCCATCAATAAAGTGAATTTTTGCATGATATACATTGTAGATTGAATTATACGGACTAGCTTGATTTTTTTCACGTTATGGAGCTATAACACACAAAAAACGGAGTGCACTCTCATCATAAACCGTTTCGCGGATTATTTAGTGTACATTCTTTTTCTTCTTCTTCTTTTTTGTGTTATACCTTCATAACATAAAAAATATTTTCAAGTTAATATTCAAATATATGTAGGAAATAGACAAAATGCAATGTAAACTTTTTTCTTTACAGGAAAAAAACAAACACGGTCCACATGTATAGACTATTTCTTTACATGAATAAACGAAAACTAACCCACGTGGATATAGCATCTGAAAATATGAATTTTGCAATTCATTATAATTATTTTCGTTAGTATTTATATTAGTGTATTCGAAAAACAAAATCATAGTTTTAAAAAGGCAACAAATAACCCTTATGAAAGTAATTTCTTCACTTGTACAAAAAAATCAAGTGAATGCTATTTATTTTTCATTATATTTTATTAGTGTACATGAAAATGTCGTAGCTAACGGGAAATAAACAACGGGTTTTAACTATGTTCTTTGTAAAATTGCATAAAATGCTACAAACTGCAAAACAAACTCATGAAAAACATTTTTTTTTAAAGAAATACACAAATTATACATGTGAAATTACCTTGAAATCCGAGTTTTGTAATAGGTCTGATACGATTAGTCCTTACTTTTTTCCGAATAGATATCATATTGTACATGACAAATACCTTAATTGGGAATCAAAGATAATGATTTTTTTCTTTACCGAATTACACAAAGACGCGAGTGAGCTGGACTGCCTTCATAAAGACGCGAGTGAGCTGGACTGCCTTCATTAAGACGCGAGTGAGTTGGACTGCCTTCATGAGGTCGTTCCTAGTTGGAGAATCGTGACGTCATATCAGGACTTTTGAACAAATTGTCGGTTTGTGTTTGAGGGGTTGGATGTAGGGTCCCGGCCTGTATATAAAAGAAATCAAAGTTACCATGGTGGTGACCCCTGAGATATATACATATAGATAAGACAGAAAGCCGGTAAGTGTAGTTTAAAAAAAAAACGTGACTTCTGATTAAACTTTCTTTTTATACACATTGCTTATATATATATATATATATATATATATATATATATATATATATAGATTACGTCTGGAAAATACTCTGATCAGGTTCTGTTTATATATCTAAATTGTCTGCAATGCTCAGGTTGTAGACAATTTATTGACAAAGCTAATGAAAGTCAAAGTTTATGCAAGCTCTCTATATGTATTTAACCATTCTTTAAAAGAGATCGAATTTATACCTTGAGAATTGAAGTGAGCTAACTACTCTATTTAAAGAAATGACCAAAGACATGCTCGTTCAATGCAGGTCAATTTGTCTGAAAACCACCATTTTTTTTTTTTTTTTTTTAATATCATTTTTTTTTAGTTTACACAGGGACGTATAATAAGATCTATATATATGTCCCTGGTTTAGACAACACAATTAATATCCAGGGGTCCGCAAGAAAGCGCGAGTTACTGCCCTTAAAACACTACTAAATGAGAGATGTAAAATGCATGGGAGGAGGATAACTCTCATAATCTGATATGATTTTTAAACAAAGTACATTTTATACTAATTTGGACTTTTTTCAATGTTTGGCATGTGTTTAACCAGAAACCTGGGACATGTACTGTACTACTACAGTACTGTATATTAACGAAATTAGAACGTTGTTTAATTTCGTGTTAACCTCCGTTTCACAAAAAAAATATATAGTTTCCAATAAGTTAGGGATAATCAACTAAATAATTATAAGTCAATGGCTAACTATAACACATCACTTTTATCTGTGATATATAATGTCTCTGCTTTTGGGGGGAAATGTGCCGGAAATTTTATCCTGACCCGGGTCTAAATTTAAGAATTAGTGTCTAATATCCGGTTGTTTATCGCCGGTGTTTAGAGCTGTGTTTTGATAGCCACGTGAGTATGTAGCAGCCAAACTCTATATGTGTAGGCCTAAAGCTTTTTGACGGAGTGCAGTGGTTGTAGATCCAGTGTTTGTCTTTACATTCTGTTTATAGGTGAAAATTAATCTGGCAGTACACGAAAAAATACATGACCTGTTCGTCGGAACACCGGATGCTGGAGATGATGTAAGATAATAAGGTCACACCTTCTCCCCACTGTCCTGAGGTCAAGATGCCGGGTATAGAGAAATTACTTCTCGGAATATTACGTTACCGAGTCAACACGAGATGGAAGCTTCTAGAACAATTTCAACGCGTCAAGGATAATCCAGAGGTATGATTGTAGATTGTCGATCAGTATCAAACTATCAGAAATATACTTCAGAGGTCATGTACCCAATTAGTCCTATACTATATTAGGCTTCGATTGTTATTATCGTGATTTTTTACATTTATTATCAGATATTTACATTTTTGTTATTTGTGGAATCTCGAATTGTGCGAGGTTCGACAAATAACAAAAATGTAAATATCCGATAATAAAAGTAAAAAAATCACATATGAACCTTCGAAGTCTTATATATATAGGACTAGTACCCATGCAGTACGTTACTGGTTATTTATAACAGAATTAGACATGGGTACTTGTATCAGTTAACTCACACACAGGGTTAGAATTAGATAACCTTGATCTTCTCTGACAATGCACAGAGAGTCGGACATCAATAATAGCTATAGCCTCATACAAAAACCATGATCAAGTGTAGTAGGAGTGGAAAAATGCACGGCCAGACTGGGGTTCAAACCCAGGACCTCTGAACACTAGCCGGATACTCTACTGATTGAACTACCTGGTCGCCGATGGACTGACCCAGTCCAGTTCCGCTACACTCGATCTTGCAAGTCTTCGACCCCGAAGACTTCACAACTCACAACCCAGGTTCGGGTATACCCTTGTCAAGTATTTACCTCACTTGAAACCAGGTTTGGTCCCAGGCACCAAATGTAGTAGGAGTGGAAAAGATGCACGGCCAGACTGGGGTTCGAACCCAGGACCTCCGAACACTAGCCGGATGCTCTACCTATTGAGCTACCTGGTTGCCGATGATCGACCCGGTCCAGTTCCGCTACACATGTACTGGTTTCTATGGAGGATTATCTAATATGTTATGATATCTCTTATTGTGGCTGGTTTTGATTGTAAATAGTGTACATAGGGATATGGTTACCATCTGGCATTGTGCTAGGGGGAATTTCCCTTTAGCTCATGATCATTCGGTAGAGCTGCGGACTGGCCACAGAGGGTCACAGGTTCGGCTCCTGGTGGAGGCACACTAGTGGCTTTCCTGTTGCATTTGGTTCAAGCTACAGGAGAATGAGAGGCTTCAGTTGAGATAGAACTTGGGTTGATATGGGTTAAGGGGCACATGCATATACAAACACTTTTGAAAAGGGCGGGGTAAGTGCAGCAAGTTTTGATTGTAAATAGTTTACAAGGTGATATGGTCGCTTTTTAGCTTCAAGCTAAGCTGAATTTCCTTTTACCTCATTCCGAAGAACTACAGACCAGCACGTCAAGGTCACAGACTTGATGCCCAGTAGAGACGGACTAATCTTTTTCCTGTTACACCATCCTTAAATTGTTGTAAGCATATGGGGTTCCGACATTTAAGTGTGACTCGGTAGCTGTGACCGCAAATGCACCAACACTGAGTGACAGTAAAACGCTGTCGTGATGTGTGCAGTAAAGCACGAGTTTTAAACTACTCTCCCGTATAACATGTCATTGGGTTTGAGACACTGGGACAACATTAGCTGTTTCCTAAGCTAATGTTGTAACAGAAAAGCAATACAAGCAAATTACTATATAGAATCTCAAAACTAATTCTGTATAGTCAAAAGCATACTCGGAAGTGTAAACCGAAGCCCTGTTGTAAATACAATGTGTAGATTAATTGAGAGCTTGGAATTGATCATCTTCGCTTTCATTATCTTCCATGCCATACATGTATTACAATACCATAAATTGTGTATTTACAGCCAACATCAGTGTTTTTCACCTGTATAGACAGTCGAGTGCTGGCTACAAAGTTTATGGACAGTCAGGTTGGTGATAACTTTGTGGTGCGTAGTGCTGGAAACCTTATTCCTCATGCGTGTAACTTCAGCTATGAGAGCGCCACCACGGAGGCTGGAGCTCTAGAGCTAGGATGTATAGTGAACGGCGTCAAACATGTGGTCGTTTGTGGACACTCAGATTGTAAGGTGAGCTATTTGTTTTCTTGGCATCATTTTAACAATATGTTATCTTTTTATGAATAGGGTTAGCATTTCTGCAACGATAGCTTCCCTCATAATACGTTACATATTGTGATACTTGTCTCACTATATGATATATATCACAATACATTTATTTTGCAAATGATCAATAATATAGAATCTAAGGAAACATTCTATGGTTTATAAGTTCACCCGTTACAAGTAACCGTGAGCTAATGCTGTACCCCCATCGTCCGCGTCGGTGTCTCACCCCACTTTAAAGTTTTTGCAAAGCTTGTAAGTCCAAAAGTATACACCTCACACCCTTCTAATTTGGTTTATACATTCATTTAAGATCTAGAAGTGATGTTATGGCAAAATCATGCAAAAAAAGTAGTGGGTTTTTTCGCATTTTACCATTTTGTGGTCTTAACTTTTTGGGCACCAAAACTCACTTTAAAGTTTTTGTGTTACCAAAACTCACTTTAAAGTTTTTGGGGTAAGTCCAAAAGTATATACCTCACATCCTTCTAATTTGGTTTACATTCATTAGAGGTCCAGGAGTGATGTTAAATCATGCTGAAAACAAAATTGTGATCTTTTCACATTTTACCATTTTGTGGACTTCTGCATCCATACTGGGTTTGGGAGATACTAATTACCGTGAAAAAAATTGGAAATGGCCTGATCCAGAAAAGTGTGATCGTACTGTGATGCGAGAAATACTGTGAACTGAACCTTGCCATTTACACTGCTATATACTGTATCGTCCCACGGATTACCTTTCAGTTTCCAACACTAGTTTAAGTTGTATGTCCTCTAAATGAAGTGGACTTGAAGGCATAAAAGTACAGTAAAACCTGACTTCACCGACACTGTATAGGGCCGAGTCAATGTGTCAGATATGGGTGTGTCGGTAAAGTCAGTGTCAGCAATGATAATGCACTAGGTCACCACTCTATTAGATATGATCAGATGTTACAGAATGTTGTTAAAGTCAGTGCCACAGTGGTCAGTTAAGTCAGGTTTCACTGTATTTTCTTTCAGCTACATGTACTTCCATCTGAAATTGTTTGGTTAATAAACTTCATTGTTTTGCAATATTCATCAAGGGTGATAGAATAATGATAGTTTACAGAAATGTTTTGAGGGTTTAATACATTAATACTGGGCAGTCATAATGGAAAATCTTTCATAAAAAAATATTGTATGTTTGAACTTCCTATTTTCATCTACATTCTCTATGGTTTTTATTAGATGTGAAACAGTTAACACTTTATCAGCAGTGAAATATATAATATGGGACAATTCATCAGCATTGCTTAAAGAATGAAATATATAAGACTTGATGTCAGGCAGGAAGTACCATATACTTTAAGGGGACGAAAATTATTCACTCTCTTAGTCTTTCAAGGGTGAACTATATGTACATGTATTAAATACACTTCGTTGTTGCAGGCCATGAATCTGCTGTATTCGATGAGGAAGGAGGTTGACAATAAAGAAGGCGGCCCACTCCAGCTTTGGCTTAAACGACACGGCACAGCAAGTCTTGAGAAATTTAAACTCCTAACACCAGAAAATGAGTATAAAGGACCTGTTCCCTATCAGACTGCTCGCAAGTTTAATGCATTCATCGATCCTGAAAACCGCTTTAATTTAGCCGACAAATTATCACAGGTTTGTGGTTTACTAAACCTAAGTTGTTGAGGTCCGATAGTGGTGGTGAATATTATATATCTAAATCCAGTAGTGATGATCACAATTAATAATAGTTTCTTATAAAATGGTACCATTTAAACTCTGGAGCTCTTCTATACAGGTCTCTATATTAATAAACAACAAAAAAGGTTGGCAACCAGCTTTAAACAGTATGTTTAAACATAATGTTATTATTAAATACTCGATTTCAAGAATTCATTTTGGTTCAATATATATATTTAGAACATCTGTATGCCAATTGGAATCCATGGACAACATGAATGTATTGGATTTTGAAATTTTTCAGTTATTTTGGTTTTCAACTGAATTTCACATCTTGTATATTGAAATGTATATATTACAGGTTTCAGAATGCATAATTTACCCGCTAAAAGTTCTGTTAACAGGTAGTGACATAATTGATACATTAAACTTGTAAGTCCTGTTAAAGGTACTGTTGTCAATCTCAGACTGTGTTTAAGACAAACATCTACCTGGTATACAATTTTATCCTGCAACTGCCACCGCATTGTCGGAATACACCCACCATATGTATTTTTGCCGTATACGGCAGTGATGGAAAACAGCTGTATATTGGAATCTTAGCATGTGCGTCAATTCGACTAAAGTGAAACAACGTTTAAAGGGCGAACATATTTGGATTATTATTGATACCGTTTCACTTCAAAATGATTATTTTTGCATAAATAGAATACATGGTCAGTGTCTTAAATATAGACGCTCACCAATATACAGCTTATATTTTAAGACACTGACTATGTATTCTCTATGTATCCACCCTAACTACTTACAGTCAAAATAAAAATGCTGCTGCTAGACTTGATAGGATTTTTACAGTAGAAGTTGTGTGTTACAGGTGAATTGCCTACAACAGCTACAGAATGTAGCCAGCTACCCGTTCCTGAAGGACTTGATCTCGCGTGAGGAGGTGAAGCTACATGCCATGTGGTTTGATATCTATACCGGTGAAGTGTTTATGTTTAGTCGAATGCAGCAGAGGTTTATAGAAATTAATGACCAGAATATAAACCACCTACTGCACGATGCCTACCGTAAAGTTGAGAAAATTCCGATAACTGAGCAAAGACGAAAGTAGGAACCTGCAATTTTTTTTTTAGGACCATATCAAATTGTTATTTTAGAATATATATTCTAAGTATACTTGTCTGCAATATCAGCAAAACAAACAAAAAAATATCATGAAAAATACATGAGAACAAAGTTGAATCATACTAAAAGATAAATCTGTACAGAATAGAGCACCAACTGCTGTGATTTGTTTTCTCAATAATTTGTCTCCACCTATATGAAGTCTATTTTGTTGACAACCAACATATTCAACCAGGGCTGATTGAAAGCCATCTCTTACTGTTTTTTCAGATCCTTTGTGTAAGACTCTGGTGGAGTCATGTTATTGGGATATAGATTCTGGTGTGATATACTCTGAAATACATTACACTGCAAGGTCATTTGTGACTTTAGTGCTCTGATGAAACCCATACTCCAACAATGTTAGAGGTTTTACACGGCGAGATACTTTTGACAGGCGCCATGTAACGCAGTCGGCAAAATCATATCCGATAGAAAAAGAGCCGACCAGCGGCCTCTTATGTTATAGGAGTAATGAAACCCATAGTCCTAATTTCAGAACATGGATTATCTCCCTTCTTACTTGAATAATCTTCACTTTGATATTGTTTAGATTAATTCATATTATCAGTAAAACATTGTTTAGATTGCCTCCAGGAAAGTGTATAAATGCATTTAACTGTCTGCTGCAATAATGTGTCACACTGCAGGTGATGTTAAAATGATCGATGCTCAGCTAATATTTTGTTGGAAATCCATATTGCTTGATGTATTCTCAAACACATCCAAGGAGAAAGAGCACATATTAAAATGATCTAGCTTCAGTTAGAACATTAATTGATATAGACCTGCTTTAATTAAATCAATACAATAAAAAAACATATTTTAAGTTGCTCTTTCTGATTGACTAATTTGATTTTTAAAATTGTGATTTACAAAACAAGTCTTGCAGACAATTTTGGTAAAAATTTGGGGTCCAAAATCAAATCACCCCTTCCTAGCGAGGGAAGGTTGACAGGTATGCCTATTCATCATCACACATGTTTTGCATCACACCGATTTCCTACACATTCAACAAATAAGACACTTTCAGTTTGGGTATATTAAGTACATGTATACTTATATATATGTATATACTTTACTAAATATCGCTAATTAAGCAGAATTATCAAGAAATCTTCAATATGGATATTTAAATTAATTAAAGTACATGTTTATATAATTAACTTAATATATCTAATATGAAACAGAATTGGTGTCAAATAATCCGAATATTGGTTTCAAGTTTTAGATCATGGAAATTTTAAGTCAATTTTTCTTTCTGTTTGATATAATTGCATACACAAAGTTTGTGTATTAAAACCTGGTATAAGTTTGTACTGGGCTAGTACATGTACTTGAATGTTTGTATTGAACCAACACATTTTGTTTTATTTTGGTTGACATGACATGCACCTACACATCTGTCTAAACGTTCATTATTGATTAATTATGACATGTTTTATTGATTGCCAGTATAAATAAATATGTATAATATATAATGAATGTCTCTATAAAATATTGGTATAAAGTGTTTCTGTAGAAGTCTGAGTATAGACTTCTGTCATTAAAAGCTGATGTTCAAAAGATAAATATACTCAAGCAGAGAAGTTACATGCACATGATATAGACATTTCATTAACAGCACATTGTATTCATTATAACTAGTTTTATAAGTGATTAATGCAATATTTTACAATGTAGAAATGTTGTTATACATGTATATGCTGCGAATTTTTATAGATGTAATTAAGAGATGGACAGCTTCATATATACAAAATTTTATTCCTTTCAATTAAATACGGGTGCAATATACAATACATACCATTACAAAGGAATTCTCCATGCATGCATCATATAATGTTGCAGCTGATATTTGATCAAAAAGGTATATTTAATTTAGCTAGTATGTTCATCTGACACATACCGAAATGTACTGCTTCTCTTTTCAGAGCAAACTTTTGCTTTAACCCTTTCACCCCTACTGACCATATTGGACTTCAAATGATGAATGAATGGCAGAGTCCACTATAGTTTCTTGGGGTTGAAAGGGTTAAGATGCATCAATGTCTAGGACCATTTCTTGCTCAAATGATCAAACTAAGTATTATGGTAATTAATGACATGCCAAAACAATTCCTCTGTATGTAAGTCATGGTACCTAGTAATATTGTTTGTAAATGACGATATAAAACATATCACAAGTGTGGGTATTAGACAATACTTCTGGTATTTTCAAATGATGGAGCAATGCAGTATTTTGTGGTAGTGACTGTCCCTAAATAATATCATGTATAACTTACGTTCTGGTACCAGACATCATATGTTTCAGAATGGTGTCTTATTACCTGCTCCTATCTGAAAATGTTAATGAAAACAGTACAGTATGTCCATATAGTGCAATTAAACATGTTTACATGCAATTGGTAAGCATAATGTTAAACCAGGTACATGTATATATATAAACTCTGATTGGCTATAGGAGAAGGCTTCTATAAGTTTTATACAGTAATTTGTATTTATCAAAATGTCTTCTGACTACTTACATGTTTACCTATACCATCTGGCCCCTTTGGTATCAATTTTCCTTAACTTAACGAAATTCTTTAACTTAAAATTTAACGTGATAAAGCATGATTGGATTTAAGGGGAAAACATTATAGTTACGGAAATTTACTGATAATTTCCTGTGGACAATTTGAAGGTAAGAGATGAAAATTGTGTCCGATTGGCATAACCATGCAAATAAATATTTAGATAGCGTTTAAAAAAAACGGAAAAATTATTATCTTTGTGTTGTCCATTAATTGTAACATGATTATAGCTATTACCACAAATGAAATATTGTTTTTTCCCTTTTGGCTGCTGAGATTCATTTGATAATTGTGTTTCATGTTTACATAATAAAGAATATAATTTTACATTGAAAAAAACCTATTTATTCAGAAAGTCTAGCATCAAATTTATATTACTGAAAAAAAATCTATTGAAAAGAAAAAAGTGTATAATTTCCCCTGTAATTATTCACAAGCTTGTGTATGCTTTGATTGAGTACAGTATAATATGATGCAATATCTTAAAAAGCGTTCCTTTTTATCAATAATACATGTAGATCATTTGAGATTTTTTTAAAATGTTTAAGTATATAAATATGAGTAAGGTATTAAATATTAAATGATACAAGCGTGTCAATAGAAGAACTAATGGATCAAACGTTGAACTTGTTGTTGTATCATCATTCAAGTATTTAATTTGTATAGTAGTTTGATTTCTTGGTGTTATTTAGTTCTATGAAAGTTGTACATAATAATTTAGTTTTTATTTATTTACAGGTGCAATAATAACCAGATTTGTTGCACTTGACATTTGTGTATTACCTTTTATGTATTTGCCTTTGTAGCAGGTACATTGTGTGTTAAATCGTCACTATTACATATCATCTGTAGCCGTTTTCACTTACGGTCTGTCTTATAAAATTGTTCCATTGATTACAACGTGTTTTCATACACTTCAACTAGTCTGTAGATGCCTTAGAGGAACCTATTTTGAAAATTTACCTTGTTTCTTTTCATCAAGGTCGAATACATTCCTGTCGACTTCTTGGTGCTTGTAGCCATTCGATGTGTCGCTTATATATTAAAAAATAAATCTGATAAACCATCTGACCAACGTGTTTAGTCCGTACCTACTTCACCTTAGTGTATAAATTGTCTATACGAAGGCTTTCAATAATTTTAATATTTTATACTGTAAATTTGGAATTTACGCGAGGGGGCAATTTACGCTAAATACGCGAAAGCCATTTCCCCGCATGTAATATCTGGTGACCGTGATGTTCATTTTTGTATGGTATTTATGGAACAAATGCAAAAAAAAAAAAAAATCAAAAAAATCATAATTTACCAATCGAAAATCGAAATCGCGAAATTAATCCTCCGCGCGTAGAGGTTACTTATCGAAATCGCGAAATTAAATCACCGCGGAAATAACCTCCACGTGTAGAGGTTACCTATCGAAATCCCGAAATTAACCCCCTGCGGAAATAACCAAGTTAACAGTACACATCAACATTTTTATCTGGTAATTAATACCCGGAGTTATAATCCAATATCCTCGATATATACTGTATAACACACAGAGTTAAAATCAAATATCCTCGCTATAATACTATTATCACCTAGAGTCAAGATCCAATATTTTCGATTTGTTCTATAATAGTACATAAATCGATTAACTCTGGGTGTTAATGACCAGATACAAGTGCCTAAGCAGTACGTATATATATACGTTATGCAAAAAAGAACGAAATCACTTAAGAGAAGGTACTACGTTTTAATTTGTTTAATAATGAATTATTAAAATTACGTATATACAATGATAAATTATGGTTGAAGTTAATGTATCAATGGTGGAAAAAGAAAACTTTAATAAAATGACGCATTTGGAATTCCGTTTGTATATCGGCCAGCCTATTGTAGTTCATCAAGTCTGAACCACAGTATAAATGGATCTCTGGAACCATCAGTATGATCACATACATGTCTATAATCCGCTATCATCACACTGTTGAAATCCTTACACACGTTCATTTAACCGCAAGGCTAAACATTATCACCCCATTTGGAATCCCATATAATGTCTTAAGATATGCAAGCCTAAAACAGTATTACCAATTCGGAATCCCATATATAGTCCCCATATTAAATCTGCAAGCCTAAACAAATCTTCACCTATTTCGAATACCATATACATATCCTTGTACATATATTACAAGCCTGAAACATTATCACACATTCAGTCGCTATATATAAATGTACGTATATTCTTGATCGTAAACATAAACCTGTACAAAATAAATAATAGCAATCAACAATGCCAAACGTAGATCACACATTTATATAACTGCGGGTCATTTTCAGTGACGGATTTATATCGAAGAAACATTTTACTGGTTTACTCACAATAACTACTCATGCAGTATCTAAATCATGGTGAAATGACCGTTACAAGATATTCTAAAGCGTTTTTATGTAAAGTATGATTTTTCATTAGTTTATGCCTACATTCATCTGTTTTAACATCGGAGCATTTTCGGCGAAAACATCCACGTATTCATAACTGAGATACATTTTACTGTTTTGTTCACAATGACTAGCTATAACACTTTGAAATGGCGGATCTAAAGTATTCAATGCTTATGTATGGAGTAGAAATAAAATAAGTTCAGTATTTCCTCTCTAAATATTTAAAAGATCGACGTCCTATCAATGTAGTATTGACCTATGTGAACCCGAGTATTGGATATATAACGAACAATAAACAATAACATGGCACATAAACATATAACACGTTTATGTTCATTCCTCTCCTACTAGGATTGTCTCCCCTAGTTACCGGGCGACATAGTCCATGTCCGCCCACTCATTGTTACCGAGGAAAAGCCTGCTTTATTGTAGAGGAATGTGAACTGTGCGAACTCCGAGTTTCATTTCATTAATAGACGGCAACTTTCTTGGACATCGATCGTGTTTATAAACATTCAAAGTTCATAACAGGGAGAGGAGAGAACAAAACGAAATGACAATATTGACGTAAAAATAGAACGAACTGAAACCAACTAAACTATTAAAACATAAAGTTTGAATTTCCATTCGAATTACAGAAATCATATCTAACCCACTGATTGGTTTAGAATATGATTTGTAGAAAAGGAAGTTGCCATTCACAGTTTTTATGATACGTAAATAGCACGCGAGTCAATATACATATGAAAGACAACATCATGATTTAAATATTGAGCATCTAAAACAATGCCCGCGAGTATGACATACCTCATGTAATTAATAGCATATATGTTAAATATATACATTATTGTCAAGTAGTAACAGTACAGACAAGTAAATTGTCGAATTTTCGAGGCAATCTGCCCCTTTATCAAAACACAGGTAAAGTGTTAAATATATACATTATATAGATAGTTCATACTTTGAATATAGCATTTCTTTTGAACAATATCACTTTCCATCCACAGCCTATGTGAAATACATTGTATTTTTTTATCTAAAGAGACAAAAATATTTTCCTCTTAGAAAATACATTATCACAGATTTTTGGTTTTAATCGCAGCATTAACACGTCCGATGAACCAGCATTTTTTGTTTTTCCTCCAATCTTTCACTTCAAGACATCTCAAAGTACATGTAATTCTGGAAGATAGAAACAGTATCATTAGAATAAGGAAATGTCATAATTATCAAAGCAATACCCGTGCCATATTCAAATTAAAAATGTGTAGAATACTATAGCGCGAACGCACCAGGACTTACTACACTTGTGCCAAGGCAAAATGATAAAATACCAGGCCATGTACACATCAGGAATAATAAAATACCAGGCCATGAACACACCAGGAACAATAAAATACCAGGCCATAAACGCATCACGATTTACAACCATAGTATCAAGGTAAAACAATAAAATACCAGGTTATGAACACACCAGGAACAATAAAATACCAGGCCATAAACGCAACATGCTTAACAACCATAGTATCAAGGTAAAACAATAAAATACTAGGCCATGAACGCATCATGATTTACTACCATAGTATCAAGGTAAAACAATAAAATACCAGGTTATGAACACACCAGGAACAATAAAATACCAGGCCATGAACGCATCATGATTTACTACCATAGTATCAAGGTAACAATAAAATACCAGGCCATGAACACACCAGGAACAATAAAATACCAGGCCATGGACGCATCATGATTTACAACCAAAGTATCAAGGTAAAACAATAAAATACCAGGCCATCAACGCATCATGATTTACTACCATAGTATCAAGGTAACAATAAAATACCAGGCCATGAACGCATTAGGACTTTCTACCATAGTATCAAGGTAAAACAATACAATATCAGGCCATGAACGCTATTAGGACTTACTACCATATTGTTAAAGTAAAACAATAAAATACCAGGCCATGAACGTATTATTACTCGCTCATAATGTCAAAATCAGAATAAAAGGATGAAATAGCACAGCGTGATCGCCATATACAACAAATCACACCAATATATGAGCACAAGATTGATATTTCTTATTAAATTTCTGGCGATATTACAGTGGTTTGGTTTGGTTTGGTTTATTTGTTTATTTTGGTTAACGTCCTATTAACAGCTAAGGTCATTTAAGGACGGCCTCCCATGCGTGCGACATGCATGTGTGTGGTGAGTGTGTATGTGTGTTTTGGGAGGCTGCGGTATGTTCGTGTAAAGTCTCCTTGTGATAGGCCGGAACTTTTGCCGATTTAAAGTGCTACCTCACTGAAGCATACTGCCGAAGACATCCAGCAGCACACCCCACCTGGTCACATTATACTGACAACGGGCCAACCAGTCGTCCCACTCCAAATATGCTGAGCGCTAAGCAGGAGTAGCAACTACCGTTTTTAAAGACTCTGGTATGTATCGGCTAGGGGACAGAACCCAAAGCCTTCCTCACAGGGGCGAACGCTCAACTAAAGGCCAAAAGTGAGGCATTGTCAAGGGAGACATTAGGAAGAAGGAAGATGTTCAGAAAGAGAAAAGATAAGATTCCAAATTTAGTCGCCTCTTACGATCCTGCAATGGGGGCAGCAGGTACAATTCTTACGCCTTACCTGCAGGGCAATGGCAATATTACAAGTAACCGAATAAGATTATCGTTATTTAATTATATATAATCATGTATATACATGTACCTGGTATACATTAAAATATGATATTATGAATCTGCAATTGTTAACAGATTTACTACGCAGTGCTCTAGATTAGAAATGAGACGATTCATTTAACTTATGGTAAACAGTATAAAAATGGATTCAATATGAAAAATAAAAGTAAATACTATCATTACATACCATGAGGAAAGCCCCTCCAACCACCAACATTTTCTCTATGGAATCCATCTTTTCCGGAACTGAAACATTAGTTCGCAACACTATTAGTTCAAGTGTTCAGTCACATTTACTCAGCAGATAGGTAAAAACCTTTTTTTTAAACAGAGCCTGGTATTGAAACTTTAAAAAGGAACCAGGAAACAAAAATTATAAAAGCAGAATGCTTTTAGTAATTTCCGGAACAACACAAGTTCTCGTTTTTATCGTGTTATTTCTCAACCCGGATTTAACCTAAATTCGCATGATGGGTGCTGTCGATAAAGCTGATGACATTTTCCCAATCGAAACATCTGGGTCCGATTTCATGAAACCATTCTCATGCTCAAACATGTTTTTGCTTAAACCAACTCGTTTAAATCATGAAATTACATTTTAAAAGAAAGAAAAAACGAGCATCTAAAATAACACGTTTAAGTCTGTCTTAATCTCCCACAAATTAATCATTGTAAAATCTTAATTCACATATCAGGTTTATCACAAAAAGTGTTTGAGCCTGGGCAAAAAAAAATGTGTATCTGAATATGAGTACATTTACATTAATGCACGCCCTGTCTTATTTTCCTTGTTCTTTATCCCAGGTCTCCATGCAAAATCTATTTTTAGTTGTTTTCGTGATATTGTTTATCCGCGAATTCAATCTGCCAATAGACCAAGTTTATCGTGTAAAATGCAAATTCAGAATAGCTAATAGTGATATGTTATGTATTGATTCTACAATGTCTCAGCAAAGTCGGGTCATTATCCGATTTAATATTACGAGGAATACCAATAGCAATAAACAAATACAGTAGAACGTATGCATGTATGTGGTTGTTTTTTAAAAGAGGAAACAAGTAAACAATGACTGGGCGAAATAAACATAAATTATATACACAATCTGATATACTGCAAAGATTAGTTCTTCGATAGTTCAAATTCTCGCGGTTCTACTTCAATTTGCCTCGATGGTTACTTACAACGTAAGCAACAGGAACATCTTACAACTAAGCCGTACGATAAGCGAAATAAATTTCCCATTGTTGATTTTTCCTTCCAAGATAGCAAAATCCCAAGTTGATTCGATATTCAGGGGTGTGTTCCCATTATCATGATTGTCGTGACAGATCTCGACTACTGGCGGAGACATTAACAACACAGGGGTTCGAAAGATACAGATTGACGCCGACATCATGCTCTTATTTGGAAATATTCCCTTCTGAGTTACGAAGACAGGCGTTTTTAATGCTTGTTGATATACCAAGCGATTCCATTGTCCCCACTCTAACTTTCATTTGGGATTGTGACTAACCCACCTACCCCCACCTTTTCTTTCTCTTCTTTTATTTTTTTTACGAGTTTCCATGCAAATCTATATTTGAGTCTATATTTTTGCCCTCGATTTTGAGTTTGAGATATGGTTTCGCTATTATGTCGGTGTTCTTTGTTGCTATCGAATCATCAACGGTTAATTTTCACGTTAACTATCAAATGAATTGCAATAACCCTTATTAACAAGTTTTTAATGTTTTAATTATTCGCGTTTATATCATCATATTCCCAAAATAAAAACCATTGAAAGTAACAACATCTACTGTAAAAAACACCTCGGTATGATTAACGTTAGATAACAAATTTCCCATGGGAAAGCATTACTAGTATTTGATTTCAGGGGAAATTATAGCTATGGACTTTCCTTAATTTTTTGCAATGCATTCCTATGGGAAATTTGAAGTTGAGGAATTTAATGAAATATGATGATTTTTTTTTAATGAAACTTAGACCAGATATTTTAAAAGTTCTGTAATCAAAACATCTCATCTAAACACAGAAATCTCGTTACGTACAGTGGATATCGAAGTACTCGTGGTCCATGTTGATACCATCATCCCTGTTGCCTTCCCATTTTTTGTTGATGTGGCCGATGATCTCCTCGCCAGTCTTGTCAATTATCTGTCAAAATACATGAAGTCATAGTTACCAAACGTTATAACCATAAATGATATGGGTTGCTTTAACACGAGACAAGTGTCATTATCATTTACAAAATAAAAAACATATGAAAATCTCACTGTCGTTTACCCGATAGGGAATAGTCTTTTCAGATGGCGGGCCATCATGATCACAGAAGATAGTAGTACATGTTTGGTCTATTTATTGTCCCTCAAAATTGAAGACACGAAAAAAGAAAAAAAAAAAGAAAATTCTTGACTCTGCATAGGGCCCACGTTAAGTCGCCATTAACGATCAACATGCAATGGGGAAAAGATGACCTCATTCTTTGGTTCTTCAATGTCCCCTGAAAAGAAGACTTGGGAGAATCCACTCCAATCCTTCAGAGTAGAGATGGAAAGATTTGTCGCCTCTTACGACGTGCGATGAGATACAAAAGATATTAGCCTTCTGTCCTCCTGCACGTGTTCCGTTTATTTTCCCGTGCTAGTGCGTGGTCGAATGTAGCAGATATCTTACCTCAAGAGTGGACTCGGCAGCACACCGACAGGAACAAGCGGGGCCGACGATCTTGGCCACCAGGGCGCCTTCGCTGTCCAAGATATCAAACCTGCTGCCACACAAACTGTACCTATAGAGAAACGGTGTACAAATTAAAAACGTTATTGCAGCGAGGTATAGGGTCTACTTACAAAAGAAAAAATACAATCTGTTTTAATTTCACACAAATGCACAATATTAATCATGATTAACTCTTCTCTCGAGATTATCATGTAAGTATTTAATCAGAATTATTTCTGACTTTTCAATAATTTTTATATTTTGCCAGCATTAAAAATAAAAGATTACTGCCAGGGTTTGATATCTGGTTTCAATAACCGTACCCTACGCAGGAGGTTTAATTTTTAAGGCTTCGTTTTAAGACTTATATTAGGTGCACAGCGTCCTGTTGAGACTGTCGTTTTTTAAATGTATGTTTTCTGGCACCATTTGTTGATTGACGAAATCAAACGTCCATTCGAGGCAGTCCATCACAATTGTAATGTACTGTACTTACTGTTGTTTGATGGAGCCAAGCGTCCGGTTGAGGCAGTCGACGACATAGACTTTGTTGTTACAAAACATGCAATCCAACCAGCAACAACAGTCACATCGACATGACTTCCGATGTAACGTAAACACGAGATCGTCACTCGGTGTATAGAAATCTAGTTTAAACTGACGCTGGGGACCACAGAACCATCGGCAGCAACAGCTGGATGCTGTGGAGACAAATTAAGAGTGATATCTTATTGAAGACAGCAAGGCAAACGAGGGACTACAGAACCACTTGGCAGCAACAACTGGACGCTATGGGGAAAAATTAAGAGTGATATCTTATTGAAGAGAGCAAGGCAAACGATAGATACAGAAGGAGACATTGACAATGACGTTAGTGTGTGGAGTTCCACGAAAACAATGGTCTTTGCAGGATAAGCTGTATAGTGGGACAGTGGGACCCAAGATTTGTCTGGGAGAAAATCATTAGCCAATTCCATAAAGGAGTGGATGTCAATAGGCAGAAAAGTAAAGTCAAAGAGCCAAATTGCAATCGGAGCATTGCTTGTTCTTATGAATGCCATTTACGTAAATGACAGAACAACATTCATGATTCAGGAGTTCCACTTTAAGTCACCCCATACGATCCAAGTGCAATGGAGTAATCCTCTATTATTGGGTTCTTAAGGTCCCCAAAATAAACATCACTGGAGAAACTTCCAACGATACTGCAGTGGGAAGGGCTTGGGATTAGGTACAATAACATTACTACATGGAGGATGTTCATTGTAGTACATACCCTCAATGACGTAGAACAGCTCGTCCTCTGTCTCGTCCCATATTTTGTATGTATTTGAGGACCAACATCCACCTGAAACAATGTAACACGGGGAATTATTAAATAGCATCAACAATAATACAGTTTTGGATCTCAAAGCAGAAAAGATGAGGACAAAGACAGGTTGTTACGATTGTCATCGTTAATTAATTAATTGATCTAATGAATAATTAATAGCTATCTAATATTCCATTGCAGCTGACTTTCACTTCAGATGTTATACATGGATTCAGGACATGGTTTACGGCCATTTATTATTCCATGGCAACTGGAGATCTCTTCGGAACTCTTCGGATTCCTACATTAACACCCTGATTAAGCACCATTTAATATTCAGTGCAGCTGAAAGTCTCTTGGAAATCCTCATTTTCGACCATTTATTGTTTCAATACAGCAGTAGATATCTTTCGACACCTAAATTTAAGCCTTCAGATGCGTATATTCAATCCATGTTATGTTGTACATTTTGTACAAATGTTCGCGAAGGATATAATGTAATTTCGTTGCATTCGCAGAAACTAAATGTAGACCAAGGCGCACTTGCGTGAAATCCAATACACAAGTACTAGTTTCGACCAGGACAATGGTAAAATTTTGGTTTCTTGTGTCTATTCCAAACGATGCCAGTGTCTAGTAACCGGTCTAACAACTTGATTCTTGAAACCAATTGTGGCATTAGTATAGGATAATGCTATATGTAGAAAGATTACATATAGAGCATAGATTTCTTCGCAGCAGCTTTATAAAGCATTTTTGTCATCGCACTGAAATTTTGCACCATGATACAGAAACATGCGAGCCAATCCTTTTATTTTGTCTTCGAGGTTTTCATTTTCACTTTGACCCATCGGTTGGCTTCCATCTTTCTCCGATAGTTCGGTCACACTTAACTGAAGACGGCGATAACGAGTCCTTTCTACAACCTATTGACAGCTAGATGCCGAGAAGACGGTGCCAACTATCGGTTTCATCGACGTTGGTTAGCCTCGGCTACGATACGAAAACATTAAGTTCATTCATTTCGCTGTCCTTTGAAAGGTCAAAGGCGGGGTGTCACTAAGGAATACATACATTATAAAGATAGTTGTGAGTGAGACGATTACAAAGTGCTATGATATCGCAAAGTGTAAAACAGGTATATTTGTGTCACCGTCATGTCCAAAGAGGGACACAAACACTAATCCCAATTCGTGAAAGATTTACACATAGGTCGGATCTTACGAAAGCATTAGAATATATTATACCAACATAATAACGAAATCGTTATTCTAACTCAATATCGATATAACGAGCGCAAATTACAAAAATAGATTATAAAGTTGCTGGAAACCCTTGAAAAAGTACAAGGAGAATAAAAGACCAGGTGTTCCGGAATCATAAGTATCTTCTGCTTCATCGACGACACGCGACATACACATCCCGGTCATACTGGTTAAGTATTTATTTTTGATTTACAATAACAGGACCATAGTAATAGACGTTAATTTTAGGTTTTAATACAATAATTTCCACACGGCCATAATCAAAAACATATGGAATAGCTACTAGACTATTTTGACCTTTACCTTTGAGGTCCATGTCCAGCTGCTGTCGGACATATACGAATCCCTTGTCGTTGATTCCTTCCAGTCCCGGAGGAGGGTCCAGTTTTGGATTGACGGACTTCCGGCGTAACCGTTGTCCAACCTTCTTGGCCCTGATCAATCTCATCATATCCATCATGGGGTCCGCGCCCCCAGCCCCTCCCCCTCCCATCATGGCACCCATCATACCCATACCACCTCCGCCCCCGGGGGGCTGGGATGTGGTCGTGCTTGACATGGACACGATTGACTGGCGTGGCTGATTGACAACTACTCCATGTTGTATTTGTCTTTCCATCATGATGCTTGCTCGTCTGTTCTCGTTCTTGATGGTTTCCTGACGTTCGTCGTAATATTCCATGCTTAGAACTGCTCAAAGTTTTGTCCCCTGAATATCTTGTGTTGAACTGCTGCCAAAACTGTGATCAGTTGATCACTTTTAAACTTTCTTTACCTGTATAGTTTGCTCCGTTTAAAAATACGTTTGGCACAGATAAACTGACAGCCGCTCTGCAAAATGTAATTGTTCAGGCAGATCCGTGATAATTTCTTGCAGTAATAATTCCAGGTCTTCTTTGTAAAATCGCATTCGCAAACAGTATTTCTTGAATAAATTTGGATAATTTCCTTTTGAAGAATAAAAGACAGTTATAATCTAATTGTGCCGCTACAGTGAGCTACTTCATTGATGGCTGCTGCATAAGACGGTCTACTGGTGTTGTATGGCCGGGGACAAACTGAGCATCTCCACGAACACAACCCGCGTCACACAAACATCTCCAGCGTAGAAATGTCGTGTATATTTAAAGTCGTGCTCCAAAGGATCACGAAGGGGATCTAGGGAATTACAGTTGGACGCTTAATTCAGTTTTAAATCTAGAAATCTAAAAGATGATGTTCGAGTTTGAAATCTTAGTGTTTGGAAAATGTGACATAAAAACCACGCTTTCTTCACAGGCGATCACGAACGATACATTCGCGCCAAAAATAAAAATAACTGTATACTTTTATATGGAATTATTTTAAAGATACATATATCTTCTTTTTTTTTTTTCTTTTTTTTTTTTTTACTGTATATGAATTCTGACTAAAGCTAAGTTTTGAACTCATTAGTACCAATTAAATTCTCTGTCAGTTCACTTCATGACAAATCCCCCACAGTTCAGCTAACCTCAATATGGAATTCCGTAGCCTCCTAAACATTTCAACGTCCCTTAAAAAGTTCATTAAGGCTATTTTGACGCCTGTAAATAATTAATTAACAAATCTGGCCTTTGAAAATCATTCAGCATTGTTTTTATTGATTATTTGCATTAGTCTTATAATTTTCGATTTTTTTAGTCTAGGACTGAATATTCTACAGTTGCCCCCTGCAGCTCCTCCTTAGCTTGACGTACGGGAGCGGTCCTGTTGCCATTGGTAGCTGCACTGTCAGTATGAAGAATGTAATGTACCTACATAAAAAGCGTTACAATTGAAACATTCCGAACGGCTATCTGAATGTTACTCGGTCATTATTGATGGAAAACAAATAAAAGTATGTCAAGACCTAGGCACGGTGAAGCAAGGTGAGATCAGTAAATAGATTTGTTTATTGGTATACATGTATATATGTGGTAATACATTTGTATTTCCTATATAACATATTAAATGCCGTTATACTGAAAACTAATTAGAATGGGTTCTGAGGAGATATTTTCATCTTTTTTTCCCTTTTCTACAAATGTTGTTTTGATACTCCGAACATTCCTGTTGTTGACTTTAATCAATTTTTCGTTTGTTCCTTATTCCTTTTATTTTAATTTCTCTATCATTCCTGATTATGTCTTTTCTTTTGTTGTCCGTTCCTTTTAATTTATTTTCTCTTTCATATCTAGTTTTGTCCTTCCTTTTGATATAAGATGACATCCTTTTGATTAAAACTTTGTTTGTCTTTCTTTCATTTGCCCCTTCCATTCCTCTTACTGAAGTGTATTTTGTTAGGAAGCCTCCTTTTGTTGTCATTATTTTCCCATTTGTTTAATGTTCCTTCCGTTACTTTTTAATGTTCCTTCCGTTACTTTTTAATATTCCTTCCGTAACTTTTTGATGTTCCTTCCGTAACTTTTTAATGTTCCTTCCGTTACTTTTTAATATTCCTGTTGTTACATTTTTTTATGTCACCTCTGCTACTTTTGAATTCTATTGTCTTATCTTCGTTCCGGTTGTAGTCTTTCCATTTCCTGTTAATTTTCGTTCTTGTTAAAGACGCAACTTTTGTTTCATTTGTCCCCTTCCATTTGGTGTCGTTTTAAAGTCCTATCGTTCCTGTAATGAGCCCACCATCATCAACAAACCTCGTTATCGCTATATTTCTTGAAAATTGCTGGATGGATATTTCTCAAACCCCATGTTTAGGTTCCCCTTTGTCCCTTGATGCGCCAATTTATTTTTGATCAGAAAAACAAAATGGCCAACAGGCGGCTGTTTTGGTTTTGGAGAATTGAAGATTGTTATCATTATGAAAAGTAATGGAAGAATATTCCTCTACCTTCATGTGAAGGTTCCCCTTGGGCCCTAGTTGTGCCAGTTCAATTAAGTTTTTTGGTCAGAAAAATTGCTGGTAAGCAGCCATCTTGAATTTTAAGAGTTGAAGTTTGTTATCGCTATGTATCAGAGGAATATTTCTTATATGTGGTAATCAGGTACCCCTTGGTCACTAGTTGTGCCAATTTACTTTAGATTTTTTATCAGAAAATCCAAAATGGCTGACTTGCGGCCATCTTGAATTTTGATAATTGAAGTTTGTTATCGCTATTTCTCGAAAAAAAGATGAAGGGATATTTCTCAGAAATAATGAGTAGGTTCCCCTTGGTCCCTACTTGTGTCGATTTAGTTTAAGTTTTGATCAGAAAAATAAACTATCCGAAAAGCGGCCATCTTGGATTTGGATAACTGTATGCACTGGCGTAATCACCCCCTGAAATTTGAACCGTCGTTCAACTTACCTGGAACACAAAGATGAGAAATAACACAATAAGTACATGTAGAATGTGCGAGTTCCAATCCAGCTCCACTGGGTAACTACGTCATAAGTATCCCACAAACTGTGTATACAATATAACCATAGTAGAACCATTGGACTATCAGTTAACCGATAAATGTATATATATAGTAGTAACGTCTACCTTTCTCAGTAAGACATACCTCAGTTTTTTATGACCAACTTCGATAATATACTCTGAGTATACATTATGTATTTTAGAACTTTTTAAGTGTACATATACGTTTGTGAATATTAAGTGTGTGTGCAACCGGAACGAAGTCGCGAAAGACTCATTAGCTGTGGGAAAACGTCAAGATACATCAAAGAAGTCAAATAAGACTTATATCGATGTCTTCCAGTGATTCAGTGATTCAGTATGATTATAGTTTGTTATCACTTTATTCTTGAAAATAAATGAAGGAATGTTTCTCAGACTTCACATTAAGGTTCCATTTGTTCTTGTTATCAGATTATAAAGAGGGGGAAAAAGGGGAATGGAAATGTTAATGTAGAGAGAAGAACAGTCTGACATAAAACCATTGAAGATTATTCAATGGCGGGCGCCAAGATCACTTCGGAATCTCTTGTTAATTTTCCAAAAGATCATAAAATAAAACCATTGCAGACGTAGTTCCATCGAGACATTTCCATCAACTGTCGGGTATGAGAATGAGCTATATATGTGTATGAGTTTGCGCTTACTAACAGGGGTCGTCTTAAAATTACGATAAGACCCTAACATGGTATAAGAAAAGGATGTACGCCATGGTACAATTTATTGTGTCGTTTAATTCAACGAAGAAATATATAATTGCCTAAATTACTTATTGATGGTATACCGGTTATGGAAATCGTGTCATTATATATATTATCATAACCAGGGACGTATTATAAGATATATATGTCCCTGTCATAACCTAAGAAAAAAAAATAAAACTCGTTGCGTCGTTTTCGAATGAATCTGACTGAACATATATTATATAATTTTTCTATGCCGGGTATACCATGCGTATAAAATTTACATAATGTATGTCATATATATAAACTTAAGACGAAATGTATTGGCCACTTAATAGACTCCTAATGGACATGTGGATTGCAGTATTTATATCAGCACATGTGTAAAATGGCGTCCGATGATGCTTTCTGAATGAGAATATAATTAATACATATTGTCGCTTTATTCTTTTGAGAGGGTATTTCTGTTGACAGTATTCGATTTTCCAAGTTGAAGAACGTATATCCTCGGTATTTTAAGCTGAACTAACTTAATAAAAAAAAATCGAATTCGTACGTACATGTACGTAGACATACATGTATATTAGGTTTTTGGTTTTTAGAGCAGACGACTCGTCGATCGACCGATCCCAAATACCAATGATAAGAATACAAACAGGATATGATATGCAAATTTCAAAATGATGTTTTCAAAAATTTAAGGGATTGACATAGGAACAGCGTGCAACTTTGTTTGCAATCTATTAGTCATTTCCACTACGACCTCTTACATCTCGAACAGGTGCGCACTGCGCGAGACCATAACGAGATTTGGAATCCATCTTGGAAGTTTATGAATGAGATGTCAGTGTTTTAATGTTCTTACCAATGGCTTCTAACTAGGATCTGGATCTAGACAATTACGTGGGGTGTAAGTAAATTGAATTTCAGACGATTCTTACTTTTGACAAGGATCGATAAATTCAGAGTCTTTGACAAACGATCGTTGAAAATGCGTACATGTATGCATGCTGTGTTGTGTATTGGACAGAGATCGTGTTCACCGGTACGTTTTTCATCAAAAATATAAACAAAACGATGTCCATACTTTTGGGCGGAATTTGATGTTCTGCTTGATAACATCAGATTTTACATACTCTTCAGAAAGTTAAGACCACTTGATAGCATGCATGCGCATCCGTGTGTGACTAATTGTATGTACATTATAAGAACAATAAATGATTCATGCATCTTTGTTCAGACGGTGACATCATTGCTTCTCATTTTACATGACAATCAAGAAACAAAGATCTACTATATGTTGGTCCTTCTTCGCGAGTGATTGATGTAGTTAAAAACTGACACTTCTGATTGAAAATTAAGGAACGAGTGTTCACCGTTGATCTTAGATTTTGAACAGATATTTTTAGCTTCCACACCACACTCTTGCCAAAATTATCCGAAACTATTTTAGGCTACGTACATGTAGAATGCATGTTTTTAGAACGAAATCACAGGGGTATGTCACTCAGTACTTCCAGACTCTACAGACACTGTTTGACTATCAGATGGGAGCAGCCTAAACATTATATTGTTAACTTTCATCAAACCCATGCAACCGTGTACAGCATGATTTTATGCCTTGAAGTTTTTGTTTTGTTTTTCTATTTCCATGGAAGAAGTACATTTTCGTTTTTGACCACAGACTTCTTCTTTATATATGCTGATTACCATTTTAAGCAGGCTATTTGAAACATCACAGGATTTCTCGCTATCGTAGTGCTGCCTGCGGTGACGTATGATCAGATCAATTGAGAATTAAATGAAGCCATTTAAGTTAGTGTTGTTCCAATTAATCGATTATTAGTCGTTTTACCTCTGACTATGACTAATCGATCATGATTTTTATGATAGATAATGGTTTCCCTTTCTGTTCATAATAGCTACATGTATAGATCAATAATTGATCATTGATCATTTAAGAAGTGGTGATACACAAATTGATTGATTATAAAATTGATAGTGATTCCCAACACTAATTTAAGAAATGTCAGAATGATTGATAAGCTGATAATTTTATTGGTAGAGTGTATTTACACACAGCATGACTTTTTTTTATCGCAATTAAAGGTCAGAATAAGCATAATTTTCTTAATAAATTATCCTTGAAAAATGATAAGAGGTAGCTATATATAGTGTGTTTTCAAAATGCAACTTTCAGATCTAACATAAGAAAAAGAGTGTCCACAACTCCCGAAATTTTATCATCAATACTATAGATCCATAAAGACCACATTTGACATTTGTACAAATTAATTCTCTTGTCATCCAGATCCTGCTGGGCCCATTGTGGACAGCTGGCTATTGGTGCATCAGAAATAAATTTCCTATATATTGTAGTTATTAATTGCAATTAGGAAAGAATGCATTGTAAAACATGTAGAGGTTTCTGTTAAGTAATTAAGGCTTAAAAAGAGATGATGAACCTAATGTGAGCCTAATTAATTTTGCGTTGTATACAATTGTCTATTGTGTACTACTGATTACTGTTTATCCTGCTAATAGTATGTATAAAATTTGACAAGACATCTTTATCAAGCATGCTACATCCTGGTCAGTTAAATGAGATTTATTTAATGAAAAACATCAGGACACTTTGAGGACAGATTAAGGGTTTTGAGATAGGATATCCTTGTAGTAGTTAGTGACAACCTCACGAAAAACGCATGCCATCTAGAGCAATTAGGATAAAGTGTCCTGTCCAAGGACAACCATGACAGAACATATCTAAACCAGCCCATTTTTCACCTGAAAAAAAACAAAAAAAAAACATGTCACATGGAGCATTGAACCATGCTCCTTAGATCTTCAGCTGAGATTATTTGGCCAGCGCTCCAACCGATTTGAGTTATCGTGGCTCCTTGCATCGTCTGCATAATCCTTAGTCATAAAAAAAGATTTCCCAACCTGCAATGTACCTATCTTATTTTTGTGGATGTGAACAGAAGTGTTTTACTTCAATTTGTATGCCTTCAGACTATGGATCAACAATTTACATTTTGTCCTGTGTTGCTGTAAAAAAAATATGAAATATTGGCGATGACAGAATCTAATTTATTCATCAGGATTCAGATGAAGCCATTTGGATGTCTGATATGATACAGTGATACAATCTAGATGAGGAATATTCATTAAGATGCTGCTTTCATTTGAATAATTTCAGTGGACGCCAGCTGTACATGTACTAGTGTAATGGTTATAAAATGATCAATTCAGTAATTTTTTGAAGGGGTTTTTACAGTCGAGTTCAGAAGACAATTTCCAAAAGGTTGATAGAGTTCCAATGAGATGGAGATAATGTAACGGTTACTCAAAATTTAAGCAAGTCCCATAGGAAAATCATGAGTCCAAGACTCTGGACTTCAGTTCCAAAATTCCCCTTTTTTTTTGGCTTTAGTGTTGTGTAGATTGATGTAGAACACCCAAGAATAGCTGCTGTGAAACCAGTGCCAAATGGAAACAAACAAACAAGCATGTGTAGGTATATTGGAGTAGTGTTAGAGATATAGGTGTGGAGATGCTGTAGCGAGCTATATAGGTGTGTGTACCAGTATAGGAGGAGGCTTGGGGCCAGATCAATGATAGCACATCAATACAAAGAGTGAGTCATGCCTTCAGCTCATAAGGCCAGTCACAACCTTGAACTTCACTGCTCTCAGGCTAGGAAGCCCAATTGTTTTGTCTGCAGACAGACTGCACATTAAGGCCATAAGTCAGGTAGTCTGTGAGATCCCTCTGGATTTGTTCTCCTTAGAAGAACCGGTTTTCTTAGTGTGTATTATGTACAAAGTCCCTTATCTTCTTATTCATATACAAATCGCGGTTGGCAATTATATTGCGAAAGCCAATTTATTGCAATATGATTTTCAGTATCGCAATAAATTGCAGCAAATTTCTTCAACTATTTCAGGTATTTTAACAGCAGAATTTGGATTTTTTTTTCCTGATAAGTTTTCTATCTAAATTTAAACCTAGATTTAATTTAACTTGCTGGATGTGTTATAATTCTTGTAGGTGTGTGCATGTGTATGACATCAAAATAAGGCAGTTTTCAGTACATCACTGTATTGAACCAAGCAATTGGTTATGTTCACGTTTCAGTTGTTTGTTCTACAAATTTCATTCAAAATTACAGAAATACAATATATCTTGATTTATCACACTGCAAATGTCAATATCCCTTCAAATACAGGTATTGAATGCAATATATTGCAGTATGAAAATTGATTGCAATATACCCACCCCTAATATTAAATGATGCAGTTAATCAGATCCATTGAGGCCATTAGAACCGTGTGTTGAACAGAATTTTATATTACAAGGACTATACAGTTAGAACTGCTCTCAATTCATTGCTTTTGAAGTAGACTTCCATGTGTTTGAACAGAATTTGAAGTACAGTATATGTTAATCTGGAGACAACATATGCATGTATGGTATTAAATTAAAGTACAGCAACCTGGTAATTTTGATTTATTCAGAGTGTTTGTGACAGATAGAATGTGATATCGAAAAATAAAGAAACAAACTAAGATTGCATGTTTTCGAGTAATATTGGAGCTTTTTGAGAAGTTTGGTGGCCCTAAAAAGGGCCGTTTGTGTTAACGTTGTTTCTTGACAGGGTTCGTTCTGGGTTTAACTGCCAAATCCGTACAGATTATATAGTATAAAGTAATATGTGAAACAAATGTATGTGCAAGTGTGAGTTATATTTATATATAAATATGCTGTTTATAATTATATATCTGGAAATAAGTCTGGCCTGCAACTCACAAATAAGTCCACTTCATTTTTGCAGAATTATCAATTTAAAACAGTAGGCTAAAAGTGGTTAATTAAGCTCACCCAAATTAACTTTTAATATCTACTTACATTTACACTAGGTGAGGGGACTATTTGAGGATAAATACAGTATGTCAGTTGACATTAATGTAATAAAAAATACAGCCCAAGCCCATAGACAGACATTTTGTTTCAATTAAAAGTATTACACAAGCCTAACCTTACAAATTTTGTAGCTTGCAAATAAATAAAAAGTCATTAAGACATGTATTATAAATACATACTTGTAATAACTTGTATTATAAATACATGCATGTATGTAAAAAACAATTGGGCCGTTCTATACTTGATGCAGTATCTGCACATTTGCTGAATGGCAAATTCAAATGACTGTGATTCTGACTTTCAATACTATGATTAGGTTCGTTTAGGTTTCAATTAATAGATCAGCATAACCGTCGACAGTACTAACAAAACTATAAATTTAAGTCACCATCGATCACCAATGGAAATTTGTTTACTGACTTAGTGCTTTACAGAACAACTTATAAAGAATGATAATACATGTACATGTATCTTCCTTAAACTTTGCAGTAACTTATAATTACGTACTATGACATCAATTTTATGGTACACACATATACAGTATATATAATTAAACTTGAATTGTTTCTAGAGTCATTTTAATTGTCATTAATGTCAAAGTCATTTATAAACAAGGAGTGCTATTGCTTTTTTTCCACAAGTCTTAAATATCCTCCACAAAAATGTTATGCATTGCTTCACCCTTAACAGGAGAGACACTTCTTTATGTAATTTCTATACCTATTCATCTCACTATAGATCTCCGTTTTCAGCTAGCCAACAGACCATATATATTGTACAATTCTTATTTAACATGGACGACTTCTGTTACTGTAAATACAAAACAAGTGACAGGATTCGGATAATGAACTGATTCAGCATTTTCTCTAGGTATTCTATTGACTGTGTATTTCAATGAAATGCAAGATTTTACACCTTTTTGGGTACAAATATATTTACTTGTACCTGTCTACTGTCGTTATTACAGAAACTACATACTTGACAAATTACATATAAACAAACATATATACACCAACATTCAAAGGATGGAATATCAAACATAATTACAATTTGATCACAAGAAAGTCAAAGGAGATGTTCATAAAAATCCTAAAACCTAATTTAAATATATAAATTGTTTATATTCGATTATCAATGTTGAATGTACGATGTTTACGGGTCTTATTCCTGGTATTATTTATTTATGACGTAAACTTAATTGTTAACTGATGACGTCATGTGTGTTATTATTGATGAAGTCGTGATAGTGTTAACCTTGAATTAATAATCCGTCTGAAGAAGTTGATTCAAGTACAAAAAACCTTGCGGTAAATCTTGGTTTTTGTTGTAATTTTCTTATATTCATGCTTCGCAAGAACTTAACTTCATTCGATTTGTATGTAAAAATATATATTCTTTTGTAGTGAACCTGAGTTTAAGGCGCCATGTCTGACTCGTTTGACGAAATGGAGAAGCCCCCTGCCCCGCCAGTCAGACACACAAGTACAAGGTAATGTCTCTTTGTAAAATCAGCATTAACTGACAGACACACAATGTACATATTTTGCTCTTAACATATATTCATTAGCCAAATGCAATATGTTTTCAATTACAGCCAAGTCAATTTTTCCTAATTTCATCATCCAGATCAACAATGCTCTTGGTATACATATATTTAATCATCATAAGCAACTTCAATATTTCCAACTACATTTTCTAGATCTGTTGCTAATTGAAATGTGTCTGTCAACATAAATGAACTTGTTTTGCAATTGTTGTAAATTATGAGGCCTGGATTGTTATGAAAAGAACTTGTTTTGATGATGGTAATAGATACATAATTTCATAATTTGCCATGGTAGGTTTAAGGGGGTATATGGTACAGATGTTTCTATTTGCTGTCTTGTACATGTATTACATAATTCTCTTGAGCTATCAAGCAGCACAATTTATTGTATTATGTCATGTCATCGGTACATTTTCAACTATTGTAACACGCATGTATCAAACTACATGTGTACTCCTCGTAGACAGTAATATATACATATACATGTACTGCATAAAATAGAAAGGTATCACTCAGGCAATATTATACTGCCAGATGTAAAAGAGGGGGAGGTCCCTCAATCACATCATAAAACCTCTGCCAGATGTTTCTGTTATCAAACGAGTGATGAAAATACCAAATTACAGGGCAATCTGATGTACAACACACAGACAGTGTGTACTAGCACCTCACCACAGTTTGCACTCATTCTCCAATTCCAAAATTGATAAGAAGTGAGAGGCTTTGATATGGATGGCTGGTATTTTATCTTACCACTTTCTTACATGTATGTTCCTGCTATTTATGGACCATACTTTTAATATAAAGTCAAACTGAAGGATATATATATCTATGCCGTTCCCAAAATTTAAGGAAGTCATTTTGGGCCATTTTCTTACACCTGTGATAACAAAGTATCATTTTGAAAAGGCATCTGAACTGAAAGTCTAAAACGTATTCAACATAATAAGTGCACATGTTATTGTCCCCATAAATGCGCCTTAACAATTTTTTTTTTTTTTTTTTAGGGGGGGTTCTGGAAATAGAATGGTGTACTTAAGTCCATAAAATGTTGTGTACTGCATATGTTTGGATTTTAAGTCTCTAGAAACAGATGCTCCTTAGTAATAATATAGACACAAGTATTTATGAAAAATAAATTTTGTTTAAGAGCTCTTATATATTATATATGACCTGTTTGAAAGGTGAAGCTTACGGCTGAACACTAAAATTCTGTTGTTGTTTTTTCGTTAATTGATTTATTGAGTAAATGCACACATATATTTAGCACTAATTAGTAACTATAGGTATACGTACTGTTAGACATTTAGGAGAGTCATATATATAAATGTTCATGTATATTTAGTTAATGGAACATGCAAACTGACAGAAAATTATTTCTTAGCAAGAAATGAGGAAGTCCTGTTTCATTCATCCAATAATAGGATTTTGATTTTTTTTTTTTTTGAAATATGAACTGAATCTGAAGTTGAAAGTATGAGTTCGTCTTCAATGACAAGAAGCTGTAAAAAAATCTAGATAAACAGTTGTTGCACTGCTTTTCAGAGTTCATTGAGCGGAGTCTAATCTTTCATCATTTAAAACATTTGTGGAATTCAATGCCCCACTGCTCTATCCTGGCAGGTCAACAGTATGTAGTAGTGTACACACTGCTGAATTACACACTATACTGGTAACTTGTCTATGTAGGTACAGGACTTATATATATAATTAGAGCAGACAAGGCTGGTGATAAAAAAAGTTCACTTTTAACTTTCCATGATAATTTCTTCTTACCATTTTGTTATATTTTCCCTGAACTGATCAATATAGTGATAAAAAAAGATATTTATAGAAGGTATTTATCCTAAATTTGCACATATAGTGGGTATACTCGTGCAAAAAGCTCAGATACGCTTTTAGTTTCATTTTCAGAGAAAAAATTGTAAATCTAATTACTTATTTTAGAAAGATAAAAGCAATGTTAATTACATGGAAGTTATTTTTTAATAACGTTAATTTTATCTTTTTAAATATTTAACTGATGCGACATTATATTTACAAATTAAACCTATTTATATATTATATGTGCACTGTATGATATGTGTGTGTGTATATAATAATTTACACTTAGTTTCTAGACCTGATAATACTGTACCCACTTTGTGTACCAGATCTAGTGTGATTAGAGTTGTGGTGTAGTGTTTCTATTTCCTGGGGATATCATCACTACTGCATCAATTGTGGACCATTATAATAGGGCATATACCATGTACATATAAATGTATGTGTAGGATTAATTACATGTGTATGTACACACAACAAGTATAATGCATTGTAAACATGTTAGGTTCTAGAGAATACACTCAAATAACTCTTTTTGAGTTATATAATACACACTATCGCCTCTATTTTGAGTTAAATGATATACACAAATGACTCTATTTGGAGTTATTTCGAGTAGAATGCACACAATTCACTCAATTTTGAGTTTTGAAATACACATTATCACCTCTACTTTGAGTTATGGGATACACATAATTAACTCTATTTGAGTTATAGAATACACAATTAATGCTTTTTTGAGTTATAGATCTAGAATAAACACAATTACCTTTATTGAGTTATATATAGAATAAACACAATTACCTTTATTTGTAGTTATAGAATAAACACAATTACCTTTATTGAGTTATATATAGAATAAACACAATTACCTTTATTGAGTTATATATAGAATAAACACAATTACCTTTATTGAGTTATATATAGAATAAACACAATTACCTTTATTGAGTTATATATAGAATAAACACAATTACCTTTATTGAGTTATATATAGAATAAACACAATTACCTTTATTGAGTTATATATAGAATAAACACAATTACCTTTATTTGTAGTTATAGAATAAACACATATTTCATTGTTATTACAGAGATGCCCATAACATGGAGCACAAGCCACTCCCTAAAGAGCCAGACAGCAAGGAGGAGAGGAAGAAAGTCAAAACACCAAAGAGTTAGTATGAATGTACAAATATATGGATTGTCTATTTCTACGGTATTGGCAGATGGGACTGCATAGTGCAACATTGCAATGAACATATTTGAATGCCATTGATTTTGTACAATCAGCTGGTGTCATGTTTCTTTGGGGGCTGAGTTAAGTAGCTTGTTTTCCATTTTGAAATTGGGAGAAAGCAGTTATCGTGAGGACCAAAGAGAAAATGTCAACCGTCATGGGTGTTCACATTAATGTGGTCTGCTGCAGAAGTTTCAACTAAGCATTTAAGAATTGTACTAGGATGTTGAGTACTAGCTTTTGTATATAGTTTGCTCATATATTTAGCAATGTGAAAATGCATATTAGGCATATTTACCTGTTATTAAATGGCTGTGGTGGTAATGTCTGTACTTTGCCAGGCATCTTGTCGAATGGCCACACAGGAAGCTAGTCCAACAATTTGTAAACGCTAATTGTACACCTACTGTAGAAATACTTGTGTGATTCATGTGACTTCCTGTTAAGGGATTATGGGTAATAGGGTTGAAGGAGATGAGGAAAGAATGATACAAGCTTTATAGAGATGAGGATGAAAACATTTCCTCACAGTCACATTGATCGAAGGCTCTCCTCCGTAGCATGTTAACCATTAGCGGGTGTTGAAATCTACTTGTTCGAAGGTCGGAGTTTGGATATTGCAGTAAGGTCCAAGTTTGGATATGGCAGTTGATGTTCAGGAGAAGACATAGGGTGATTTGAGGAAATCAATCTTTGTAGTTCCGAAATATATGGGCGAAATAGATATTTGCCACATATATTTTTCTTTGGATTAAACTGGACACAGTATTTGGATAACCGTTAAGGATCTGTGGCGGATTTCGTAGTTAGAGAAGTGTTGAGACAGGATCTTACAGGAGTGCATTACATAGTAGTGGCAACATCACACCCTTGAGCTTCTCTCAGGCAATTGGAACCTGTCTAATACAATGTCTTCATGGAAGCGATCTAGCAGTGGCTCTGGTCAAGGGTCAAGGTCAAGTGGCTCTGGACAAGGGTCAAGGTCAAGTGGCTCAGGTCAGGGGTCATGGCAGTCTGCCCTGAGCAGTACATTACGGAGAATGAGTGGTGGACATAAGGGTTGGTATTATCATTTTCCAAGTAACTCTGATATGTTAAATATTCGTCTTAAATCATGCTCCATGTAAGGAGTTAATAGATAGCAAATAATAACATTTTTTTTTACTTCAGTAGTGTATTGAAATTGTTTATTGTTTACAGGTAGCAAGGTAGCCAAACTGAAGGATATGGAGAAGCCAGTAATCTCACCGCCCTCTAACTTCGAACACACAGTCCATGTTGGCTTTGATTCCCACACTGGAGAGTTCACAGTAGGTTTATACTGTTATAGAACCCGAAATAGGATGTAAAAGAAAGGATAATAAATGTAGTGTTGGTGTAAATAAAGTATTATATTTACAATTAATGTGGATATCAAACTGAAGAGATATTGCAAAAGACACAAATAATAATTATAAATTCAGTAACAGATACAATATATGCCACAACTTGATATAAAACTGCATCATCCTGCAGTTTCATCTCTCTATGTGCTGTATATTTGAAGCTAGAGGCAAAACTTTAAAATCTAGAAAGAAAGCAAGGAAAGCCAAAATGGACCTATATAAACAAACATTTATATTGTGGGATTTACACTTGTATTTTTTTTTCTTGACAAAATCATGCTACACATGGTTATATATAATTCAAATGTTGTTTGATTTTAGGGGATGCCGGAGTCATGGGCAAAACTGCTGTCAAATTCAAATATTTCAATCACAGAGCAGAAGAAAAATCCACAAGCTGTGTTAGATGTCCTCAATTATTACGAAACCTCAACAAAGACGGAGGAGTCACGTCACAAGTACATGACCAATGTCAAACCACCCAGTATGTAAAAGTTGTAATTATGAATCAGGGTTTTTTTCCAGAGGCTTTTTGGGGCTGCTAATGGGCCCCATTGCCAATTGAAATTATTTCCTATATAAGCCAAATTCCTAAAATTTGTAGTTTACTCCTGAAAAAATCTTTCCTGATTCACTAATTTTCTTCCCAAAATGAGACAAAAAGGCCACATCCAAAACCAGTGGCAAAAAGCCCAGTGAATTGACAATACCATAGATTGATTCACCTTGTAATAAGTATTTTTCACACAACTACACTCCAAAACTGAATGATTTCTCCCCTTCCACCAAAACTACAGACAGTCTTGTTCTGTCTCTGTGTTTTAAGATCTGGATTCTTTCTATCATGTCCACTATTAATGTTTATGATACATATGTATACCTTTTCCTGATTAAGATCTTTCCCCTGCTCAACCTTATATAACTTCAAAATATTCTGACTTCAAAAGATAATGATCCCTCCCTGCTCATCCTGATAAAAATTTCAATGATGTATCCCCTGCTCATCCAGTCAAATTACAAAAGATAATGACCTCTCCCCTACCCATACTGACTTCAGAAGATAATAATCTCTCCCTAGCTGATCCTGATTACAAAAGATAATAACCCCTCCCCTGCTCATACTGACTTCAGAAGATAATAATCTCTCCCTAGCTGATCCTGATCACAAAAGATAATGACTCCTCCCCTGCCAATACTTACTTCAGAAGATAATAATCTCTCCCTAGCTGATCCTGATCACAAAAGATAATAACCACTCCCCTGCCAATACTTACTTCAGAAGATAATGATCTCTCCCTAGCTGATCCTGATCACAAAAGATAATGACCCCTCCCCTGCCAATACTTACTTCAGAAGATAATTATCTCTCCCTAGCTGATCCTGATCACAAAAGATAATAACCCCTCCCCTGCTCATATTGACTACAGAAGATAATGATCTCTCCCTAGCTAGCTGATCCTGATCACAAAAGATAATAACCCCTCTCCTGCCCATACTGACTACAAAAGATAATGATCTCTCCCTAGCTGATCCTGATCACAAAAGATAATAACCCCTCCCCTGCTCATACTGACTACAGAAGATAATGATCTCTCCCTAGCTGATCCTGATCACAAAAGATAATAACCCCTCCCCTGCTCATACTGACTACAGAAGATAATGATCTCTCCCTAGCTGATCCTGAAAACAAAAAAATTATGACCCCTCCCCTGCTCATCACTTTCAAAAGAAGGTTTTTTACTCTTCTGCTCATCAATCATTCAAAATAGGATCTCCCTCCTTAGCTTACTCTCACTACTACAGATGACTCATTATGACCGGACATTATGTAAACAAAATTGTTACACAATGTACTTTTGTGTAGTGTAATGTGGTTACAGAAGTGTCATGATACATATGTAATATACACCAGATTCTGTCGAGTGTGGGATACATGTGTGGATAATAAACCACTGGTGCTGGAGTACCTGTTTACTGTTTATATATTCTCGCTATTAGCATGACAACTAGTGCTGTACTGTACACAAACAATCTCCTGATTGAACGATATAGTGTATCTAAAAGCTCCATTTGGTCTATTTTGTAAGGTCAAATTTGTCTATTTTTGAAGGTCAAATTTAATCTCAAAATATGCGTACATTCTATCTTGAAAATAAATTGTAATAGATGAAATTATGATCCATTTCCTAATTTTTTTTGAAAAATAAGATAATCTTTCTTAAGCATTTAAGCGGTGTTTTACTTTGAACCATTGAAAAAAACCAGTTAAAACTAAAACATTTGTGATGTATAGATAGCAATGTGTATTTTGTAAGTATGTTGCAATCAAAAACCTTTTTTTATTCAATTTTGATTGTTTTTTTTTTTACATTTATTTTTCTGTTGTTTTCAGGTGCAGACTCTATGCATAATGCCCTCTCAGAGAAACTCAACATAGTCGTGTCTCTGGTAAGAGATTTCTGTTACTCCTGGTGAGACTATGGAAATAACATTGATCTTTAACGTGTGATCTAATCGATGTATTGGATATTTTTATTTTCGAGTAAATAGTTTTATTGGCTTGTTGTCATTTGAATTTCAGACTTGTTTTTAAAAAGCACCTGTTGTGCACTCAAGCTTAATTCATGATTTAAATGAGATATTGCCTTCCAAATTGTTGCATGTATAATATATCAAATGTCTGCAGAAAAAAAGGCTTAGTATTCACATTTGTAATTGTTCGCTTATCACAACAATTTTACAGAAATATGCTTTGCCCTCATCAGTTCATTATTATTGAATATCAGAATTGTGAATATCAAACTGAATATTAAAAAGGAAAGTGTTGACTAAATGTATTCTAATCCATAATTTTCAGTTTCTGATTTCAAAAATTAAACTTAAAGATCCCTCTGCAAAAATTGTCATAGTGACTTTTTCAAGTTTAGGCGTTTATGGTTGAGGGCAAAGGTTCCTAGTAATATAATCCATACCCTGAGCTTTCTTTGTTTCAGCAGCCTCCTTCCAAACCTGAAAACTCCTCGCCTCCCACACCTGACGACGTGGACGAGGAGGATAACGAGGCTCCTCCACCACCGATCGCCACACGACCAGACAAAACCAAATCTATAGTGAGTGACCATTAACAAGTTATAAACATAGATACGTACTTTGTGTATGTTTTCAGATATAATTACTGTACTGTATAACATTATAAAAATGTGACAAGAAAATCTGTTCAAACAAGTCATTTTACAGTCAACATATGACCAAAATAAAAAAAAAATTGAGGAATTTTTTCAGGAAAACCTATGTCAAACAAAGAAACTATTATAAATGTTTTGTGTTTGGATGCTTCTTATTCTTCTTCACTAGTATGGTTCTTACTGTATATTTCAACATTATCCAGCATGGCCATTAATCTACTCTCATATAAAACCACAGGGACTTGGCACGGTCCGTGGATGAATATTATTACAACACATAACATTGTAAGGTCCATATGGGGTCCTGAATTTGTGCCAATTCCCTGTGTTTAATACTAACATCTGAATCGTAGTTTAGTGTAGACTGGAACATTATTTAGTTAATTGTTTTATTTACTTGCAGTACACAAAACCTATTGAAGTGGATGAAAAACCCAATGGTGCAATATCTACAAAGAATGAAAAGCCAAAGAAAAAGAAAATGTCGGACGAAGAGATATTAGAAAAATTACGAACAATAGTCACTATAGGAGACCCTAATAGGAAGTACACAAAGATGGAAAAAATAGGTCAAGGGTAAGTCTGTATACCTTAAAATAGGCCAAGGGTAAGTCTGTATACCTTAAAATAGGCCAATGGTAAGTCTGTATACTTCAAAATAGGCCAAGGGTAAGTCTGCTTACCTTTAAAATAGGCCAATGGTAAGTCTGTATACTTCAAAATAGGTCAAGGGTAAGTCTGTATACCTTAAAATAGGTCAAGGGTAAGTCTGTATACCTTAAAATAGGTCAAGGGTAAGTCTGTATACCTTAAAATAGGTCAAGGGTAAGTCAGTATAACTAGAAAAAGGTTAAGTTATGTTTACTAAATTAAATAAAATCATACTCCATAAATGTGTCAAGAGAATGTCTATAAACTTCCAAAACAGTTCAAGGTTCAATGTCTTTGGATCTATGTCAACATTATGCTACATAAGTGATTTTATAACCACAATATGTGAAATTAGGGACAGACAGGTTAATAATTTGTATAATGATAACATCAGATGCATTTAGTGGGAAAAACATGTTAATACATGTCCTGAACACTTTTTATGGAAAATTTCAAATATTAATAAAATAATGTAAAGAAATATCAGTTTGTAATTATTATGCACTTTGTATGTTTCCTTACAGAGCTTCAGGAACAGTGTATATAGCAGTGGAGGTGGCCACAGGTCGGGAAATTGCCATCAAAACCATGAATCTGTCACAACAACCCAAGAAAGAACTAATTATCAATGAAATTCTAGTCATGAGGGAAAATCAGAACCCGAATATTGTAAATTATCTGGACAGCTACCTAGTAGGGGAGGAGCTATGGGTAAGTTGTAGTTATATGAGATGATCTATGGTTAAGTTGTAGCTATATGGGAGGAGCTATGGGTAAGTTGTAACTATAAGGGAGGAGCTATGGGTAAGTTGTAGCTATATGGGAGGAGCTAAGGGTAAGTTGTAGCTATATGGGAGGAGCTATGAGTAAGTTGTAGCTATATGGGAGGAGCTATGGGTAAGTTGTAGCTATATGGGAGGAGCTAAGGGTAAGTTGTAGCTATATGGGATGAGCTATGGGTAAGTTGTAGCTATATGGGAGGAGCTATGGGTAAGTTTTAACTATATGAGATGATCTATGGTTAAGTTGTAGCTATATTGGAGGAGCTAAGGGTAAGTTGTAGCTATATTGGAGGAGCTATGGGTAAGTTGTAGCTATATTGTAGGAGCTATGGGTAAGTTGTAGCTATATGGGGAGGAACTATGAGTAAGTTGTAGCTATATGGGAGGAGCTATGGGTAAGTTGTAGCTATATGGGGAGGAACTATGAGTAAGTTGTAGCTATATGGGAGGAGCTATGAGTAAGTTGTAGCTATATGGGGAGGAGCTATGGGTAAGTTGTAGCTATATTGGAGGAGCTATGGGTAAGTTGTAGCTATATTGGAGGAGCTATGAGTAAGTTGTAGCTATATGGGGAGGAACTATGGGTAAGTTGTAACTATAAGGGAGGAGCTATGGGTAAGTTGTAGCTATATGCGAGGAGCTATGGGTAAGTTGTAGCTATATTGGAGGAGCTATGGGTAAGTTGTAGCTATATTGGAGGAGCTATGGGTAAGTTGTAGCTATATTGGAGGAGCTATGGGTTAGTTGTAGCTATATGGAAGGAGCTATGGGTAAGTTGTAGCTATATTGGAGGAGCTATGGGTAAGTTGTAACTATATGCGAGGAGCTATGGGTAAGTTGTAACTATATGCGAGGAGCTATGGGTAAGTTGTAGCTATGTGCGAGAAGCTATGGGTAAGTTGTAGCTATATGGGAGGAGCTATGGGTAAGTTGTAACTATATGGGAGGAGCTATGGGTAAGTTGTAACTATATGGGAGGAGCTCTGGGTTAGCTATATATAACTGTTCAGTGTTTAGACATTTATATAGGTAGGAACTATGTATAGGTTATAACTGTATGTAGAACTAGTTTAACATTTACTGAATAATCAGATACAAGATTTAAGGTTTGATATGTGTCCATTCTGTAATATATGGATGCTTGTTTTTGTGCATTTTATTTCGGAATTATGACATTGGATAATTAATGTTAGTGATGGGTCAATTTCATTAGAAAATTTATATACATAAAAAAATTGAAACCTATTTATCAATGCCAAAATTCAAATTTAAATTGATAACTTGAGTTTAGAAATGATTGAACATGACCTATTTTCTCGGAAAAAGTCAAACAAACATGATCCTTTATATCAATTTAGGTTTATTGTGGGGAGATTTTCAAATAACAAGCCAGACAGGCTATATAAAAGTCAGTTTCTGAGCTGTATCCTATGCTTTCAAGTACATATGTACTTGTGATATATTTTGTTTAAAATCAAGTTGCGTAATAAAAACATACAGCTGAATTTCTGTTAAGTTAATATATGAAAAAAAAATTATAATTGATCGATTATGAGTATCTGATAATTGATTATTAAAATGGAATTCATTCTCATAGTACAACATTACAATACAAATTTGTTGGTAATTTGCTTTGAAAGGTTGTAATGGAGTATTTAGCTGGTGGGTCACTGACTGATGTTGTCACGGAAACCTGTATGGACGAGGGACAGATCGCTGCTGTTGCAAGAGAGGTAAGATTCATCACTGTCCAATACATATGTTGTACAACAAATTTCCTTTATCTTAAGACATCCATGGGAAACTAGAAAAAGGTTTGGAAATCAAGAAAACATTGTATTATGAATGTAGCTAAGGGAAAAAATGGTCAGAAAAGACGATTCAAAAGTTAATACAAACATCATCAGGGCAACCAGTTGACCCTTGACTTTTAGCAATTTCAGAAGTCAAATCACTATTTCTGAGAATCTGAAGGGTCAAAACATTTGTTCAATAGACAAATCCTGTCAAACCCAAGAGTCAGATCTCAATTTGGGGAGTCAAAAACATACCCTCAAGGGTCTACTGGATGCCCTGATCATTTCAAAAAAAGATTCATCCAGTCATTAATTGCATATTAGTTTTGAAAAAAGAACATGAAGAATTAATTTCCTTGAATGTATTGATTATGCTTGTAAGAAATAAAGTGTTACTTTCATCAAAGGTCAACATTTCAACTGATGTTAATTTTAAAAATGTCTGTGGTTTTCAACAGTCAACTTGTCAATCAACATTTGGTTCATGAGCAAGTTTCTTCAAAAGCCTACATGTAGTTCAACCAAAATGAGAACTTGGAAATTGATTATATGCATGAATGTTCTTTTGGGGTAGAATGTGATGCAATTTGTGAAAAAAATATTTTTGACAGGTTATATCATCTTATTTGAGCTAATTTTCAGATTTGAATTTCTTTTCTATCTAAGTTTTTTAGGCTGAAACTATTTGAATGTGTTTGGACTAATACTAACCAGGATATACGGGGTAATAATGTAGGCATCATGATTAAAAAGGACCAAAAGGCCCGTTAAACCTAGGTTGAATTCTCTGTAATTTTGAAGTTATCTGCTGTATACGTGTATCATTGTTTTTTCATGCAGTGTCTACAAGCCTTGGAGTTCCTGCACGAGAACCATGTGATCCACAGAGATATCAAAAGTGATAATATTCTTCTAGGCATGGACGGAAGTGTAAAATTAAGTGAGTTATCTCCCCTCTATCAATATAATTACCATGCTTTGATAATTCATTGGAGGACAGCCATCTGCAGAATTGGGGAATTGAGTGGGTGTTCCCTTTATAGAGGACATTCAAGAAATATGATAATCTGCTTCCCTAATTTAACCACTCTTACCCTTTCGTGTATTTCCAGGCAGGTCTTCCCTTTTGTGCGTTGTTTTCTTCTGCTGGTGTCCCTACATTCAAAAAACTGTTCTAAAATGACCCCTGATGGTTACAAGGATGTTTATTACAAAGCCCACATCAAACAAACAAAAATACTACTTTGTTCTTAAAAGTCTGTTATCATTCACGGCATGATGTCTTAAGTGGTGTTGTGCTAGATTGTTACCAAATTGATTTTAATGCAGATAGACTGGTTATGACAGATACTATATACGTCTTCTCTTAGTAGAGTTACTCCCCTTTATACTTTTTTATGCAGGGCTTTTTCGGGTAGCTTTTTGGGGCCACTAATGGGCCCCATTCCCAATTGAAATTATTTCATATTTCAGCCAAATTCCCAAAATTTGCAATTTACTCCTGAAAAAATCTTTCTCAATTCACCAATTTTCTTCCCAAAATGAGACAAAAAGGCCTTTTCCTAAACCAGTGAGAAAAAAAAACCTGTAATGTTTTGCTTTTTACTCCACTTTTGACCAGTTGCTGGTTGTTAAAATGCCTTCATTTTATGTTCATTTTAAATACAAATTTAAATTAAAAAGTGTAAACAGCTTGAAATTGAGAATTGTTCAATAAATTTACATCTTTATTGTGTATACATTATAATGCAATGTGCTTTTTACATCCACAGCTGATTTTGGGTTCTGTGCACAGTTGTCAGCAGAACAAAGCAACAGGATAACAATGGTGGGCACACCGTACTGGATGGCTCCAGAAGTCGTCACTAGGTAATTTATAATAAATCTAGCATGTGTCGTGCATGAGAACACTGACAATGTATTGTTAAAATGGCAAAGTTGTGTGCTTTATAATGATTATTAAATGGGCATTCCTTCGTTTGGACAGCAGAAACATGCAAAATTTCTATTGATAAAATCTGTGTCTGAACTAGATTATATAAGTGTTTGTGCCTACTAGTAATGAAATTAATGCAGAAATGTACAGAAAGAGGATGAATTGTACACAAATACTGTATGTCTTTGCGGTAATTAGTGATACTTCGCGGTGAATTAAGAATTTTTAAGAACTTTGGTTTACCTTGCGAGTAAAACTGCAGTATCAATGTAAAGATTATAACCTTTACTACTTGGGAAAATACATATTTTTCATTAAGTTTCATTTTGACGACCAAAACTTTATTCAATTGAAGGAAGCCCATTTAATACTGTAGCAAACATCGTGTAAGTATTTTCATCAAGATGAAGATGTTTGTTTTCTTATGTATCTTAATGTTACAAGATATAGAAAATGTAATTTGATAATATTTTAAAGAAAACAACCTTTGATCAAGCATATAATTATGGTGTTACCAAAGGAAAATTTAATTGTCATCATGGTATTAATTGTTTCTAGATTATGGTATGTACACATTGGTCATATTTATCTGTCTTTTTCCAACAGAAAACAGTACGGTCCAAAGGTTGATATATGGAGTTTGGGGATCATGGCGATAGAAATGATAGAAGGGGAGCCGCCTTACCTGAACGAGAATCCTCTAAGGGTCGGTATACCTACATTATCCCTATGTTGATTCAGGGTCGGTATACCTACATTATCTCTATGTTGATTCAGGGTCGGTAAACCTACATTATCCCTATCTTGATTCAGGGTCAGTATACCTACATTATCCCTATGTTGATTCAGGGTCAGTATACCTACATTATCCCTATGTTAATTCAGGGTCGGTAAACGTACATTATCCCTATGTTGATTCAGGGTCGGTATACCTACATTATCCCTATGTTGATTCAGGGTCAGTATACCTACATTATCCCTATGTTAATTCAGGGTCGGTATACCTACATTATCCCTATGTTGATTCAGGGTCAGTATACCTACATTATCCCTATGTTGATTCAGGGTCGGTATACCTACATTATCTCTATGTTGATTCAGGGTCAGTATACCTACATTATCCCTACGTTGATTCAGGGTCGGTATACCTACATTATCTCTATGTTGATTCAGGGTCGGTATACCTACATTATACCTACGTTGATTCAGGGTCAGTATACCTACATTATCCCTATGTTAATTCAGGGTCGGTATACCTACATTATACCTATGTTGATTCAGGGTCGGTATACCTACATTATCCCTATGTTGATTCAGGGTCGGTATACCTACATTATCTCTATGTTGATTCAGGGTCAGTATACCTACATTATCTCTATGTTGATTCAGGGTCGGTATACCTACATTATCCCTATGTTGATTCAGGGTCGGTATACCTACATTATCTCTATGTTGATTCAGGGTCAGTATACCTACATTATCCCTATGTTGATTCAGGGTCGGTATACCTACATTATCTATGTTGATTCGGGGTCGGTATACCTACATTATCCCTATGTTGATTCAGGGTCAGTATACCTACATTATCCCTATGTTGATTCAGGGTCAGTATACCTACATTACCCCTATGTTGATTCAGGGTCAGTATACCTACATTATCCCTACGTCGATTCAGGGTCGGTATACCTACATTATCCCTATGCTGATTCAGGGTCGGTATACCTACATTATCCCTACGTTGATTCAGGGTCAGTATACCTACATTATCCCTATGTTGATTCAGGGTCGGTATACCTACATTATCCTTACGTTGATTCAGGGTCAGTATACCTACATTATCTCTATGTTGATTCAGGGTCGGTATACCTACATTATCCTTACGTTGATTCAGGGTCAGTATACCGACATTATCCCTACGTTGATTCAGGGTCAGTATACCTACATTATCTCTATGTTGATTAAGGGTCGGTATACCTACATTATCCTTACGTTGATTCAGGGTCAGTATACCGACATTATCCCTACGTTGATTCAGGGTCAGTATACTTACATTATCTCTATGTTGATTAAGGGTCGGTATACCTACATTATCCTTACGTTGATTCAGGGTCGGTATACCTACATTATCTCTATGTTGATTCAGGGTCAGTATACCTACATTATCTCTATGTTGATTAAGGGGTCGGTATACCTACATTATCCTTACGTTGATTCAGGGTCGGTATACCTACATTATCTCTATGTTGATTCAGGGTCGGTATACTTACATTATCTCTATGTTGATTCAGGGTCGTTATACCTACATTACCCCTATGTTGATTCAGGGTCAGTATACCTACATTATCTCTACGTTGATTCAGGGTCAGTATACCTACATTATCCCTATGTTGATTCATGGTCGGTATACCTACATTACCCCTATGTTGATTCTAGGTCAGTATACCTACATTATCCCTACGTCGATTCAGGGTCGGTATACCTACATTATCCCTACGTCGATTCAGGGTCGGTATACCTACATTACCCCTATGTTGATTCAGGGTCAGTATACCTACATTACCCCTATGTTGATTCAGGGTCAGTATACCTACATTATCTCTACGTTGATTCAGGGTCAGTATACCTACATTATCCCTATGTTGATTCATGGTCGGTATACCTACATTACCCCTATGTTGATTCAGGGTCGGTATACCTACATTATCCCTATGTTGATTCTAGGTCAGTATACCTACATTATCCCTACGTTGATTCAGGGTCAGTATACCTACATTATCTCTATGTTGATTCAGGGTCGGTATACCTACATTATCCCTATGTTGATTCTAGGTCAGTATACCTACATTATCCTTACGTTGATTCTAGGTCAGTATACCTACATTATCCTTACGTTGATTCAGGGTCAGTATACCTACATTATCCCTATGTTGATTCAGGGTCAGTATACCTACATTATCCCTATGTCGATTCAGGGTCGGTATACCTACATTATCCCTACGTCGATTCAGGGTCGGTATACCTACATTATCCCTACGTCGATTCAGGGTCGGTATACCTACATTATCCCTACGTCGATTCAGGGTCGGTATACCAACATTATCCCTATGCTGATTCAGGGTCGGTATACCTACATTATCCCTATGTTGATTCAGGGTCAGTATACCTACATTATCCCTACGTCGATTCAGGGTCGGTATACCAACATTATCCCTATGCTGATTCAGGGTCGGTATACCTACATCATCCCTATGTTGATTCAGGGTCAGTATACCTACATTATCTCTACATTGATTCAGGGTCAGTATACCAACATTACCCCTATGTTGATTCAGGGTCGGTATACCTACATTATCCCTATGTCGATTCAGGGTCGGTATACCTACATTATCCCTACGTCGATTCAGGGTCGGTATACCTACATTATCCCTACGTCGATTCAGGGTCGGTATACCTACATTATCCCTATGTTGATTCAGGGTCAGTATACCTACATTATCCCTATGTTGATTCAGGGTCAGTATACCTACATTACCCCTATGTTGATTCAGGGTCAGTATACCTACATTATCCCTACGTCGATTCAGGGTCGGTATACCTACATTATCCCTATGCTGATTCAGGGTCGGTATACCTACATTATCCCTACGTTGATTCAGGGTCAGTATACCTACATTATCCCTATGTTGATTCAGGGTCGGTATACCTACATTATCCTTACGTTGATTCAGGGTCAGTATACCTACATTATCTCTATGTTGATTCAGGGTCGGTATACCTACATTATCCTTACGTTGATTCAGGGTCAGTATACCGACATTATCCCTACGTTGATTCAGGGTCAGTATACCTACATTATCTCTATGTTGATTAAGGGTCGGTATACCTACATTATCCTTACGTTGATTCAGGGTCAGTATACCGACATTATCCCTACGTTGATTCAGGGTCAGTATACTTACATTATCTCTATGTTGATTAAGGGTCGGTATACCTACATTATCCTTACGTTGATTCAGGGTCGGTATACCTACATTATCTCTATGTTGATTCAGGGTCAGTATACCTACATTATCTCTATGTTGATTAAGGGGTCGGTATACCTACATTATCCTTACGTTGATTCAGGGTCGGTATACCTACATTATCTCTATGTTGATTCAGGGTCGGTATACTTACATTATCTCTATGTTGATTCAGGGTCGTTATACCTACATTACCCCTATGTTGATTCAGGGTCAGTATACCTACATTATCTCTACGTTGATTCAGGGTCAGTATACCTACATTATCCCTATGTTGATTCATGGTCGGTATACCTACATTACCCCTATGTTGATTCTAGGTCAGTATACCTACATTATCCCTACGTCGATTCAGGGTCGGTATACCTACATTATCCCTACGTCGATTCAGGGTCGGTATACCTACATTACCCCTATGTTGATTCAGGGTCAGTATACCTACATTACCCCTATGTTGATTCAGGGTCAGTATACCTACATTATCTCTACGTTGATTCAGGGTCAGTATACCTACATTATCCCTATGTTGATTCATGGTCGGTATACCTACATTACCCCTATGTTGATTCAGGGTCGGTATACCTACATTATCCCTATGTTGATTCTAGGTCAGTATACCTACATTATCCCTACGTTGATTCAGGGTCAGTATACCTACATTATCTCTATGTTGATTCAGGGTCGGTATACCTACATTATCCCTATGTTGATTCTAGGTCAGTATACCTACATTATCCTTACGTTGATTCTAGGTCAGTATACCTACATTATCCTTACGTTGATTCAGGGTCAGTATACCTACATTATCCCTATGTTGATTCAGGGTCAGTATACCTACATTATCCCTATGTCGATTCAGGGTCGGTATACCTACATTATCCCTACGTCGATTCAGGGTCGGTATACCTACATTATCCCTACGTCGATTCAGGGTCGGTATACCTACATTATCCCTACGTCGATTCAGGGTCGGTATACCAACATTATCCCTATGCTGATTCAGGGTCGGTATACCTACATTATCCCTATGTTGATTCAGGGTCAGTATACCTACATTATCCCTACGTCGATTCAGGGTCGGTATACCAACATTATCCCTATGCTGATTCAGGGTCAGTATACCTACATTATCCCTATGTTGATTCAGGGTCAGTATACCTACATTATCTCTACATTGATTCAGGGTCAGTATACCAACATTACCCCTATGTTGATTCAGGGTCGGTATACCTACATTATCCCTATGTCGATTCAGGGTCGGTATACCTACATTATCCCTACGTCGATTCAGGGTCGGTATACCTACATTATCCCTACGTCGATTCAGGGTCGGTATACCTACATTATCCCTATGCTGATTCAGGGTCGGTATACCTACATTATCCCTATGTTGATTCAGGGTCGGTATACCTACATTATCCCTATGTTGATTCAGGGTCAATATACATGGGGATGCTGTTGTAATCCCTAGTTTAGTATAATGATTATTAATTATACTCTGCTGACGTGTTATTATTTCTATCTCAGATGTTCAACTTTACTGCTATTAAGTCTCCATTTGCATTTCATTCCTTTTAAGCTTAGCCATAAGACCATCAGACTCATGCAACCACAGGTGTGAGTTGTGTGGTCCCAATCGCTCTAGTAGTTTGTTTCCTAGAAAGCTGAGACCATGTGCTATACTGGTCTCCTGTATAATGTTCAATGAGGTAGCCACCAGCTACTTCAAGGAAATCTCACCTCATGATGACACTTCCTTGTCACAGAGCCATAAACCGAAGAAATAAAAGAATACATATAAATAAATGTTTAATTCATTTTCCTGACTTGTAGCGACTGATTACACAAATTGACTGAAGTATAATTATTATGTTCATGGCCCAGAACACTGTAGCATGTGATCCCCTATATTACAGGCCCTCTATCTGATTGCCACTAATGGCAAGCCTGACATCAAGGAGAAGAACAAACTGTCACCTGTCTTCCAAGACTTCCTGGACAAGTGTCTGGAGGTTGATGTGGACAAGAGATGCTCAGCCTCCGAGCTGCTCAAGGTAAACAGTTGTAACAGGACTTGTAAGACTAAGGGCATGTTCCTTTATGCAGACAAATTGATCAATGGTAACATTTCATACATATCCATAGCAACCATAAAAAAAATGAAAGGTTTAAACACAAAGAATGTTTCATGTTATACAGTAAGAGCTTATTGTAAAAGTCCTAGTTGAATAAAGTTAATTTATTTTCCTGTTATACGAATCATCCTAGATAAAGATAGTTGTCTACCTGAATGTGCCTGATGTTGTACCATCTAAGTCCAATTCAGTTCATTGACTATTGACTCTACATTGTATAAATTCTCTTGTATTTGACAGCATCCGTTCCTGCGTCTTGCGAAACCACTGGCTAACCTGCAGCCATTGATTTTGGCCGCCAAGGAAGCTCAGAAAGGACATTAGGTCAATGTAAGTTAAAATTGTCTACCTAAAGCTGTGGGTTTAATACATTGGATCAATGTAAGTTAAAATTGTCTACCTACGGCTGTGGGTTTAATACATTAAGTCAATATAAGTTAAAATTGTCTACCTACGGCTGTGGGTTTAATACATTAAGTCAAAGTAAGTTAAAATTGTCTACCTACATGCTGTGGGTTTAATACTTTGGACCAGTAGCTCCCAAAAGGGGACGGATAAAAAATTTTCCATGATTTTTTTAAGCATGAAACTGCCTATGGAAAGTTATTATGCAATAAGAATTATTACATAGGACCATAACTTTCCAAAGAAGTCTAACACTCATACTTGAATTTTAAATTTCATTTTCTGTTATATTCAACCTGTTATGGTGTTATTGCATTCCAAAGTCAGACTGCAACTGTCAATAAGATCTGTTCTTATGACATCACGACTAGAGGTGACTGTCTAGGAACAAAAATATAGTTTTTGGAAATAAACACAAAATCATCAGTTTTAAATTTCAACCTTTTAATCAATATACCTCCATGAGGTTATTCACCTTTTATGAAACAGAATTACATTAAATGTTGCAAGTTTAATTGATCAAATTTTTTTTTTTATGTTCAAGTAACACAAATTGTCATGACGTCTAAAATACCCTTAATAGATAAACGTCACACAAAATGATGTCATTTCCTGATGTCAAAAAACATTGTTTTTCATATCACTACATTAATGAAAATTATGATCTGACACTCTATCTCGTTTGGTAAGGTTATATAGTGACAATACATAGCAAATGGAAATATTAGAATATAATTAATCAGTGGCCTAAATCTGATAAGGGTCAATACATATGTATTGTTGTACTGTATGTATCTAACTTTGCTTTACATGCCTGTATGTTTTCTGTGGTAGCCTCTGACCAATGTTTCCTTTTTACAGATAGTTGCTGACCAATGGTTTCTGACAGCAATTCTGTGATGACATAGATTTCTCCATGGAGATAAAGAACAATGTTTGACCACCTAGCTAGCTTCATTATTTGGTCACCATGTTGGCATATGGCGTGCAAAATGCCAGTCTTCCGAAATTAGTTTTAGAACTCATCAGTTATGTGTGTACGTGCCCAGAATCAGCATCTTAGTTGTCTATTGACAATACCTACATGCAACTATGCTGGTTGTATGGGAACAGCAATCAATGTGTTCCATTGTACATTTTGTACATTCTACATAATAATTCATGGAAGATTGTGCAACATGGAGCTGATCAATTCAAAGGACAATGAACTTTGTGCACTTTTCAACATGGAGATGATCAATTCATAGGACTATGAACCTGTGGAAAACCCAGTTCATGCATTTGTGAATCGACATGGATATGGTTCATTCATGATTTGTAAGATCCATAAAGGGGTAAATGATACTTTTGAACTGCCAATTGTCATGGAAGGGAATTGTGAGCCCTTATTAAAAGTACCAATTCATTGAACTGTGAACACAAGAAGGAATGCTCTTCACAGAAATGTGAATCCACAGAATGGACTGCTTCATTGAACTGTGTGATGACAGGAAGGAATGCACTTCACAGAAATGTGAATCCACAGAATGGTCTGCTTCATTGAACTGTGAACACAGGAAGGAATGCGCTTCGCAGAAATGTGAATCCACAGAATGGTCTGCTTCACTGAACTTTGGACTCTCAGGAAGAACTTCTTCATTGGATTACAAATGTACGGGAATTAGAAGACTGCCTCATTGTTATGTGAACCAATACAAAAAGGACTGCTTCTTTCAACTAAAATCTCGCACAAATTGACCATTAGGTTGATATTTAAATCTATATAAAAATAATTATATAAGCACCTGGTTGAACTGTCATTCCCTGCAGAAGGTGATAATTCCTTAACCCGGATAAAAATGTCTGGTTCATGAAAGTGTAAAACTGCTTTGAAAGAAAGCTCCTGCCACTTCACTGGTTCATGTTCACATTTTAATTCTCTAATTATTTGTGTGGGAAAGTCTTCGGAATAGTCCCTAGATATCAGAAGCTGGGTGTGATTGGTAATTTCTATTGTAATAAGTGATAAATAGTGCTTGGACGATCAAATGGTATCAGAAAAGATATGAATAATATGGACTTTTCCAAGTCCTTAGTAATTTGTTTAATTAATCAATAACAATATCATTCAAAATGTTTATTTTATCTTAATAAGCTTCATCTCTACACTGTGAATTTGCTTGCTTAAATTTTAGTGTATTATCAGATTTTAACTGATTAGAACAATGATGAATTCAGCACAGATACAATATTTGCCATACAAATAATTTGCTGTTGATGTAATTGGTGTAATCACCAATTAGTACAGTGCTATAAGCATGAAAAGCACGAAAATAAGATCAGTATGAACATTTTTACAGTATCAAGCTCAGGGCGTGATAATGGCAGCCGGTTTGTCGTCACCCTGAAGCCTCGGAATGTGAGAAGTTCATATACAGACTCAATGTGTAGACTATCGGTACAGAGGATTGTTGAATCTGCTGTTCCATCAGTTCAGTTAAATAAACAGGTGTTTAGTACCAAAGAAATATTTCTTAAGAAATTACCGCTTGGGATTACCAGATAAACACAATAGTTCATATAAATATCACAATGATCTGCAATAGAGTAGTTACCATGGTGATCATTTTTTAAATAACTACATCCTTTTGTGCTGGTCATTAATAATTAACTACATTCATCTAATTTCATTTTTGCATGTCCTATGTTTTTAGATGCTCATCAAGTTATAGCAAGATAGGTATATTTCTGTAGGATAATAACAGCTGACATACATAAAATAACACTGCACTGCTTACTGCCTTTCAATTGAGCTATGATTTTCAAGACGCTCACTAGAGTTTTGTATTTGTGCAATGTATCCTACCTTATTGAATTGAAAATATTAACAAAAAATTTAATAAATTTGAAATGAGGAAACTAAAAAAATTCCAGAATTTTGTGGTGAAATCACTTTTTTATTGAATTGTTTATACAATCTGTTGAACTGGATAGTTGACATAGCTTTTGATTTATTTCTAAGAAATGTTACATTGTTGAAGCCCTGTAACTTATTTCTAAGAAATGTTACATTACATGTATTGGAATCTTTTAGCGTATTTCTAAGAAATGTTATTGGAGACCTGTAAATTCTAAGAAAAGTTACCACAGGCATGTAAAGTATTGGAGCTCATGATCAGCTGCTAGCTCTAGATCTAATGCAATGAAAAGCTAGCTGTGAAGAAGTGTGTTATTATTCAGCAGTTTAAAAAAAGCAAAACATTCAAGGGAAATGTAACTATATTCATTGTGTGTTAATGATGATATAATGCTGTAGGTAGTTTGAGCAAAATTGTCTGCTGAGCAGATTGTATGTTTTTATTTTATAATCATTCATTTAAATTTGTATGCAATGTATCAACAGATTTGATTCAGTTCTCAACATAGCAATGCATAATATATTTAACATATGAAGTATGTATGATTAGGTATGAATTTTAGTTAATTGATGTACACAAAAAAAATGCATAAAGACGTCCTTAATATGCAATTGAAACTACTTGTTACCATAGACTCCAGTGTAATGTCTGGACATGCATTGTCCACCAGGTAAAACCTAGACACACTATTTTGATTCGTTGGTACACAAAAGACACACAAGGAATGACAAGTGTTGCAATTGTTTTATTAGTGACAATTAGAATTTTAACCCACCTCTTTGAAGTTACTGGAGATCTAGAGTGTAATGGGGGACAACTTTTCAATATCTCCCTAAATTCACAAATAGAATTGCAATGTTATAAAATTGTCCCTTCAATTTACACTTGTTTTTAGCTTATTTAGTTGGGGTTTTTTTGTGTTTTTTTGGGGGGGGAATACTAAATTTTCAAAAAATTATCTTACAAGTCATCAATTATAAATTAGAATTGCAGTTTATTCTATTTTGTCTGTGAAAAAGTCAAACTGAATTTGAAATATTTGTATGAAAAAAGGCACAGGAATTATAGCGGAACGATATTAAGTTCACATGTGTTAGGATTTTACACACAATTGTCTTGTTAAGCATGATCAGGTGTTCAAATTACAAAAGTAAAATAATGTGAGTTAATTTGACATCCTATTTTTGTGCCTTTGTTTTGCTAAGATTTTATATCGTAGTCCAATTTTACAACATTTACAAGTTTGCTCAATGTTGGATTTGTCATTGATAGCTCCTTTGCTATTTTGCTTGTGAATAATTTCTTTTTGTCAAATCGGTTAATGACACGATGGTTTAATCAAAATAATGAACAATCCATGCAGTATCCCTGTATATGCATACACAGGCGATCCTCTGGTATCTATAACCTATTTCTGAAAAGGCACACAAAGTTTCTTTGTGGCTCATTATCAGTCAACAGCACATCAAATTAATTAAACCTTGAATATAGATCCAAGGTCTGTGGTTCGATCCAAATCCTATAAGCAGAAGTGTTTCTCAGAAAGTTGAGATCTTTGACCAACCTGTGATATCATGGTGGTTGTCTTCAGGGACAACGAATGATTAGGAAAACATGGGACAGGTGTTTACTTGTGAATATTCAGGAGAAAGTAAATATAATCATCTACTACCAGGAGAGCTGTACCTTGGATGTTACTTTGTACAAGCTAGTGTTTTCGAATGAAACGGCCATTAGATGAACCTTGAGTTAAAAGATATGTTTAATTAACATAATTATTTTCTTCGTTTAGTAACTGTTCTACAAGGTATATAACACATGAAATAAAATCCAAATGCTATGTACATGTACATGTATTTACAACAGTATAATTAAAGAAAATTTAATTGATTACAGTTTTTCACATTGCTATTAGATTTAATTAACAATTAAGGGCGATTGGTTGTGATTATGTTCACAACTATCATTACAGTAGAATAAATACCATGCTAGTGGAAAATTGAAAATCCCACCAATCTTGATTTATTGCAGTTCTTTATCATTGTTCTGCAATTACAATTATCAACCCACCCCCTACTTTGTATTTGTTTTTCATGTTCTGGCCTCCTGGCCTAATTGCAATATAAATATGGTATGTACTTTGTTCATGTTTTGGTCCAACTGGCTAATTAATTTGCATAAATAAAATGAATTAATATGGTATGGTTTAACTATCAGCAAATAATTATGAATTGATAGTGCTATGCTTTTGTTCCTAAAGCATTTACTTTTATCTGGTCAAGGTCACAGTGCTGGTAGCTGATTTCAACATTTACTTTGTCCAAGGTCACAGTGCTGGGAGCTGATTCCAACATTTACTTTGTCCCGAGGTGATAGTGCTGGTAGCTGATTCCAACATTTACTTTGTCCCGAGGTCATAGTGCTTGTAGCTGATTCCAACATTTACTTTGTCCCGAGGTCACAGTGCTGGTAGCCGATTCCAACATTTACTTTGTCCCGAGGTCATAGTGATGGTAGCTGATTCCAACATTTACTTTGTCCCGAGGTCATAGAGCTGGTAGCTGATTCCAACATTTACTTTGTCCCGAGGTCATAGAGCTGGCAGCCGATTCCAACATTTACTTTGTCCCGAGGTCATAGTGATGGTAGGTGATTCAAACATTTACTTTGTCCCAAGGTCACAGTGCTGGTAGCTGATTCCAGCATTTACTTTGTCCCGAGGTCACAGTGCTGGTAGCTGATTCAAACATTTACTTTGTCCCGAGGTCACAGTGCTGGTAGCTGATTCCAGCATTTACTTTGTGCCGAGGTCATAGTGCTGGTTGTTATAATATTTTTTGTTGATTCAATGTGGCATGCTTAATCTGTTCTTACGAGCTCAAGGTCAGTCATTTGATGATGTCCACTAGCTATATAGGTTTTCGCTTTGCTGGAACTGTCAAAATTAAAGGCGGATGGTTACCCAATACACACCCAATCCTCAGGTGTTTCAGTATTTTTTGTGTGTCAGAATCATTAATCAATTTATATGTTATTTACAGTTTAAAACAATATAAAATTATTGACATATGATTCAACATCATTAAAATCGAGTATGTGCCATACCAAAATCAGGCATGGATTTAAAAAATCAAATTTACACCCGAATACGTTTTAGCTGAAAAGGTCCACATATGTATCATTCTTGAAATAGCGAATATTGATAAATAAATATTGCTTGGCCTGACTGAGTAAGAACAGGCAAATGATGCTGTCATAATACTGAACATCCTTATTCCTTGTGTAGTTACGTACATTGTACATACATACAAAGTGAGTTATTAAATATATATATATATTATACATATATATGCTGGCCGACCAAGTTTTCTGTTGTCTTCCCTGCCTTCATTGCTATATGTTGTAGATGGTTTTATTGGTGAAGTTTTGGTGCTAAACAATGATTTTATAATGAGCTCCTATAGATATCCTATTGTTAATGTGGCATGTCATTCATGTCTCCACCTTTAGACAGAAAGTTCCAGTTCATTTGGGTTAATTTTAACATGACCTTCACGTCTCCAAATTTGGATAATAGCCTCAAGTTATTTCAGTAAATTTGATAATCTCTATTGCAAAATTTTGATCTCAAACTGGATATGTTTGAAAATAAATTTCAATTAATTTTGACATGACTGTGATGGCTCCCGATTTTGATAATAGCCTCTAGCTTTTTCAGTAAATTTGATAATCTCTATTGCAAAATTTTGATCTCAAACTGGATATGTTTGAAAATAATTATTTCTAATATTTCTGTTCATAAGTTGTGTTTTGTGCTTGAGATTTTACTGAAATATTTCGGCCACAAAACAATTGAATTTGGGAATTTTGCCCAAATCTAGTTTTTGAAAGCCTTTCAAAATCAAAATATTTCTAATTTTTCTGTTTGAACAGGATTTGAATGGGTTAATCGTGTACCTTCTGGGATGTTATATTTCACCAGTTATAATAATCCACTGCAAAAAAAAAAAATCAATTTTATTTCTAGCTGACAAGCATTGCTGATCTTTTGTAGGCTATCTGGTAATCATGGAGGTGCTAATATGATTGGTATGTGTTAATTATAACACATTGAGTTAAATATTTTCTCAGTGATGATATGGGTAATATACAATGGCTTATTTAAAAATACTGTTATATACGAGATATTTTTCTCCTTAGTTTTCACTTCAGATATATTAATAACATGATTCACTCAATCAGAACGACTATTGATTGCTTGCAATTGTATTTGCATACATCTTTTAACTTTCAATGAATTGGATATTTGTTTGGTGCATTTCAAAAATTGAAAAATTATATGTTTTTTATCAAGCCTCTGGGTTGGGGGGGGGGGGGGGGTCTACTTTCTATTTGATGATAATGCTTCAGAAGAAAGACAATCATGTTTTAATTAATCAAGAGTTTCCTTCAGTTTTGGGTTCATTACTTATAACATTAAGACATGATATATTTACAAACGTCCATTCGGATATGCTGCCTTGCAGGATCCTACCATCTCGGTGAGCTTCATGTACGTCCTCCATGCTATATGTGCTTTCTAGCAGTTACGTCCCAGCTTCTATTTGCCGATCAAGTTTTCCCAAATTTGTGTAGCAATATATCGTCAATATGTATTGAGAAACTCGCCATCCATCAAATGTAGTGTGTTATACACATCTAATTATAAAACCCCAATCATTCTTATCCATTTGTCATATTGTTCATGAATTGCATTGTGATGCGAGGCTAGCTTATTCATATGAGAAATGTTTCATGATTTTGACCCATTTTCATTAGTAACAATCTTAACATGAATTTGTCCATTTATATTATGCATCGTAATTCAATTTTTGTTTATGTGTATGAACATTGTTTAATGGAGAGTATGCCATCAGTCATCTTTGCTTCATTTGTACTAGTCATTTTGTAGCCAAATATTGGATTCTAGTGTTAACATACCTTAGACATAGCTGTACCATTGTAGCTTATGTTTTTATAAAGTCGATGTACTTATAAACGACATATGGTTCATAGGTTATATGGACGATTAAAGGAATAAAAACAAGTGAAATTCTTACGTTCGTTGCATTTTTTGTATATGGCTACTTTTCATTATGAGCTAGATTTTTATGTCAGAGTATCAGAAATGAAATAGAGAATGTACAAAAAACAAAATACTAAAGCTTTAATATTTCATAGATAAAACAATCAATATTATGATTGGGCAACAGAATTTGTCTATATAAGCTTTCTCCAATTTAGTTTAAATCGCTTCAATTTCGCAAATACTTTATTTTGCAAATGTACCTCTTAAGACTTATTCGCGAATGCGTGATATCATGAACACTGATCAAGAAATGACTTTGAATTCTCAAATGATGAACTAGCTGATATCCAAAGGTGTTGATTTGAAATTCCCAATTGACTCTCCTCACTGGTTAAAACCCATGCTTCATGCCCAATATCAGGTCTTTGGACGTCTTGCTTAATTAGAAGAGAAGAAGTCATTTAAAGATTCTAGCATATTTGATCCCTGTGACCTTGAATGAAGGTCAAGAAGCTCAAGGTCATTCATTCGGACAAACGTAAATAGCCCTTTACCATAGCATGCTTTAGGCCAAATAACAGTTCGCTGGGACTGTTGCTTAATATGTAGTCGTTATATTTGACTCCTGTGACCTTGAATGAAGGTAAAAGGTCATTCATTTGAGCAAACTTGATAGCCCTTCAACACAGGAGGAAGTTGAAAATGCAAATTGTTTACGACTGACAACGGACAAAGGGTGATTAGAATAGGTCACATGAGACTCCGTCTTTAGGAGGCAACCCGCCTATTCCTAGTTATGTAACGGGTCATGCCAAGAAAAATCTATCCATGTACCATTCTCTTTTTAATAAAAAAAAAATGAAATGGATATATCTATTTACAATGTGAAGCTTAAATAATTCATCATGACGGTATGAAGTGTCGGAGCCATGATCCACGATGAAGAAGAATCTGGATTTGCAAAATGGTAATATTAATCCCCCAAGAGCAAAACGCCATTAATGTACGGCTAGCTATAGGAGACGACTGTTTAAATCACGTATTTAAAAGTCGTGAACATAAACAGGCTATGCAATCAGGATATCCTTCCAAATATCAACTCAACAATTCAAATTTTATGGTTTTTGAGTTCAGTCGTAAATAGCAGCATGCACTAATCAAATCTGCCGTAAATCGCATCGAGTTTGTTGTGACATTTGTAAATGTTTTTATCTAATCTCTGTGCGCCCATTATTGTGTGTGTTGGCTGCATCTCGTTTTGTTTCCGCATCTGATGGATTCCTGCGGATCGTCTTCCGTCATCGGTTAGCTTTCAATCTACACCGATGTCTTTGTTGATTGTGGTTTTGTTTTACTCTTCAAAGAAGATGCAACGTTGGAGATAATGGGATGGTTTGTTTGTATTTTAAATATCAAAGACTTGTTCATTGAACCTTATGTTGTTGGCGACCAAGAAATGTTTTCCACATTTTGATCGTTCGACACACTATACAAGCATACCACATTAGGTTGTTCGATTTATAATAATCTTTCTCATCTTATTTCCGTTCCCTAACTTCTTCGCCTGTATTTTCTAAATGACGTTGGCTCCTAATATTCTTCGCGTTGATGACGTGTGTAAATATTGTGTTAATCAGTGTGGACGGGCGATGACTATTTATATATATATATATACCTATTACGTTTCTTATTGGTGACATTGATGCTATTTATGTTTGCTTAGTCATGGCATGAATGTGCAAACTATTTCAATGATTATTATCGCCTTTTCCTTTTCATTTTGATAATAGGTAGCACTATTTAAGATGAACTAATACAAATATAAACTGGCATTCTATAGTATCTGTATGTGTATCAGTATATTTGCATTAAAGGTTACTCATACCGGTCATGGACAAGTTTTTCGTTGGACAGATACATGTAGACCGCTATGTATTGTCCGCTCGTGACGAAGTCCTGGAGGGTACATCTATGTAAGTTCCATTCCTACACAGGGGCACGTCTAGTCCTATATTAAAAAATAGCCAGAAATACCTAAATATTAAGACAAGACTAGACATGCCCCTGTGATTCCTACGTATCTCACCGGAGTGCATTGCGGTTCCCCCCTTCATGAAGGGAACCGCAATGCACTCTGGGAGAGATTAGTCGTTTGTGCCTTCATTTCACCGTTTGTCAGCGCTCTAGTGACTTCACTTTTAACGGACTTTGATAAAAAATTCGAACGAGTTCGGGTTTAGTGGTGACAGGGTGAAGAACAAGATTACCATTGCTATTTCTATTAGATCATTGTGAAAACTCTAGCGACTTCATTATTTAATGTATTTTAACCAAATAAGGTCATTGTCAAAACGCTAGCGACTTCATTATTTAATGCATTATAATCAAACTTCATTCTTGTATAAATTGGTAAAATGCGAAAATGCCTCAAAACGAGTTAGTGTAAGGACAAGGTCAATTAATCTATTTCATTTTAAAGATGTATTTTTGCTTGATTAAATGGCAATGCCTCATGGACCAAGGTCAAGTACAATACCATTGTTACTAAAGAAATGTTTTGTCAGCCCTCAAGTGAATTAATGTTTGAACAGCTTTCAATTAAACTTCACATTGGTAAAGTATGAGAATAACTCGGGCAAGTAGACCCCGGGGCTCATAGAAGGATATTTCGGCGACTGTACTTGGAACACGGGGGTATTTTTATCGCTTGCGATGCCTTGATAGTTTTATCTGTACTGAGGTTTAAAGTATCAAATGATATAAAAATGAGTATCACAGTTTTCCGACTCTAAGCATGATCGGGGAATTTAAGTTTTAAAAATGGACCATACTCATTTGAAAATCATTATTCTTGAGTTCATATTCGGGAGCAGCAACTCAACTTTGTCTACAACGACCACTCATCGTCAGGCAATTTAACGCTCGCACAACTAATAGGAAATGCAGTGTATGTGTTCACTGCCCTCAATGAATGAAACCTACATAATCTCTGACATTTACAACCTCATCATGGACTCATTACGTTTGAGGCACAATACTGAACACTCCACAAGTAAATACGAAACTCTAGCAATGCTGGTTTTCGCACGAACCTCCTCGGCTTCATTTGTCACCGCTAGTGATACGATAGCAACTTATTTCGAGATATACTGTTGGGATCAGTTTCGACCCATTTATATAATAAATTTTACATATCGATTTCTTTCTATTTAATGCTTTTATTATAGTAAACTTGTTAATTACTTTATACGATATATATTTAAAAGTATATTTCCACATTTTTTCTGAAATTGTCAGTTTTACATATTAATTAGTGGTATTTTACCAAAGGTCATATCTTTACTCCCTAAATGATGTCATGAACAAACACATGGCGGTCATCCGCAGATGTTTTTATTATTATTATTGCGGTAGATTTCACTCTCGGTTATTCATATGACCTTCTTATTCGCGAGCAATTACCAACTACCCATAGGATGTTTTTTATTGTTCACATGTAGGGTCCCCTCAGTGATGCCTAGTTGTGCCCCCCCCCCCCCCCCCCCCCCCCCTTTAATTTTGAGTGTGATCGGGAAAACAATATGGCCCGACAGTCAGCCATATTTAATTATGACAGTAAAAGTTTATTATCTCTATTACTCATATAGTTTTTGCTAGCTCTTTCTTTGATTTCATATGTAGATTTTCCTTTTTATCCGATTACTAAGGGCAAAAGAGGAAAGAAGGAAAAGGTAGAGAATAGACAAGTCTTACATAGAACAAAAATGATCATTCATTGGTGGGCACTAAGATGCCCCTTGAATCTCTCGTTAAATCATATTTCCGAAGATCAAGAAAACAGAGGGGTATGATACTTCCATCTTATGAATCATGATATCCCCGGTAATCGATAAACTCCTAAACTAGCCACTCCTGTCAAAGAAATCTGACGAATATAAATTGTAGTTATCATTCAGACATGATTTCCAGAAGCTGTATGACATGTCAGTCACATGTTATTAAAAGACAGATTTTCTGGTAAATCAATATTTTGTTACCACTCCAATTTTCCGGCAAGGCTAAATTCAACATTTAATATAAAAATCGATTAGTATAACAAGTTAAAAGCTAGCATTACGATCTGTTATATCGTTAGGTCCGTACAACTTAGTAAAATTTGTTAATTTTTAACTTATTGCTTGACATATATCATATAGTACTATGCCCTAGTTATGTACTATACAAAAGATGTAAAGCCGCTCAGTACAAATTGAGAGCTAGACACAGCAAGTAGAAAAAAATCAGCATGTAGCTATTTCTTCCCTGGACTCGTCAGTGCTGCTAATGGCCCAGAGTGTTGATACCTAAAAAGACGAGCGGGGAAAAGTATTAAGTAGGCCAACGACCTGACAATCTAGAAAGGGATGTGTAATAGACCAACATTCAACAAATTTTATGATTTTCAATATTTGATTTCAAAAGAATGTAACGAATAGGTGTATATTCTAATCTGTGTCTCTATTCAAATGAAATATCCAATTAAATGCTACGTGGGATTTTATGACCTTGAGTTAAGAGACTTATACTGACAAGTTGCGAAAACATACAATCAGAAATTGATATTGTTTCAGATTTTATTGAAATATAAAATAGAAGAAGAGTAATTGTATAGATCTCGGGTCTCATGGGTGTGTATGCGTTTGTAAGTACATGTATACCAGTTCACCATAGTTAGCGTCAATTAAAATTTGCTAATGAGCTAAAATTAAAGTGCGCCGCATAGTTTTACAGTATTAGCTTGTGCGCTGTGGTTTTCGATATTATGTGATACCTTGTGTTTTGTCGTCAAATTCTTAATTCATTTATAGATATCTCGTGGAGCTGAACTATTTATAGATACCCTGGTCACGTGTTTATAGGAAGTGTGTTTAATACATCATACTCCATGGTCAGAATGTATTGCAGTAGTATTATCATAATTTGGTATTGCAGTATTTGATTCATTGTGTTCGCTTAAATCATGAAATATCAGTTTGAATGAAAAACATTGAAAATAATACATACTTAACGTATTTCTGAAATTCCTTCAAATCTTCAAAAAAAGAAAAATATTTATTCAAGTATTGGATCAAAATATCTGAGTCTGATCACCAAATGTGTATTTGGGCATGAGTAAGGTTTTATAAATATCGGTCAGGGCAGCTTAATACAACAAACATATAGGAATTTGACCGCCCTTCTTTCCACTCAGATCTCTGTACCCATTTATACATGATGCAGCGCTTCACGAATGACCCAGACATACAATTAGTCTACAGATTGGTAGAAATTGTGTGTTTTTATTTTGTTATTTTTTGTTTTTGTTTTGTTTTGTTTTTATTTATGTTTCCACCGCTGAAAATCTCACCTCTTGCCTGCCTGTCTGTCTGTCTGTCTAACACTAGGTAAGTGTCCGACTGCATTCGGTACACCTCGGCCGATTCTCTACGGTCATTTCTAGCAATCGGAACACCTCGCCTCCGTCTGTGAACGTAGGCTCTAGTTTCGGAGAAAGTGACGAGGGGTTCCGATTGTCATTTCTAGATGACCGTAGATAATCGGCCGAGGTGTTCCGAATGTGTCCGACTGCTTAGTGTGGTCGCGCGCTACGTCGCGAGGTTGTTGTGTGATTTCAGCCTCACTTCAGTTCAAACTTTAAAAGGTGATTGTGAGGTAACGATATTCTGAAATGTTTGCATTCCATTGCTGTTTAAGTCTTTGTGGTATGCCAAATAGTCGTGATAACTTATTATCTAGTTATCTCATTGTTCGTAAGGAGCCGTGTAGTGACAGCTATAGAAGGAAGGATGGTAAAAAGACACACAGGATATTTACACAGTCCAATTCAAATTGAGAGGGTGAAGATATACAGCTAAGCCAAAAAGGAATTAAACTTCATCTTAGTTGTCGCGTCCTTCCAGGACTCGTCGGCAATTCTACAGGCCTGAAATGTGTTAATGGCCACCATGCAGATGTTCCGTCAAAAGTGTAGGCTTTAATACATACTAAGGTATGATTTATGACAAGGTTATACTAAGGACACCCCAGTCATATGGCAGTTTGATGTCATTACCACAGGCGATCAGAGAATATCAGTTTCTATCGTATTTTTCCATAACCTCAGGTTGCACCCGTTTGATTTACAACAACTGTGTTTTCTATTAACAGACATATCTTATATCTCTAGAGGTTTTCATAAAATTGGCAACTTTCTCTTCTACTTTTATGACTGCAATATAATTGTCTGGCAGAGGTATAATTGCCTTTAAAATTGTCCTCACCATTCTCATCTGTACCGTTTCGCTGCCTATAATACACCGGAGTTGTTAATCTAGACCATTATATAGAGCTGGCATTATACGTGAGTGGGTTGGATTATAGCTAAGCACTTTTTGTCTCTATGGTAACATTGTTCAGTAACATACTACAATTTAATGAGAATCTATACAATATCAAATTACTCAAAATTGAAAACGGATTATAAGAATACATTTGAGTGTAGGATAACAAATCAAACTAACTCGCGATAAAACAAATATTTTAACAGTTAATCTAAAAGGTGGACTCTCGCAAACTGAATTAATAGGTCTTTTTTCTATAAAGAACTGCTATGGCACATCAACACGGGTCGGACATGATTAATGCGGCTACACTGATGTTATTACAACGAATACACAATACCATGATGTAATATGTAACAACACCAAGATGTAAACAATACCAACATTAACAATACCAATATGTAACAATACTAATATGTAACAATACCAATATGTAAACAATATCAATATGTAACAATACCAATATGTTACAATACTAATATGTAACAATACCAATATGTAACAATACTAATATGTAAACAATATCAATATGTAACAATACCAATATGTTACAATACTAATATGTAACAATACCAATATGTAACAATACTAATATGTAAACAATATCAATATGTAACAATACCAATATGTTACAATACTAATATGTAACAATACCAATATGTAACAATACTAATATGTAACAATACCAATATGTAACAATGCCAAGATGTAAACAATACTAATATGTAACAATACCAATATGTGAACAATACTAATATGTAACAATACCAATATGTAAACAATACCAATACCTAACAGTACCAATATGTGAACAATACCAATATGTAACAATACCAATATGTAACAATACTAATATGTAACAATACTAATATGTAACAATACCAATATGTAACAATACGAACATGTAACAATACCAATATGTAAACAATACCAATACGTAACAGTACCAATATGTAAACAATACCAATATGTAACAATATCAATATGTAACAATACCAATATGTTAACTATACAGATATGTAAACAATACTAACATTAACTATACCAATATGTAACAATACTAATATGTAACAATGCCAAGATGTAAACAATACTAATATGTAACAGTACCAATATGTGAACAATACCAATATGTAACAATACTAATATGTAACAATACTAATATGTAACAATACAAATATGTAACAATACCAAGATTTAAACAATACCAACATTAACAATACTAATCTGTAACAATATCAATATGTAAACAATACTAATATGCAAACAATACCAAGATGTAAAGAATACCAATATGTAACAATACTTATATGTAAACAATACCAATATGTAACAATACAAATATGTAACAATACAAATATGTAACAATATCAATATATAACAATACAAATATGTAATAATACCAATTTGTAGACAATACCAAGATGTAAACTATACAGATATGTAACAATACTAATAGATAACAATACCAATATGTAACAATACCAACATATAACAATACCAATATGTAAACAATACAATATGTAACAATACAATATGTATCAATACCAACATGTAACAATACCAATATGTAACATACCAATTTGTAAACAATACGATATGTAACAATACAATATGTAACAATACCAATTTGTAACAATACCAATATTTAAACAATACAATATGTAACAATACCAATTTGTAACAATACCAATAAGTTACAATATGTAACAATACCAATATGTAAACAATACTAATATGTAACAATACTAATATGTAACAATACTAATATGTAACAATACCAATATGTAAACAATACCAATATGTAACAATACCAATATGTATCAATACCAACATGTAACAATACCAATATGTAACAATACCAATATGTAACAATACCAATATGTAACAATACTAATATGTAACAATACCAATATGTAAACAATATCAATATGTAACAATACCAATATGTAACAATACTAATATGTAACAATACCAATATGTAACAATACCAAAATGTAACAATACCAATATGTAAACAATACCAATATGTAACAATACCAATATGTAACAATACCAACATGTAACAATACCAATATGTAAACAATACCAATACGTAACAATACCAATATGTAAACAATACCAATATGTAACAATATCAATATGTAACAATACCAATATGTTAACTATACAGATATGTAACCAATACCAATATGTAAACAATACCAATATGTAAAAATACCAATATGTAACAATACCAAGATGTAAACAATACTAATATGTAACAATACTAATATGTAACTATACCAATATGTAACAATACTAATCGTTTATGTTCTTGAGATAGCTGTCAACATGTGCTACCAACGTGGATCACGTACAAAACAAAACTCCCATGGATAACGCATTCCATCCGCCAGCTCATGATCAAATGTAAACGTTTATAACACTCAAAGCAAAACAAAACACGACCTTAAACAGAAATACAAATCAACCAAATCAGTACGAATATCTAAACTACATAGAAAATAAAGATAAAAGGCATCCCAGTAGACGAACACAAAACATCACGCATTGACAAAAAACACAATTCCCAAAAACTATTTTCCTATATAAAAACTACAAGAAAAGAAAACACAGACATCACAGCACTACGTAAAGACGGGCAACTAATGACAGACACGACATGTAAGGCAAACATATTAAACCGACAATTCCAGTCTGTCCCATACCCAACAAAGGACCTTCACCACACCCCATCACGCCAGAGACCCACATCACACAACAAGGAGTAGTAAAAACTCCTTAGCAACATAAACCCACACAAAGCAACAGGACCAGCCAACATACACGGCAGAATACTCAAAGAACTACGAGAAATAACAGCACCCATTCTCACAAAAATCTTCACCCGTTCACTCACATCAGGTACACTACCAACAGACTGGAAAGATACAACCCAACAAACTACAGACCCATTTCACTCACATGCATCACGTGCAAACTCATGGAATATATCATCACACGTGACACAATGACACACCTGGGGAACAACAACATACTATACAAACTTCAACACGGCTTTAGATCCTCCGGGTCATACACGACCTCGCAAGAAACAACAACATACTATACAACCTTCAACACGGCTTTAGATCCTCCGGGTCATACACGACCTCGCAAGAAACAACAACATACTATACAAACTTCAACACGGCTTCAGATCCTCCTGGTCATGAGAAACTCCACATTTATACACGACCTCCCACAAAATAACTACAATAACAAACAGACAGACATCTTCATCATGGACTTTACCAAAGCTCTTGACAGTTCCACATAAATGCTTGCAGTACAAACTCGCATATTACGGCATAACAGGAAACACACATGCATGGATCACAGACTTTCTCTCACAACGCACACAACTTGAGGGTAAAACGTCAGACACAGTACATGTAACATCAGGAGTCCCTCAAGGAAGCTGTTTGGGACCTATCCTTTTCCTCTATGTTAACGAATTCCATGAATACATAAAACACAATACACTCAGCTTATTCGCAGACGACAGTATCATATACAAAACAATTCAAAACAAGGAATACACAATAAAACTACAAGAAGATCTACACGCAGCAGCACAATGGGAAACCGATTGGATGATGAAGTTTCACCCAGACAAATGCAATATCATAAACATAACACAAAAACGAAACAAAATACACCATTGTTACACTCTTCACAATCACACACTCTAACAAGTAGACTCGAGCAAATATTTAGGCCTCGCACTACAAAACAACCTAAAATGGCACAAACACGCCAACAACATCACCTCCAATGCAAACAGATCACTAGGTTTTCTGAAACACAATCTCAAAATTAACTCGCTGCACATAAAAGAACATGTATACAAAGCACTAGTTAGACCCAAACTGGAATACTGCTCTTCTGTATGGGACCCCTATAACAAACCAAATTCAACAGATAGAAAAAACATAACGCCGAAGAGGTCAAATCAGGACTTTTCACACAGGATCCTGAAGCACAAATTACATGATCAATATTAATATTTTACATCACAAAACCTAGATTGACATCTCTACTATAGATTTACATCAAAATCATAGACAAAAATCAAGTGTAAATCCGCATTTGATTTATTTTCCTGAGATACATACATATTTAGGGGACTTCATTCGTGGGGGCCTGAACCCAGAAGTACTTATTTGTGGTTTCAGTCCGTATGTGTAGAACCCTGCTACAACCTAATGCGCTAGGAGTGTTATATCTAACATACAATCACGGACCTAAAGATGGCCCTCTCCTGTAACAGGAGAGGGAATACCATCAGACGGGGACTCGAATTCAAATTCTTTCATTAAATTAAGATGTATAGCTCATCTGCATACAAAGACATGATAATACATGTGGTGTACGGTACACTGCAGTCAATGGAGAATGACCTCCCTCCTTACATTAATGATTTTCTCAAATTACTAGCAACGTTAACAAATTTCCATAGATTTAATTCTTTTACATTTGTAGACAGGAATCAGGAATATCCGAACTTAAGATGGACGTTCAAACTATTTTAGCTACCCGGACACCTTCTTCGCAAGCCAAGGTATCTGATTGCGTTACACTCCACGAACCATTGGGAGATATATCGAGAATACAGTGGCGAGCCAACTTTTGTCTTTCTGTCCCGAGCCAACAATACAGCTTATATTTTAAGACACTCACCATGAATTCTATTTATCATGCAACAGTCAACAAAAATAAGCTTTTTTTAAGTCAAACAGTATCAACAATGCCCCAAATATGTTCGCCTTTTAAATGTTGTTTCACTTGGAAGTAGGTCAGTCGAATTGACGCACGTGCTAAGATTCTAAAATACAGCTGTTTTCCGTCACTGCCGTATACAGCAAAAATATATATGGTGGGTGTATTACGACAATGCAGTGGCAGTTGCATGATAAAGTCGCGTTCAAACCGTCGCGCCCTGGAATGCCAGGGCATCAAATCAAACAATCAAATCGCGTCTTACATCCAGGCTTGGTTTCGCAGTGAACAAAAAATTACGGCGCCTACTACAGAGCTCCTTTTCGATTATGCCTTGGCATTTTACCTTAAACAGAGACGTACATAAGTGTGACACCTTGATATAATAGAGTAGGGACTAAATTTTTTTCTATATTTGACGACTTTTTACCGAAAGACGTTCGCTGAGCGCATTTACCTCAGAACACGTTTGTACAAGGGGCCATTGGCCAGCTGATATGTTGTGTCGATACCAGTGTCATGTAGAATTTGCAACTAAATGATACCTTACATATGATTTTATTTGACTTTTTTCAGGCCACCATCATCATTTCTAAAATATTGAACAGTCTAGTGTTTTTTGGACCGACCTGATGTTTTGGATTAACAAAGGTATTTTACCAGGTTTTGGCTGGGCTGATACTATTTATAAGTGTGTTGATGTAAAACGATAGCACAAGTGTCCTAACGTTACCATTAATTTGCTGGTGCGGTTGGACGGTGTCCTTCATTTTGATTTTGATGGATATTCCGACACTGAAACGTATCTATATTTTGGCAGGAAGCGAGTAACTCTCTGATGATATCTGGACTCCCTGTCTGATAACCAGGGACATTGTGATTGTTGAAAACTGTGCTATACATCATGACAATACCAAGCGAGTCCTAAAAAGATATTTCAATATGCTAGGTGTGGTGTATATCTTTCTTCCAACATGCTCCCCTTCTACTGTCAGCCGATTGCGCCAACCTTGGATAAGTGACCAAATAAGAATAAGTGGGAGACTATCAGCCGACGTCACAGACGAACTGTTACATGTATTACGCAGAACAAGGTTGAAAAGCTTAACCCCTTTTTTCAGTGAAATCTAATTCCGACTGTGGTGATTTAACTCTGATAAAATATTTCCTTAATCTATTTCTACGCTTTATTTCTTTTCTTAGATTTCCGTTCATCCATTGTTTGTCGTTTTTGTTTACGGTTACACGGTTATGGTTTTTGTAGGAATATGTTTCAAAAATCGAAATAAGGGTTTAGAAAATAAGTCACTTTTTCACAAACTTTTTTCGGTATCAGAAAGAATATTCAATTTTTAACTTCGGCTTTAAGGATCAAAATTTCTGCTCTATCAAAATAACCAAATTTTCCACTTAAATGGCGCAGGTTTTGGTAAAAAACGAAGATATCGCCAAAAGAATAGCTCTGTGCTCACTTATGGTTTCTGAAACACGTATAACCGTGAACGAATCGGTTCTAATAGTATCACTAATGTAAAATGGGTCGTTTTAAGATTGCGTTGTATTAGTTACTCTTGTTGGACTGGTGAAAAGGTAAATTAAATTATGTAGTTGGGAAAGGATGCTAAGATCATTGTAATTACCCAAAAGTAGATCAGTGTTAGAGTCGCCTGTCAATAGAACATGTGGTGTGTAATTAAACGCTAAATTAAGAGAGTGTTTAAGTTTTTTTTCGTCATTTCAAGTTTCAAAGTCAAGTCTGCATTTGAGAAATATGTCGTTGGTAGAATAGAAAATTATATAAAAGAATTCCTTTCATTTCTGAGTATGGAAAACTATATGAAACAAAATTACTACAAGAGACCATCTGTTGTTAAATTAATGCAGCTGTGAGTAATGTTTGCGATTTGTCAAATTAAGGTATATAGCTATACTTGGCTAGCGATAAACGTAAATGATTAGTGTATGTAAAGCATGCATTGTCACAGCTCTCCTTTTCACACTTTAATATTCGAATCGGCCACGTCCTGTCATAGATGAGAGTTATCATTACTGGCGTAAACACTCAATAATCGATTTGCAATTACAGTCCCTGTTTTGAGAATATTCCTCATCACAAATATACTTATTAATAATGTACATGTTTGTATGCAACACTCCTGTGACACATCTATTTCATATTAATAATGTTTTAAATGTTATATATCACTTATACCTATATAGCCTTAGGGCTTTTGGTTAATAAAGGAACGCGGAGATTGTTATTCTATCAAAGAAAAACTGTGCCTTTCCGCTGTCGTACAATTCATTATATCAGTCTTTATTTCAAAGAATCGTCTTGGGGGTTGAAAGGCAAATAATACCTTGGAGGTTCATATTTCCTTGATATTTATTTTCACCATCCTTTTGATTTTGAGACCACAGTAATTTGTCTTAGTTACAGTATGCGGTCCCCACCTCGTCTTTAGGGTTGTTAAAAAGGACAAAATATATCAGCACATTTCAATACAAACTAGAAATTAAATACAGTAAAGCCAAATATAGATTACAGATGCTTGTCCTTCCAGGACTCGTCAGTAATGTTAAGCGACTCATCAAGCTGTTTGTCTTTCAGTAATGTTAAGGGAACCGTTAAGGTGTTTGTCCTAGGATTCGTCAGTAATATTAAGGGAATCATTAAGCTGTTTGTCTTTCTAGGATTTGTCAGTAATGTTAAGGGAACCGTTAAGGTGTTTGTCCTAGGATTCGTCAGTAATATTAAGGGAATCATTAAGCTGTTTGTCTTTCTAGGATTCGTCAGTAATGTTAAGGAAACCGTTCAGCTGTTTGTCCTCCCAGGACTCGTCAGTAATGTTAAGGGAATCATTAAGCTGTTTGTCTTTCTAGGATTCGTCAGTAATGTTAAGGAAACCGTTCAGCTGTTTGTCCTCCCAGGACTCGTCAGTAATGTTAATGAAAGCATTTAGCTGTTTGTCTTTCTAGGACTCGTCAGTAATGTTAAGGGAACCGTTCAGCTGTTTGTCTTTCTATGACTCGTCAGTAATGTTAAGAACACCAAACAGTTGTTTCGTCTTCCAGGACATATCGTTTACAAACCTTCGCAATATGCCTAGTTAGTATACACGGAAGATTTTTAAAGAAAAAAAATAAATAAATAGAATATCTAACTATGTCCTCATTAATACCAAATATATTTCTCTCGCGTGGATGATATTTAAATCTGTTTCACTCTTGCTACTCATTGTGGCGCCTGTCGCAAAGGTCACCTTTCCTGTTATTGAACTTGTAACGACATAAAATCTTAATGTGGATATCACATGATTCAAACTGTAATCATATCAACACTTACCATGTATTTGGTACTCTATTATCATTTCGCATGTAGATCTGATTGCCAACCTTCAATGAAGTCACACTTCCTGTTATTGAACTTGTAACGACATCAAATCTTAATGTGGATATCAAATGATTCAAACTGTTATCATATTAACACTTTCTGGGTATTATGTACGCAAGTATAGTGTCGTCGCCCACTTTCTTTTTAGATCAGCATTTCGTGCAATCTACAATATTTCATTGTTTAACTATTTTGAAAAGAGAGACAAATCAATATATATTGAGCCATCTAGATTCGACATTAAATATATTTCTTCGGGTGTCATGATATATTCATCAATGCTACATATAAGAACTGGATTGGTTGAAAATACATCTATATTTCGCCGAATGTAAATAGCAAGATTTTAGCAAGAATGTAAATCCGAAAGACCAGAAAGAGAGGGCAAAAAATTACTGTCCATTCGAACTTGGACCTATCCTTGTGAGCAGGGTATTTAGAGGTTTTATGGAACATGATTAATGCTTGATTTTATGAATTTTACCGCAAAACAAACTGCGAACATCGATATGTAAATGAAATCGCAATTCTACAAATGATCATGGAAAAGGTTTGCATGGTAACTCAGACCAGGTGACCCAAAAGTGTAAGCGTCGTCTGCTTCACCGACGATGGATGTGAACTAGGGTGAGGGTAAAGGCATATCCATATGTGTCTTGCATATTGCACAACAAATGAGATGTTTCCTGAAGAAATCATGATGTATACTATTACCATTTCTCGTGGTTTCACTAACTGAAAGAAGTTAATTGTTTATTTCTTCACATTTTGTTGTTAGTTTGCCTCCAGGTAGGCCATTTACCGATTATTTCGTTAGGTGTCTGGTTTCCTTTGTTTTGATTGTTTTCTTCTATTCGGCATCGTTTGTCCTTTCAATTAGAATGTTACAGTTAATTTGATACATAATATACAATCTATTTATGACAGAACCACATCGTAGCGGATAGGATAGAAAAGGCCATTTCGTGACAGTGAGATAAATACAATACTTTCAATTTTGTAGCAGCATTGTTTTTATTAGGCTGGGTTCAAGCTTCCACAGACATTAAAACGAAATTATTATTTTGTTTTCAGTAAGGAGCTATTAACACAGCAGGCTTCAAAGTCAGGTGTATTTAGCATTTTTGCGGGAAATCATATTGATTCGTAGAGAACACAATTATAGTTATAGATACATGTACATCCAAAGATAGCCAATCAGAAATTACAATATGATTGCGAAAGCAATATTTAATAGTCCGAGTGATGTCAATTGTGAAATCAAGCTAACTGAGAACACATGCCGTATCTCATTTTACATCAAGAAAAATTTGGGATATTAGCAAACAAGGACCCCGAAATAGCGACATATAGACAATAGAGGACTGACTGCATGTCCTTGAGCATGACGTGCTCCTGCCAACTCTAGATAGCTTGTTCGACCTTGTCCGGCCTTTTATTGGTAGAACTGACCAAAGACGTTTTTCAATGCTATGATCACTCCCCAACGTGGCCGGATCACAGCGAAATTGACGTTAAACCAGTAACCAACGAAACAACGACAACAGCAAGAAAATCAATACAATATCGGTGTAAAAGACCAGGACATAACACTCGTCCTATAATCATCAATTTTTAAGAATGATACAGTAACAGACATTTTCATTAGATATATCACGATTGATAATGAGCCTTGTAAGTCCTAGTACGCATTCCAGGCCAGAATATCTTACTTTCACGTAAAACTTTCATTTTTTTTACCCTGCCTGACTCATTAGTCGTTATTTTGGAAATTTGGATCATTTTCTGACATTTTCTTGCTAATACAATTGTTTACATGAGAACAGTGTGTAGTTATCCTTTCAAAATTAATGATATTGGCATTAGGCTCGTCACATTAAACTCTTTCATCATAAGCAATTTTCATGTTAGTAACAATCAGTTTCAGCAACACTCATGCCTTTTGTTTAATCTGCTTAGCTTTTTTAGTTATTTTCATCAAATGAAATGAGCTAATACACAAGAGATATAATCACTTTCTAGCGACACTGCCAGCTTACTAGTTACATTGCTTACGTGGTGAGTAAGAACACGGAGTTCGATGTACGAAGACAGGGACATGATACACGGTGATCGATAAAATATCAATACTCTGGCAGGAATTCTGATACAATGTTGTCAAGCTAAGACAATGAAAGGCATTCAGGAAAATGTTGTCACGCTGAGTTAAATAGAGAACAATCGGTACAATGGTATGAAGTTAAGATAATGACAAGGCATTCAGTACAATGTTGTCAATCTAGGTCAATAAGTGGACATTCGGTAAACTGTTGTCAGGCTAAGACAATGACAAGGCATTCGTTAATATGTTGTCAATCTGGGTAAATAAGTGGACAATCGGTACAATGTTGTGAAGCTCAGACAATGATAGGGCATTCGGGAAAATGTTGTTACGCTGAGTCCACAAGATGGCAACCGGTACAATGTTGTTATAGACAAGCGATGCCATTTCACTGGTTATGTTTGAATTTGTCACTCTTAGACAATATTATAGGAAGGATTTGTATTTTTGAATTTGTCACTCTAAGACAATATTATAGGAAGGATTTGTATTTTTGAATCTTCAAATGCTCTTGTCACAATACACATTGTGGAGAAGACATTACATGACACTCATATCCAGATTAAAATCAGACGTCATTGACAGGGCAATCTGTCAAATGTCATGGACATTATAGATATAATGGATGTTAAAAGGTTACAACAACTGCGTAGATGAATCCAAGCCTCAGCTACAAACAAAAAACAAAAAAACACACAATTTAATATAGAAAAATACTACCCAGGATTGAATAACATATCTGACACACATTGTAACTATGAAGCCAATATAAGAAGAGGAAAATCTATTACTTTTACTTTGAAGACTCCACGCATAAACAAACCCATATCACCACTATTAAGCCATATCCCTTATAAAACACTATTTTTATCCCTGTACGTAAATAATTTTATTTTGTGTCTACTTGTGAATAAAATAAGCAAAAATAAATAAAAGAAGAAATCCAATCACTATCCTGTCCGTTGAAGTGACATCGCTTCATCTGGAAATGTATCTGTTTAATGACATGTTCTTAACAATTTTTAGACTTAATCTGTTAAGATTTTTCTTGATGGTTGATACATGCAATTAAGTAATAAAATCACCCCATGAAAAGTACATGTTACCTATCAACGAAAAAATGCCTACGTATTAGTAAGATTTACATTTGAACATCTTGTAATTATAAAATATCCTATCAATACAGTGCACCTTTTATTGTATGCGACCTAAACATCGATAAGATGAAGTCAACATACGAAAACAAATGAATGGAGATCCTTGAATCCGTACAAAGAAAATAAGACCAGGTGTTCTGGGGAATAAGCGTCTTTTGCTTTATCGACTACATCCACCATCAAAATCTAAGTTAAATCTGCATTAAGATACTTTCTCAAAACGTGAATGAGTGTTGGGGACAATGGAACCATTAGGCTATATCAACATCCATTCAACATATCTGACTTCATATCACACCAGGGAAAACATAATGTTGCTTTTGTTATTTCCAAACGAGATCGCAATGTCGAACATAAAAAGAATCCCTTGGTATTCAGCAACCTGTATCTGTTCCTTTAGCAGACATTGTCTGTCACGTACATCCTGATACTGACAACGAGTTCTTGGATATCGAACCAACTGAGACATGTAAACACCGTACTTAAAGACACAGGGTACATGTGTTGTCCTAGTGTGTAGTAAATCTGTCTGTATACGCGTCACTCACTCGAAGTGGAAGCTAATGTATCAGTTATAAATGGGTCAGCAAGCAGAAATTGAATTAAGTGTCTTAAAACAACAACGGCTCTGAATTGACCTTTCGTTCGGACTACCAACATGCCAACGCTGCCAATCGGAAACGTTAAAAATACGGCGCAATGTTAGGAAACAGATAATAAACAATCAATGTTTTACTGATTGAAAATTCTTTGCAATTCTTTTTAGAATGTTTTCTAAAAGCCTCTAAATATTTTGTTAAAATATGAATTATAACAACATTGCAAAAATATGTTTGATGATAGAATATGGATCTTGATTATGATATAACATACCGCAGTTTCTAGCTTTTTCACAATTGCAATTTTAAGATCCGGAAACTACCCAGTGATGACGGGGGATCTCTACAGCGTGCTCCACTCTTTATATGTTGATCAGCCACAGAAAATATGTTATACACTGGTTTGTGTTGAAGAAAGGCGGACCTGCGATCAAAGCCACGTACCTGAAGCCCAAATTCGACCAGACGTTTTGGTTGCTGCTGTGATAGTGTGATAACACTGTATGTATAAAGTAGAATAAAGAAAAACTTTAACAATTAGATAATCATTTACAATATTTTCTGAATTACAATTAGTAAAAATACCTACAGTGATACCTACCTTAGTAATACCTACTTCAGTGATACCTACATCAGTAATACCTACCTCAGTAATACCTACCTCAGTAATACCTACCCCAGTGATACCTACCTCAGTAATACCTACATCAGTAATACCTACCTCAGTAATACCTACCTCAATAATACATTCATCAGTAATACCTACCTCAGTAATACCTACACCAGTAATACCTATCTCAGTAATACCTACACCAGTAATACCTACCTCAGTAATACCTACACCAGTAATACCTATCTCAGTAATACATACATCAGTAATACCTACCTCAGTAATACATACCTCAGTCATACCTACATCAGTAATACCTACCTCAGTAATACCTACATCAGTAATACATACATCAGTAATACATACCTCAGTAATACCTACATCAGTAATACCTACATCAGTAATACCTTATATCAGTAGTACCTACCTCAGTAATACCTACATCAGTAATACCTACATCAGTAATACCTACATAAGTAATACATACCTCAGTAATACCTACATCAGTAATACCTACCTCAGTAATACCTACATCAGTAATACCTACCACAGTAATACATACCTCAGTAATACCTACATGAGTAATACCTACATCAGTAATACCTACCTCAGTAATACCTACCTGAGTAATACCTACATCAGTAATACCTACCTCAGTGATACCTACCTCAGTAATACATACCTCAGTAATACCTACATCAGAAATACCTACCTCAGTAATACATACCTCAGTAATACTTACCTCAGTAATACCTACATCAGTAGTACCTACCTCAGTAATACCTACATCAGTAATACCTACCTCAGTAATACCTACATCAATAATACCTACCTCAGTAATACCTACACCAGTAATACCTACCCCAGTAATACCTACCTCAGAAATACCTACCTCAGTAGTACCTACCTCAGTAATACCTACATCAGTAATACCTACCTCAGTAATACCTATATCAGTAATACCTACCTCAGTAATACCTACATCAGTAATACCTACCTCAGTAATACCTACATCAGTAATACCTACCTCAGTAATACCTTTCTCAGGAATATCTACCTCAGTAATACATACCTCAGTAATACCTACCTCAGTAATACATACATCAGTAATACCTACTTCAGAATACCTACCTCAGTAATACGTACATCAGTAATACCTACATCAGTAATACATACCTCAGTAATACCTACATCAGTAATACCTACCCCAGTAATATCTACGTCATTAATACCTACATCAGTAATACCTACACCAGTAATACCTACCCCAGTAATACCTACCTCAGTAATACCTACTTCAGAATACCTACCTCAGTAATACGTACATCAGTAATACCTACCTCAGTAATACATACCTCAGTAATACATACCTCAGTAATACCTACCTCAGTGATACCTACCTCAGTAATACCTACCTCAGAAATACCTACCTCAGTAATGCCTACCTCAGTAATACGTACATCAGTAATACCTACTTCAGAATACCTACCTCAGTAATACGTACATCAGTAATACCTACATCAGTAATACATACCTCAGTAATACATACCTCAGTAATACCTACATCAGTAATACCTACCTCAGTGATACCTACCTCAGTAATACATACCTCATTAATACATACATCAGTAATTACTATCTCAGTAATACGTACCTCAGTAATACCTACATCAGTAATACCTACATCAGTAATACCTACCTCAGTAATACCTACCTCAGTAATACATACCTCAGTAATACCTACCTCAGTAATACCTACATCAGTAATACCTACCTCAGTAATACATACCTCAGTAATACCTACATCAGTAATACCTACCTCAGTAATACATACCTCAGTAATACCTACATCAGTAATACCTACATCAGTAATACCTACATCAGAAATACCTACCTCAGTAATACCTACCTCACTAATGCATACATCAGTAATACCTACATCAGTAATACCTACATCAGTAATACCTACCTCAGTAATACCTACCTCAGTAATACATACTTCAGTAATACCTACATCAGTAATACCTACATCAGTAATACATACCTCATTAATACATACATCAGTAAAAGCTACATCAGTAATACCTACATCATTAATACCTACCTCAGTAATACATACTTCAGTAATACCTACATCAGTAATACCTACCTCATTAATACATACATCAGTAAAAGCTACATCAGTAATACCTACCTCATTAATACCTACCTCAGTAATACCTACATCAGTAATACCTACCTCAGTAATATCTACATCAGTAATACCTACCTCAGTAATACCTACCTCAGTAATTCACATCTCTGTATAACCTACCTTATTAATACCTACCTCAGTAATACCCGTTATGCGTTGTTAAAGGAAGGTAATGTGTTGTTTACGGAATATAACTAGTATGTGTTGTTAACGGAAGTTTGTGTGTTTTTAATGCAATGTTACTAGTATGCGTTGTATACGGAAGGTTATTTGCTGTTCGTGAAAGGTTATGCGTTGTTAACGGAAGATTTTGCGTTGTAAACGGAGGGCTATGCGTTGTTAACGGATGGTTATGCGTTGTTAACGGAAGATAATGTGTTGTTAACGGAAGGGTTTGCGTCGTTAACGGAGGGTTATGCGTTGTTAACGTAAGGTTTTGCGTCGTTAACGGAAGGCTATGTGTTGTTAACGGAAGGCTATGCGTTGTTAACGGAAGGTTATGCGTTGTTAACAGAAGGTTATGCGTTGTTAACAGAAGGTTATGCGTTGTTAACGGAAGGGCTTGTGTTGTTAACGGACGATTATGATTGTGTTGTTAACGGATGGTCATGCGTGGCTAGATTATCTACTGTGTTTTCGCAATGATCAATTATGATATTAGGATTTTATTTTATAATTGTGAAATTTCGAATTACAAAATGCGATGTCATCGGGGACAATGAGATAACCATTAGCTTTTTAAAAAATTCAATATGAAGAAAAAAGAAAAAACCACGGCGAATCACGCCTCGATACCGAGTTTAACAGTTTGACTAACTTTACAAAGGATCCATAGTTGTTTATCAACCTAACAGCAGCAGATGGATGTTATATAAATTTTACCTATTTTTGATTTAGTCCTTTTAAACTCGTCTCAATCCGATATGTAAGTAATTTTATAGCTTCAAATGCACAGCCACTTTTGGTGATAGTCTTTGCCCTCTATCTTGAAAAGACGATTCCCTATTGGGTATACAAAGTGTGGATACTTCATTTATGTAAACTTCTAATAGACTGTGTGAATTCGTTAGTAATTCCTACATCAGTAAAACCTGCCTCAGTAATACCCACCTCAGTAATACCTACCTCAGTCATACCTACCTCAGTAATACCTACATCAATAATACCTACCTCAGTAATAGCTATATCAGTAGTACCTACCTCAGTAATACATACCTCAGTAATACCTACCTCAGTAATACCTACCTCAGTAATACCTACATCAGTAATACCTACCTCAGTAATACATACCTCAGTAATACCTACCTCAGTTATACCTACATCAGTAATACCTATCTCAGTGATACCTACCTCAGTAATACCTACCTCAGTGATACCTACATCAGTAATACCTACCTCAGTGATACCTACATAAGTAATACCTACCTCAGTAATACATACATCAGTGGTACCTACATTAGTAATACTTACATCAGTAATACCTTCCTCAGTGATACCTACATCAGTAATACATACCTTAGTAATATCTACCTCAGTAATACCTACATCAGTAATATCTACATCAGTGATACCTACATCAGTAATACCTACCTCATTAATACCTACATCAGTAATACCTACCTCAGTAATACCTACATCAGTAATAAATACATCAGTAATACCTACCTCAGTAATACCTACCTCAGTAATACCTACATCAGTAATACCTACCTCAGTAATACCTACATCAGTAATACCTACATCAGTAATACCTACATCAGTAATACCTACCTCAGTAATACCTACCTCAGTAATACCTACCTCAGTAATAAATACCTCAGTAATACCTACATCAGTAATACCTATCTCAGTGATACCTACATCAGTCATACCTACCTCAGTAATACCTACATCAGTAATACTTACCTCAGTCATACCTACATCAGTCATAGCTACCTCAGTAATACCCACCTCAGTAATACATACCTCAGTAATACCTACCTCAGTGATACCTACCTCAGTAATACCTACCTCAGTAATACCTACCTCAGTAGTACATACCTCAGTAATACCTACCTCAGTGATACCTACATCAGTAATACCTACCTCAGTATTACCTACCTCAGTAATACCTACATAAGTAATACCTACCAGATATACCTACATCAGTAATACCTACCTCAGTAATACCTACCTCAGTAATACCTACATCAGTAATACCTACATCGGTAATACCTACCTCAGTAATACCTACCTCAGTAATACCTACCTCAGTAATACCTACATCAGTAATACCTACATCGGTAATACCTACCTCAGTAATACCTACCTCAGTAATACCTACCTCAGTAATATCTACCTCAGTAATACATACCTACATATATATGTACCTCAGTAATACCTACCTCAGTAATATCTACATCAGTAATACCTCCATCATTAATACCTACATCAGTAACTAATACCTACCTCAGTGATACCTACCTTAGTAATACCTACCTCAGTGATACCCGTTGTGCGTTGTTAAAAGAAGGTAATGTGTTCTTAATGCAATGTTACTAGTATGCGTTGTATACGGAAGGTTATTTGCTGTTCGTGAAAGGTTATGCGTTGTTAACGGAAGATTTTGCGTTGTAAACGGAGGGCTATGCGTTGTTAACGGATGGTTATGCGTTGTTAACGGAAGATAATGTGTTGTTAACGGAAGGGTTTGCGTCGTTAACGGAGGGTTATGCGTTGTTAACGTAAGGTTTTGCGTCGTTAACGGAAGGCTATGTGTTGTTAACGGAAGGCTATGTGTTGTTAACGGAAGGCTATGCGTTGTTAACGGAAGGTTATGCGTTGTTAACAGAAGGTTATGCGTTGTTAACAGAAGGTTATGCGTTGTTAACGGAAGGGCTTGTGTTGTTAACGGACGATTATGATTGTGTTGTTAACGGATGGTCATGCGTGGCTAGATTATCTACTGTGTTTTCGCAATGATCAATTATGATATTAGGATTTTATTTTATAATTGTGAAATTTCGAATTACAAAATGCGATGTCATCGGGGACAATGAGATAACCATTAGCTTTTTAAAAAATTCAATATGAAGAAAAAAGAAAAAACCACGGCGAATCACGCCTCGATACCGAGTTTAACAGTTTGACTAACTTTACAAAGGATCCATAGTTGTTTATCAACCTAACAGCAGCAGATGGATGTTATATAAATTTTACCTATTTTTGATTTAGTCCTTTTAAACTCGTCTCAATCCGATATGTAAGTAATTTTATAGCTTCAAATGCACAGCCACTTTTGGTGATAGTCTTTGCCCTCTATCTTGAAAAGACGATTCCCTATTGGGTATACAAAGTGTGGATACTTCATTTATGTAAACTTCTAATAGACTGTGTGAATTCGTTAGTAATTCCTACATCAGTAAAACCTGCCTCAGTAATACCCACCTCAGTAATACCTACCTCAGTCATACCTACCTCAGTAATACCTACATCAATAATACCTACCTCAGTAATAGCTATATCAGTAGTACCTACCTCAGTAATACATACCTCAGTAATACCTACCTCAGTAATACCTACCTAAGCAATACCTACATCAGTAATACCTACCTCAGTAATACATACCTCAGTAATACCTACCTCAGTTATACCTACATCAGTAATACCTATCTCAGTGATACCTACCTCAGTAATACCTACCTCAGTGATACCTACATCAGTAATACCTACCTCAGTGATACCTACATAAGTAATACCTACCTCAGTAATACATACATCAGTGGTACCTACATTAGTAATACTTACATCAGTAATACCTTCCTCAGTGATACCTACATCAGTAATACATACCTTAGTAATATCTACCTCAGTAATACCTACATCAGTAATATCTACATCAGTGATACCTACATCAGTAATACCTACCTCATTAATACCTACATCAGTAATACCTACCTCAGTAATACCTACATCAGTGATACCTACCTCAGTAATACCTACCTCAGTAATACCTACCTCAGTAATACCTACCTCAGTGATACCTACATCAGTAATACCTACCTCAGTATTACCTACCTCAGTAATACCTACATAAGTAATACCTACCAGATATACCTACATCAGTAATACCTACCTCAGTAATACCTACCTCAGTAATACCTACCTCAGTAATACCTACATCAGTAATACCTACATCGGTAATACCTACCTCAGTGATACCTACATCAGTAATACCTACCTCAGTATTACCTACCTCAGTAATACCTACATAAGTAATACCTACCAGATATACCTACATCAGTAATACCTACCTCAGTAATACCTACCTCAGTAATACCTACCTCAGTAATACCTACATCAGTAATACCTACATCGGTAATACCTACCTCAGTAATACCTACCTCAGTAATACCTACCTCAGTAATATCTACCTCAGTAATACATACCTACATATATATGTACCTCAGTAATACCTACCTCAGTAATATCTACATCAGTAATACCTCCATCATTAATACCTACTTCAGTAACTAATACCTACCTCAGTGATACCTACCTTAGTAATACCTACCTCAGTGATACCCGTTGTGCGTTGTTAAAGGAAGGTAATGTGTTCTTAATGCAATGTAACTAGTATGCGTTGTATACGGAAGGCTATTTGCTGTTTATGAAAGGTTATGCGTTGTTAACGGAAGGTTTTGCGTTGTTAACTGAAGGTCTTGCGTTGTAAACGGAGGGCTATGCGTTGTTAACGGAGTGTTATGCGTTGTTAACGGAAGATTATGTGTTGTTAACGGAAGGTTTTGCGTCGTTAACGGAAGGCTGTGTTGTTAACGGAAGGTTATGCGTTGTTAAGGGAAGGTCTTGCGTTGTTAACGGACGATTATGTGTTGTTAACGGACGGTCATGCGTGGCTGGATTTTCTACTGTGTTTTCGCAATGATCAATTATGATATTAGGATTTTATTTTATAATTGTGAAATTTCGAATTACAAAATGCGATGTCATCGGGGACAATGAGATAACCATTAGCTGTTTAAACAATTCAATATGAAGAAAAAATCACGGCGAATCACGCCTCGATACCGAGTTTAACAGTTTGACTAACTTTACAAAGGATCCATAGTTGTTTATCAACCTAACAGCAGCAGATGGATGTTATATAAATTTTACCTATTTTTGATTTAGTCCTTTTAAACTCGTCTCAATCCGATATGTAAGTAATTTTATAGCTTCAAATGCACAGCCACTTTTGGTGATAGTCTTTGCCCTCTATCTTGAAAAGACGATTCCCTATTGGGTATACAAAGTGTGGATACTTCATTTATGTAAACTTCTAATAGACTGTGTGAATTCGTTAGTAATTCCTACATCAGTAAAACCTGCCTCAGTAATACCCACCTCAGTAATACCTACCTCAGTCATACCTACCTCAGTAATACCTACATCAATAATACCTACCTCAGTAATAGCTATATCAGTAGTACCTACCTCAGTAATACATACCTCAGTAATACCTACCTCAGTAATACCTACCTCAGTAATACCTACATCAGTAATACCTACCTCAGTAATACATACCTCAGTAATACCTACCTCAGTTATACCTACATCAGTAATACCTATCTCAGTGATACCTACCTCAGTAATACCTACCTCAGTGATACCTACATCAGTAATACCTACCTCAGTGATACCTACATAAGTAATACCTACCTCAGTAATACCTACATCAGTGGTACCTACATTAGTAATACTTACATCAGTAATACCTTCCTCAGTGATACCTACATCAGTAATACATACCTTAGTAATATCTACCTCAGTAATACCTACATCAGTAATATCTACATCAGTGATACCTACATCAGTAATACCTACCTCATTAATACCTACATCAGTAATACCTACCTCAGTAATACCTACATCAGTAATAAATACATCAGTAATACCTACCTCAGTAATACCTACCTCAGTAATACCTACCTCAGTAATACCTACATCAGTAATACCTACATCAGTAATACCTACCTCAGTAATACCTACCTCAGTAATAAATACCTCAGTAATACCTACATCAGTAATATCTACCTCAGTGATACCTACATCAGTCATACCTACCTCAGTAATACCTATATCAGTAATACTTACCTCAGTCATACCTACATCAGTCATAGCTACCTCAGTAATACCACCTCAGTAATACATACCCTCAGTAATACCTACCCTCAGTGATACCTACCTCAGTGAATACCTACCTCAGTAATACCTACCTCAGTAATACCTACCTCAGTAATACCTACCTCAGTATACCTACATCAGTAATACCTACCTCAGTAATACCTACCTCAGTATTACCTACCTCAGTAATACCTACATAGGTAATACCTACCAGATATACCTACCTCAGTAATACCTACCTCAGTAATACCTACCTCAGTAATACCTACATCGGTAATACCTACCTCAGTAATACCTTCCTCAGTAATACCTACCTCAGTAATATCTACCTCAGTAATACATACCTACATATATATGTACCTCAGTAATACCTACCTCAGTAATATCTACATCAGTAATACCTCCATCATTAATACCTACATCAGTAACTAATACCTACCTCAGTGATACCTACCTCAGTAATACCTACCTCAGTGATACCCGTTATGCGTTGTTAAAGGAAGGTAATGTGTTCTTAATGCAATGTAACTAGTATGCGTTGTATACGGAAGGCTATTTGCTGTTTATGAAAGGTTATGCGTTGTTAACGGAAGGTTTTGCGTTGTTAACTGAAGGTCTTGCGTTGTAAACGGAGGGCTATGCGTTGTTAACGGAGTGTTATGCGTTGTTAACGGAAGATTATGTGTTGTTAACGGAAGGTTTTGCGTCGTTAACGGAAGGCTGTGTTGTTAACGGAAGGTTATGCGTTGTTAACGGAAGGTCTTGCGTTGTTAACGGACGATTATGGATTGTTAACGGACGGTCATGCGTGGCTGGATTTTCTACTGTGTTTTCGCAATGATCAATTATGATATTAGGATTTTATTTTATAATTGTGAAATTTCGAATTACAAAATGTGATGTTATCGGGGACAATGAGATAACCATTAGCTGTTTAAACAATTAAATATGAAGAAAAAATCACGGCGAATCACGCCTCGATACCGAGTTTAACAGTTTGACCAACTTTACAAAGGATTCACAGTTGTTTATCAACCTAACAGCAGCAGATGGATGTTGTTATATAAATTTTACCTATTCTTGATTTAGTGCTTTTGAACTCGTCTCAATCCGATATGTAAGTAATTTTATAGCTTCAAATGCACAGCCACTTTTGGTGATAGTCTTTGCGCTCTATCGTGAAAAGACCATTCCCTATTGGGTATACAAAATGTGGATACTTCATTTATGTAAACTTCTAATAGCCTGTGTGAATTCGTTAGTAATTCCTACATCATTAATACCTACCTCAGTAATACCCACCTCAGTAATACCTACCTCAGTAATACCTACCTCAGTAATACCTACATCAGTAATACCTACATCAGTTATACCTACCTCAATAATACTTACATCAGTTATACATACCTCAGTAATACCTACCTTATTAATACCTACCTCAGTAATACCTACATCAGTGATACCTGCCTCAGTGATACCTGCCTTAGTAATACCTACATATATATGTACCTCAGTATATCCTACATCAGTAATACCTACCTCAGTAATACCTACCTCAGTAATACCTACCTCGGTAATACCTACATCAGTAATACCTACCTCAGTAATAACTACCTCAGTAATACCTACCTAATTAATACCTACTTCAGTAATATCTACCTCAGTAATACATACATCAGTAATATCTACATCAGTAATACCTACCTCAGTAATACATACCTCAGTAATACATACCACAGTAATACCTACCTCAGTAACACCTACATCAGTAATGCCTACTTCAGTAATACATACATCAGTAATATATATCTCAGTAATACATACATCAGTAATATATACCTCAGTAATACCTACCTCAGTAACACTTACATCAGTAATACCTACCTCAATAATACATACCTCAGTAATACCTACCTCAGTAATACCTAACTCAGTAATACCTATCTCAGTAATAAATACCTCAGTAATACCTACCTCAGTGATACCTACATCAGTAATACCTACACCTGTAATACCTACATCAGTAATACCTACATCAGTGATACCTACATCAGTAATACCTACCTCAGTAATACCTACATCAGTAGTACCTACCTCAGTAATACATACCTCAATAATACTTACCTCAGTAATACCTACCTCAGTAATATCTACATCAGTAATACCTACCTCAGTGATACCTACATCAGTAATACCTACATCAGTAATACCTATATCAATAATACCTACCTCAGTAATACCTACCTCAGTGATACCTACATCAGTAATACCTACATCAGTGATACCTACATCAGTAATACCTACATCAGTAATACCTACATCAATAATACCTACCTCAGTAATACCTACACCTGTAATACCTACATCAGTAATACCTACCTCAGTGATACCTACATCAGTAATACCTACCTCAGTAATACCTACATCAGTAGTACCTACCTCAGTAATACCTACCTCAGTAATACCTACATCAGTAGTACCTACCTCAGTAATATATACCTCAATAATACTTACCTCAGTAATACCTACCTCAGTAATACCTACATCAGTAATACCTACCTCAGTAATACATACCTCAGTAATACATACCACAGTAATACCTACCTCAGTAACACCTACATCAGTAATGCCTACTTCAGTAATACATACATCAGTAATATATATCTCAGTAATACATACATCAGTAATATATACCTCAGTAATACCTACCTCAGTAACACTTACATCAGTAATACCTACCTCAATAATACATACCTCAGTAATACCTACCTCAGTAATACCTAACTCAGTAATACCTATCTCAGTAATACATACCTCAGTAATACCTACCTCAGTGATACCTACATCAGTAATACCTACACCTGTAATACCTACATCAGTAATACCTACCTCAGTGATACCTACATCAGTAATACCTACCTCAGTAATACCTACATCAGTAGTACCTACCTCAGTAATACCTACCTCAGTAATACCTACATCAGTAGTACTTACCTCAGTAATATATACCTCAATAATACTTACCTCAGTAATACCTACCTCAGTAATACCTACATCAGTAATACCTACCTCAGTGATACCTACCTCAGTGATACCTACATCAGTAATACCTACCTCAGTGATACCTTCATCAGTAATACCTACCTCAGTAATACATACCTCAGTAATATCTACATCAGTAATACCTAACTCAGTAACACCTACATCAGTAATACCTACCTCAGTAATACCTACCTCAGTAGTACCTATCTCAGTAATACATACCTCAGTAATATATATCACAGTAATACATACCTCAGTAATACCTACCTCAGCAATACCTACATCAGTAATACCTACCTCAGTAATACCTACCTCAGTAATACCTACATCAGTAATACCTACCTCAGTAACACCTACATCAGTAATACCTACCTCAGTAATATCTACCTCATTAATATCTACATCAGTAATACCTACCTCAGTAATACCTACATCAGTAATACCTACCTCAGTAATACCTACATCAGTAATACCTACCTCAGTAATACCTACCTCAGTAATACCTACTCAGTAATACCTACCTCAGTAATACCTACATCAGTAATACCTACCTCAGTAATACATACCTCAGTAATACCTATCTCAGTAATATATACCTCAGTAATACCTACATCAGTAGTACCTACCTCAGTAATACATACCTCAGTATACTAATCATAACCTACCTCAGTAATACCTCAGTAATACCTGCCTCAGTAATATATACCTCAGTAATACCTACCTCAGTAATACCTACATCAGTAATACCTACCTCAGTAATATCTGCCTCAGTAATAAATACCTCAGTAATAAATACCTCAGTAATACCTAGCTCAGTGATACCTACCTCAGTAATACCTACCTCAGTGATACCTACATCAGTAATACCTACCTCAGTAATACCTACATCAGTAATACCTACCTCAGTAATACCTACATCAGTAATACCTACCTCAGTAATACCTACCCCAGTAATACCTACCTCAGTAATACCTGCCTCAGTAATACATACCTTAGTAATACCTACATCAGTAATACATACATCAGTAATACCTACCTCAGTAATACATACCTTAGTAATACCTACATCAGTAATACATACCTCAGTAATATCTGCTTCAGTAATAAATACCTCAGTAATACCTACCTCAGTAATACATACCTCAGTAATACATACCACAGTAATACCTACCTCAGTAACACCTACATCAGTAATGCCTACTTCAGTAATACATACATCAGTAATATATATCTCAGTAATACATACATCAGTAATATATACCTCAGTAATACCTACCTCAGTAACACTTACATCAGTAATACCTACCTCAATAATACATACCTCAGTAATACCTACCTCAGTAATACCTAACTCAGTAATACCTATCTCAGTAATACATACCTCAGTAATACCTACCTCAGTGATACCTACATCAGTAATACCTACACATGTAATACCTACATCAGTAATACCTACCTCAGTGATACCTACATCAGTAATACCTACCTCAGTAATACCTACATCAGTAGTACCTACCTCAGTAATACCTACCTCAGTAATACCTACCTCAGTAATACCTACATCAGTAATACCTACCTCAGTAATACCTACATCAGTAATACCTACCTCAGTAATACCTACCTCAGTAATACCTACCTCAGTAATACCTACCTCAGTAATACCTACCTCAGTGATACCTACCTCAGTAATACCTACCTCAGTGATACCTACATCAGTAATACCTACCTCAGTAATACCTACATCAGTAATACCTACCTCAGTAATACCTACATCAGTAATACCTACCTCAGTAATACCTACCCCAGTAATACCTGCCTCAGTAATACATACCTTAGTAATACCTACATCAGTAATACATACATCAGTAATACCTACCTCAGTAATACATACCTTAGTAATACCTACATCAGTAATACATACCTCAGTAATATCTGCTTCAGTAATAAATACCTCAGTAATACCTACCTCAGTAATACATACCTCAGTAATACATACCACAGTAATACCTACCTCAGTAACACCTACATCAGTAATGCCTACTTCAGTAATACATACATCAGTAATATATATCTCAGTAATACATACATCAGTAATATATACCTCAGTAATACCTACCTCAGTAACACTTACATCAGTAATACCTACCTCAATAATACATACCTCAGTAATACCTACCTCAGTAATACCTACTCAGTAATACATACATTCAGTAAATACCATACTCAGTAATACCTACCTCATATACCTACATCAGTAATACCTACTCAGTAATACCTACCATCAGTAATACCTACCTCAGTATACCTACATCAGTAATACCTACCTCAGTAATACATACATCAGTAATACCTACTCAGTAATACATACTCAGTAATACTTACCTCAGTAATACCTACCTTCAAGTAATACTACCTCAGTAATACCTACCTCAGTAATACATAAACATACCAATAATATACTCAGTAATACCTACCTCATATACATCAGTAATACCTACTCAGTAATACCTACCTCAGTAATACCTCATCATAATACCTACCAGTAATACTACCTCAGTAATACGATCTCAGTAACTACATCCAGTAATACCTACACTCAGTAATACCTACTCAGTAATACTACCTCAGTAATCCCTCATAAATACATCAGTAATACCTACCTCAGTAATACCTACATCAGTAATACCTACCTCAGTAATATTCCAAAATACCTCAGTAATACCTACCTCAGTAATACCTACTCAGTAATACCTCAGTAATACCTACCTCAGTAACCTACATCATAACCTACCTCAGTAATACCTACTCAGTAATACCTACCCAGTAATACCTACCTCAGTAATACTTACCTCAGTAATACCTACTCAGTAATACCTACCTCAGTAATATCCCAGTATACTACTCTAACAATCAGTAATACATACATCAGTAATACCTACCTCAGTAATACATACCTTAGTATACCTACATCAGTAATACCTACCTCAGTAATACTGCCTCAGTAATAAATACCATACTACCTCAGTAATACCATACCTCAGTAATACCATACCAGTAATACCTACCTCAGTAATACCTACCTCAGTTAGATACCTACATCAGTAATACCTACTCAGTAATACTACTCAGTAATACCTACATCAGTAATACTAACCTCAGTACACTACTCAGATACCTACCTAGTAATACATACCTCAGTAAACTACTCGTACCTACTCAGTAATACCTACCTCAAGTTAATACCTACCTCAGTAATACCTACTCAGTACTACTCAGTAATACCTACCATCAGTAAAATACTCAGTATACCTACATCAGTAATACATACCTCAGTAATACCTACATCAGTATACCTACATCAGTAATACTACCTCAAATTATAATACCTACCTCAGTAATACTACTCAGTAATACCATACACTCATACTACATCATCTAGTAATACCATACATCAGTAATACCCCACCTACTCATCAGTAATACCTACTCAGTAACTACATTACCTACTCAGTAATACCACTACCTCAGTAATACCTACATCAGTAATACCTACTCAGTAATACTACCTCAGTAATACCTACATCAGTAATACCTACCTCAGTCTACATACCTACCGTATCAGTATACTACATAGTACCACTCAGTAATACCTACCTCAGTAATAACCTACATACTAACACCAGTAAACCTACTCTAATACCTCCAGTAATACCTACATCAGTAATACCTCATCAGTAACTACCTTACCATCGTAATACCTTACAATACAGTAATACCTACATCAGTAATACCTACCTCAGTAATACCTACCTCAGTAATACTACTCAGTAATACCATACCTCATAATACCTACTCATACCACAGTAATACCTACCTCAGTAATATCTGTAATACATACCTCAGTATACCTACCTCAGTAATACCTACATCAGTAATACCTACCTCAGTAATACCTACCTCAGTAATACCTACCTCAGTAATACCTACCTCAGTAATACCTACCTCAGTAATACCTACATCAGTAATACCTACCTCAGTAATACCTACCTCAGTAATACCTACCTCAGTAATACCTACCTCAGTAATACCATACCTCAGTAATACCTGTCTCAGTAATACCTACATCAGTAACTACCTACATATAACCACCGTAATACACCGTAATACCTACCTCTACTCAGTAATACCTACTCAGTAATACATACCTCAGTATACTCATCATAAACACATCAGTAATACCTACCTCAGTAATACCATCTCCTCAGTAATACTACATCAGTATACCTACCTCAGTAATACCTACCTCAGTAATACCTACACTCAGTAATACTACCTCAGTAATACTACCTCAGTAATACCTATCATCAGTAATACCTTACCTCAGTAATACCTACACTCAGTAATACCTACATCAGTAATACCTACCTCAGTAATACCTACCCAGTAATACCATATTTCTATACTACTCAGTTATGATACCTACTCAGTAATACGTACCTTCAGTAATACCTACCTCAGTAATACCTACCTCAGTAATATCTACCTCAGTAATATCTACATCAGTAATAAATACCACAGTAATATCTACCTCAGTAATACATACCTCAGTAATACCTACATCAGTAATACCTACATCAGTAATACCTACCTCAGTAATACCTACCTCAGTAATACCTACCTCAGTAATACCTACCTCAGTAATACCTACATCAGTAATACCTACACTAACCTACCTCAGTAATACATTCCTCAGTAATACCTACCTACATCAGTAATACCTACATCAGTAATACCTATCTCAGTAATACCTACCTCAGTTATACATACCTCAGTAATACCTACCTCAGTAATACCTACATCAGTAACTAATACTTCAGTAATACCTATCTCAGTAATACATACTTACCTCAGTAATACCTACCTCAGTAATACCTACATCAGTAATACTTACCTCAGTAATACCTACATCAGTAATACCTACATCAGTAATACCTACCTCAGTGATACCTACCTCAGTAATACCTACATCAGTAATACATACCTCAGTAATACCTACCTCAGTAATACTTACCTCAGTAATATATACCTCAATAATACCTACATCAGTAATACCTACCTCAGTAATACCTACATCAGTAATACCTACCTCAGTAATACCTACATCAGTAGTACCTACCTCAGTAATACCTACCTCAGTAATACCTACCTTAGTAATACCTACATCAGTAATACCTACCTCAGTAATACCTACATCAGTAATACCTACCTCAGTAATACCTACCCCAGTAATACCTACCTCAGTAATACCTGCCTCAGTAATACATACCTTAGTAATACCTACATCAGTAATACATACATCAGTAATACCTACCTCAGTAATACATACCTTAGTAATACCTACATCAGTAATACCTACCTCAGTAATATCTGCCTCAGTAATAAATACCTCAGTAATACCTACCTCAGTAATACCTACCTCAGTAATACATACCTCAGTAATACCTACCTCAGTGATACCTACATCAGTTATACCTACCTCAGTAATATCTACCTCAGTAATACCTACCTCAGTAATACCTACATCATTAATACCTACCTCAGTAATACCTGCCTCAGTAATACGTACCTTAGTAATACCTACCTCAGTAATACCTACCTCAGTAATATCTACCTCAGTAATATCTACATCAGTAATAAATACCACAGTAATATCTACCTCAGTAATACATACCTCAGTAATACCTACTCAGTAATACCTACCTCAGTAATAACCGTATACCTCTCAGTAATACTAACCACTACCTACTCAGTAATACCTACCTCAGTAACATACTCAGTAATAACCAACATCAGTACCTACACTAACCTACCTCAGTATACTACCTCAGTAATACCTACATCAGAAACCTACTCATATACCTACCTCAGTAATACCTACCTCAGTAATACCTACCTCAGTAATACCTACCTCAGTAACAACTCATATACCATACTCAGTAATACTACCTCAGTAATACCTTACTCAGTAATACCTACCTCAGTAACTACCTCAGTAATACATCCTACTCAGTAACCATACATACCTACTCAGTAATACCTACATCAGTAATACCTACATCAGTAATACTTACCTCAGTAATACCTACATCAGTAATACCTACATCAGTAATACCTACCTCAGTGATACCTACCTCAGTAATACGTACATCAGTAATACATACCTCAGTAATATCTACCTCAGTAATAAATACCTCAGTAATACCTACCTCAGTAATACCTACCTCAGTAATACCTACCTCAGTAATACCTACATCAGTAATACCTACCTCAGTAATACCTACATCAGTAATACCAACATCAGTAATACCTACCTACCTCAGTAATACCTACATCAGTAATACCTACCTCAGTAATACCTACATCAGTAATACCAACATCAGTAATACCTACCTACCTCAGTAATACCTACATCAGTAATACCTACCTCAGTAATACCTACATCAGTAATACCTACCTCAGTAATACATACCTCAGTAATACCTCCCTCAGTGATACCTACATCAGTTATACCTACCTCAGTAATATCTACCTCAGTAATACCTACCTCAGTAATACCTACATCAGTAATACCTACCTCAGTAATACCTACATCAGTAATACCTACATCAGTAATACCTATCTCAGTAATAAATACCTCAGTAATACATACCTCAGTAATACCTACATCAGTAATAACTACCTCAGTAATACCTACCTCAGTAATACCTACATCAGTAATACCAACATCAGTAATACCTACCTACCTCAGTAATATCTACATCAGTAATACCTACCTCAGTAATACCTACATCAGTAATACCAACATCAGTAATACCTACCTACCTCAGTAATACCTACATCAGTAATACCTACATCAGTAATACCTACCTCAGTAATACATACCTCAGTAATACCTACCTCAGTAATACCTACCTCAGTAATACATACCTCAGTAATACCTACCTCAGTGATACCTACATCTGTTATACCTACCTCAGTAATATCTACCTCAGTAATACCTACCTCAGTAATACCTACATCAGTAATACCTACCTCAGTAATACCTACCTCAGTAATTCACAACTCTGTATAACCTACCTTATTAATACCTACTTCAGTAATACCCGTTTTGCGTTGTTAACGGAAGGTCTTGCGTTGTAAACGGGGGGCTATGCGTTGTTAACGGAGGGTTATGCGTTGTTAACGGAAGATTATGTGTTGTTAACGGAAGGGTTTGCGTCGTTAACGGAGGGTTATGCGTTGTTAACGGAAGGTTTTGCGTCGTTAACGGAAGGCTATGTGTTGTTAACACAAGGTTATGCGTTGTTAACGGAAGGTCTTGTGTTGTTAACGGACGATTATGATTGTTTTGTTAACGGATGGTCATGCGTGGCTAGATTTTCTACTGTGTTTTCGCAATGATCAATAATGATATTAGGATTTTATTTTATAATTGTGAAATTTCGAATTACAAAATGCGATGGGATCGGGGACAATGAGATAACCATTAGCTGTTTAAATAATTCAATATGAAGAAAAAAGAAAAAAATCACGGTGAATCACGCCTCGATACCGAGTTTAACAGTTTGACCAACTTTACAAAGGATTCACAGTTTTTTATCAACCTAACAGCAGCAGATGGATGTTGTTATATAAATTTTACCTATTCTTGATTTAGTCCTTTTGTACTCGTCTCAATCCGATATGTAAGTAATTTTATAGCTTCAAATGCACAGCGACTTTTGGTGATAGTCTTTGCCCTCTATCTTGAAAAGACCATTCCCTAATGGGTACACAATGTGTGGATACTTCATCTATGTAAACTTCTAATAGCCTGTGTGAATTCGTTTTCTCCAAATGACGTTGTTGATGACATCCTTATGCCAAACTTGTAACGGACACCAGCAATGACAACTGAGCTTATCGTTATAGCGCTTTCAAGGTGCTCCTCTACGACGCCTTCCTATCTACGGAAAATATTCTTACATGTAAGTAACAGTGAGCTCTGTTCTGGTAAAGTGGCACAGGATTTCTGCTCAGACACCAATTACACAGCAATGTGCATGAATAAAGAAAGAGTGATTAACAATTTTACTTCATGCCACGCGCTTAGTTTTGCCCTTCTCCCCCAGGGATGCCCTTAAAATGTCTTCTTTCTAGTAGAAATAAGCATTCTGAGATACGTGAACTTAGAGAAGAGTATAACATCTAACGTATTAGTTAGTTAACAAGTGGCAACATGTATTCTAGGTTTTCAGGTTTGAAATAAAAGAATACATAATAACAACAACAAAATGCGAAAAAAAGTATCAAAACAGATAATATAACCATTGAAATTCCGGACTTTTATGTTGACTATAGCGTATTAGATTTCTAAGATAATCATTGACAAAACAAATAAAAATACAGGTTAGTCAGTTTTATTACCGAGGATAACCATTTCGCTATTTCACGGGCCAAGTTGTCGGGAAGATTAAATATATGGAATTAATAAACACGGTTAAATATTATCACTGAAATAATTTTTTGATTAAGATTGTAGCCATATTGTTTGTACCATCATTAACCAGCTCGATCGCCTTCAGTCACCTAACGATATTTTGACAATTATAATTGTTCAGAACAGATTATTTTATAGATAACAGAAGATTCGGTACATCGACACTCTTAATTTTTACGTCGGATCAATAATTTGACAAAAATATCACAAATAGGTCTTCATTTCTCATCAGATATCACTTTATAATTAAACATCGGGAATAATATTCCCGGAAATCCTCCATATCTCAAATTTTTTGTTCGTTGGGATTTTATTCTGTCGTTTTAAATGAAAATCGCGAAACATTTGACCCGCGAAAATAACAGGTTCTTTACGGTATCCTCTCTTGCCATAAGTGTTTCTAAAACATGATAATATTCAAAATGGAGACGACACCGAACGAAGACCAATAAGGTTATGTGTTAAGGGTCATATGTATAGAGGAGAATAATGTTGAATTTCAAACGCGGTTCAATGTCTACAAATTTGTACAAAAATAGCCATGTACTATACCAAAATGTTTGTTTAGACACGTAGTCACCAATACTTTGCTGTAGATGTTAACAGTTTCTTCTATTCAGATATTTCAGGGTAAGATGTAACCAGAAAAAAACAGCTAACCTGTCCCCCCCCCCCCCCCCCCCCCCCCCCCCCCAAATCTTTTTTTTACCTTGCAAAAGGTGACTGTGAGTACTATTTTGTGTAATATATGTGATTCAAATGGGCTAATTGTGTCTCCCGGAAACATGCATTTTCATATGTTTCTGCTTTGACTAGGTTTAGATGCCCCTTACATATAAGTCATATATTATTAAAGAAATTGAACATAAGAAGAGCTATTGATCAAAGGTCGTGCTGGTAAAATGAAGATCAGAAAAATACTGATGTAGTGTACAGAAACATAATCCAAACTATCAACACTCTACATAATACAAATACTCATTAATGGGAGTCTATTGTACGAATCAATCTTCACAATGCTATTAAGACAAATGAAGTCTCTGTTATTGATCTTCCAGAACACCAATGTATCGTTCATTGTCCACAAGAAGTAATTAACTATAGTTTATCAAACCCTATTGCTCACATCTTATCTCAATGTCATTTGTGAACCGTGTTGAAGTGCATACCACGTTCGGAAAGGTCTAGAACACTTTGTGAAGCTGAAATCTAACCATTTCATGAAAGTTTCGGATTGAGGATAAATCAAAAGATAAAAGCCGAATGACAAAGGAACTGAACCAGGACTTAAATATAGTTTCATAATGAGTTCATTCTTTTCATAAATGAAGGCGCCTAACAAATGGCTAATTAACCAAGAGTAATATTCCTTGGCTGTTTCTCTATGGATCTACCCTAAACCCAGTTGTCCGTTTTACCTCAGACAAAGGTAAACCTCTGTAGCAGAAGGATCATCATGCCACAGCACCGAGCCGGTGGTAGGTAACTTTAGTTACCCGACGTCAACACGGCTGACGCCGATCCAGGTAAAAACATCATATCTCGGTTTTCATATTTGTACAGCTATACTGGCAGCGCCTTAATTAATATAAGACACACGTGTACATAAAATAATGACATTTTTTATTACGGCGCTTAGCTGTAACTGAAAACATGCTTTGAAAGCGAAAGTGAAAGTAGGTAACTGAAAGAGGGTAACTGAAATTAAAAGTAATTAACTGAATCAAAAGTCGCATATGACCTTTGCAATCGGCTTTTGTCCTTCCTCTGTTGTCCATCCGTAAACAATAGATATTTTAGACCTCATCTCGAAAACTTCGAAACGCGATTCAATGATTTTTCGGGGAATTCTTTTACAGGCAAAGATAGAATGAAATGCCATTTAAATGATCCCAACATCTCAGAGGCCTGAGGGATTGGATAGAAAGTGTCAAATTGACCGAATTTCAAAAATCTCCTTTAGTCCTGGATATGGTGGAAACAAACACTCTTTGTAGATGGAAGGGTCTCAAAGTGCTTCAATAAATTGTTAATTTCATGACCCAGACGTCTCACGTTTCCCTTTGAGAAGATCAACCCATATATGTACGGTCTAGATACGGTCATTCATATCTTTATTCCTCAAGATCGGAAGAGACGAAAATGGTATCAATAATGTGTTACAAAGATAAAAACTCCTAAAAAAATTAAATAATGATTAAGAAATAATATAAGTGATCAAACAAGAAAAATCTTAGAATAACAATTGTTTTATACAACAATGCACATGTCAATGGGTTGATTCTAGTGCCAAATCAATTACAATCAAGCAAGGCAATACCATGGTTATGTAGCTTGTGAGCAATCTCAATGACATCTGAAGAGCCTGGTTTGAGCTGTTCAAAATATAACGACATATTTACAATTTATTGATTCCTAGACAACTGCATTGCCGAGTGCCATCTACGTGTTAACTTTGAAAAGAGCCCTTTATTTTCATTTAAAAAACACAGAATAACTGGATGCCTTGTAATCAAAACGCCAATTACAACTGTGATTGTAGTATTTGTCCATGAGTACAAAGATATAGAAGGGAAGTATCATCTGCTTGAGTTTGACAAGTAACATTTACAACATGTATAAATAAATAGTACTGTGAAGCACACTATTCATTTAATATATCATTAATAAAAACATCCAGGGAGACATAACGCTCATTTGACGATAACCTTGGCATATCTTTAACTATTTAAAATGAAAAATAGACCGTTATGCCAGACACTGTCAATGTTTTGGCGGCATCAAGAAAACCTGTCAAAAGTTTGCTGTTATTATAACAAGCATATTTGATAAGTCATGGACTAAAAGTGACGTCACAGTACTACTTAGATTCTTTTGAAATCCTTTTTTTTGTAAGGGATTAGGTATATACACAGGTTTCTATCCTGAGGAAATATTTTCTCAAAGACTTTGAGAATCTCTGCCAACAGTGAGATTGCACGACAACTACTGGGGTCATTTTTTGACTTGTTATGGTTTTTGCATAATCTACAAATCAATATTAGTTAATCATTAAAAAACAAGGCAGTTGTATCCAAATTTATGCGCATACACGAGTAAATTTTCGCACAGAATTTGGTCGTGCACAGCGGCTTACATATTACATGTTGCATATGTACTACATTACTAGATCAAATATTTGCAACATCTGTGTTGATTCTGTCTTCAAAATCAGCATCAAAATTATCCGGAGAGGACTGGCAGTAAATGTTTTTAAAGTATCCTCCCCATGTATGGCTAGAAGAACAGGTATGTTATAACCTTTCCATTAAAGTTAATGTCAGCACCAGCAGCGCCCGGAGATGACTAACAACGACATTTGGTGAGAGACAAAGATGATTTTTTTTATCTGCATCAGCATATTTCTCATATTCGTTGTAAAGGTCTACACTATGGTCTTCCGATATCCGATGGTGTCTTCTGTTTCTAAACAGGCGCTTTGCATTTTTATAGAACCTAAAAGTGTTGGCGTGAGAGTCCTGCGGTCTTCCTTGAGATATTCATTCTTGTCCCAACCGCTGTCTCCTTCCTCGTCACAATATGTATATAAATCGTATACAAACTATGTATAGCCTTCTTCGGGGTCACCCCACATATACACCATCTACGTCTCGTTAATTATTTCCGATTCCTCCGTTCTTTATGCTAATCTTACTATAAATATTCAGATTATTTTCCAATCTCTGCTCAGATCATTTTCTTTCATTGCACTATACAGCTATTCAGCGTAAGACGTCAATTCCTTTCTTGTGCTTTCTTATCCTTAACATGTGACCTTCTTACAGTTCTATCCTACACCTAGTGGTAACTTTGTACTCTATACGTGGCAATGGACCTCCTTACAGATCTAACCTAAATAAAGTGGTACAAACTTACCCCAAACATGCGGAACTCCTTACATATCACTATAACATTATAACTAGTTGTAAATTCTTTCCCTAAACATTTGGAACTCCTTGCATATCTACACTGTACCTAGTACATCCTTTTCCCTAAACATGTGGAGCTCCTTACAGATCTACCATAAACCGAAAGTACTTTCTTATCCTCAGCATGTGTGCCCTCTTACCGACCTACCCTAAACTTACTGGAACCTTCCTGACCTGATTATATGGACACTATGTAGGTTTTTACTCTATACCTTGGGGGTCTTTTACGGACCATCCCTAAACCGAGTAGTACATTTGATAAATTAAATCTACTCGCATCAGGCATCAGAGTTCAACAACTCACAGTCAAAAGAAACAATGAAATAGGAGGCTCATTAAAATACATCATAGTATTATCGGGTCTTGTTTTGTCGGAAACGGTGAACGGATTCAACATCGTTAAAACGAGATCCGTAGGCATATCCTCTTAAAATTGTGACTTCTGTAAAAATGTGACATTTAATCTCCATAAAGCATGTAGCGACGATGTTACTTGTATTAAGCACCAATATATGTCTGCGTTCGTGCGATTTTAAAAACGGAAATAGTTTCTGCGTTCTGAAAAAACCGATTCGTCTCTGTTCCGTTTGAAAGAAGTTCTTATTTTGCTCCCGTACGTTAATGCTATAACATATTTTACTGTTTTCCTTAACACACCGGCTACGAGATGAGATAATGGAATTAGAAATCGTACCCTAGATAGAAATTAAATAAAATCTTAAATCACTTTCCGAAATAACATGTTCTTAGCTTACCGTTCCTTTTTTGATAAACAGGCATTAATTTCTAAGGAAATCGATATCCTGAGTGACATTTTCGCTTCTGATATATGCGATAATTGACCGCTATTTCTTATAGAACAGGTGTGCGGCTTTCAAATAGCCAAGAATTTTGTTTATATTTACTTTTACAAACGAAGTTTTGGACTAGTGATATCAATATATATATATATCAATATATCGAAATTATATATATATCGGGTTGGCTGCAGGGTAAACCAATACAGTAAAAGTAAAAAGTTTTTTTCTGTGAATGGCTAATCGCAAGTTACACATGGTCCATCGATTCAGTGGTACAAGTGGGTAACACGTATGGCCAATCCGAAGAGAACCAGGACTACTTCGTATCGGTGTCTGTCGCGATAACAAGGGGGGCATTCACCAAAAATTGCTTTGATCGTATGTGATTTGTTTTCTACGATATATGAAGGGGGAAAAAAAGACTATTTTCTCTTATACTTCCGGTAGTTTGTGTAACGACATTGATGTCCTAGGAATACGTAATATCACTAAATCCATTCCCTCCGATATTAATTCCTTTGAATATTACTAATGTGTTGTGTGTGGATCAATCCCTTTTATGATGTTATTAATCTTTCCCCTGTTACGTAATGAATCTCCATATATTTCACTCATGTGTCTAAAAGCTTCACTGGGAGACGTGAAATGCCACTTTGGGCCCATTTACTCTGACACATTTGAAGCGATTTCACACTGTTATAGATTTGTCTTGTTTACGCTTAGTTATATGTTTCAGCTAAACATTTTTTTCTGACGTGCATCATGCCGTTTCCACCTGTTATATATTCCATTTCATCATATTCAATTTTTAATTTTTGCTTTTATTGCCTGGCATATTTCCAGATATGATTCTGTATTGATTTTGTAACCACAATCTGCTCCAAAGTCTCCCCTTTTTCACAAAATGTGTGCTTTGTGTACGTCTTTCGAGTAAAGTCTAAAGTCGGTCTCATTTCTCTTAATAAATTTGTTCATCACAATTGCTACATTGTAAATCAGTATTTTGATATCCTGGCAATAGATTTATCAACACATATCGTAATGTTTAAGGGTCATCTATGTAGGAGGATCATGTTGATGTTCAAAAGCGAGTTACTTCCCATAGATACAGAAAACTAGTCCTATGATATACTAAAAAGTTTGTCTGAACATGTAGTTTCTCAAAATCACCCATAATTTGGTGCAGAATAATATTACACCAAAATGGCATAAATCATGGCATTTCAAGTAGTAAACAATGCTCCTATTTCGTATATTAAGACATCTGATTGTAGTAAGGAGGTTTTCAAGATAACATTTAAACTGTGTAGTTTGAGGCCTTTTTTCCATTAAATTACATCTTTCACTTCAAACTCAGCGATTGAAAAGTCTTCTTCTAATGTTCAAATGTCTTGATAATGTCTAATATCAGCATTTTTATGCTGAAAAACGCAAAAAATCATGTTTAGTTGACACAATTAGCTCATTTGCATCTCATATATTGCACAAAAGAACCATGCAATTTTTCTATAACACACAGTAGGACCATTGGGCTGACCGGATTTGACTTTCTGCTTTTATAAACACTGATTGTATTTTAACCTCGAAGTTAGAAAGCAATATTGTCAAACAATTTAGATTTTTATTTCACACGAAATTCCTAGTTATAATTGTTGGGCAATTTATTTTATACTATTCGAAGATTTTTTTTAGCACATCATTTAATACGAATGAACTGCAACGGGAATTGTTATTTTTTACCTTCATTTCTTAAAAAGAAAACTAAACATGAACGGGCTGATAATAACGTGTTTGAAATCATAGATGCAAGCAAGGAGTTTCATCGATGAATACATTAGCAACAGGAGATAAAAATCTGATAGATGCTTTTTTTTTGTACAAAATGGTACTGTGTTATTAAATGCCTAATTGTAAACGTAGGACTCCAGCGGCCGCCATTATCACATACAAACTACCGTATTTGCTTCATACACCATTTTAAAACACGACTTTTTCGCGTTAGAAAAACTGCTTTTATATTTGTTGAATTTATCATTTCGTGCATGCTCGACAATCGATCTTTAAATAAAAAAGAGACCGGTAAAAACAAACAAAATGATTTAAAAACGGCTGTATAACCCGATGACTACACGAATCATAAATAAAAAATGAATAAAACCCGACAAGAAATTGCTGACGTTGCTTTCTTCGTAATTCGCCTGATAGCTATAAATGTTTGTTTTTTAGCTGATCACTTTGAGCTGCAGAATTGCGACACTGCTCTAACTTATCCAGCAAGCGTTGGAAAGTACTGGTGACGCGTATGATGCATACAGCTATACAGAATAAACCATACCAATCAATTTTCGTTGAAAAAGGTTTCTATATCTTGCCACATATAGAAAACTTGTATTCGACAATGATTGGTATTAATGTACTTTAAGTCGACAAGGAAACATGCTTGGAGAAAGAATATAAGTGCACATGTTGATTGTTTAAAGGGCATCACGGATCACGTTTCGTTTGCCATTTTTGTTTTGTTTTTCCAATTCCCTTTAGAACTATAGTCCTGACGTCATGGTTATTTGATTCACGTATATTGTACTTGATATGCTGTGAATAAAATCCTCTTAATTTATAAATAATTTTATTCTGAGTCGATATTTTATCTCCACTTTATTGATCTACATTAACACACTAATTCATATCATATTTGATAATGCAATACTTCTTACATTCCTAATCTCTACTTAATTTTGCATAATATGTATACATGCATTCTTACTTATCATCACTATCTTAAATAATCTGTTCTATTAATTAATGTGATTCCTTTCAATCTTATATTTCATTATTATTCGCAATGTCATGGATACAGGAGGCCCGTACGAATGCACGCGACGGGCCTCCTGTATGTTGTTTAGAGAGCTAGTCACCAACTACTACAAAGTAGTCCACATGACGCTTGCTGTTCACGGGGCGATAAATCCAACAAGCAAACAAAGTCATGTCATACAAAATGATATATACATGTAATTACATATGATAAAATCATCTCCAAGTTGTGTCAATTTGAACGTCGAGTCTTCCGACAATTTGTGTATCATTTTGTTCTTAACGACAAGATTCTCAACTGAATTGGTTTTAATTTGCATGTATTAAAACCTCCAATTCTATAAATAACCCATGTAATCACCTTCACCTTTACCTCTGCCATCATGCAGTGCCCTGCGTTAAGATTTTGCTGGTCTTAAGTGGTTTTTAAATACATTTCCAACGATACAAAACATATTTGTATGTATGTCATTCATATATTTGAAAGTAGGGTTGAGTGATTAAGTCAGGTCCCGGAGGTCATAACCATGTGATTTTCCACCCAGATATTGGTATGTTCCTTGAAGGACAACTGGCGTGGAATGGTGAAAGCTTTATAAGTTTTTTACTGGGATAAGACTTTTCTCATTATCTGAACTAAATAAAGTAAGAATGACGATAAGAAAATATTTGCATGAACCTTTTCAGAGGCTAATGAAAATGTCATCCTTTCCGATTTACACGGAATCCCAGAAGGCTAACATCCTTGACACTTAGGGTATAAGGCATAATTGGAAAAAAGATCGTCAGATGGAAATAGTTTCGTGCCAAAACCTGTAAACAGATGATCGATATTCACATCGCTAAATCCATCATGATCTTTTAAATGTCTAACAAGAGATAAAGTCAGTGGTCTAATATATCAACAAACATAGATGCTAAAATGCCAGGAAAGATACAGCATAGCGCAAACATGGGTTGAATAAAAAAAACTATGTAATGTCAAAATACAAGGGTAAAGTATATACCTTAACCTAGGAGTCAACATTTAAGGAGACAATAATCTGGGTTTTTTTTCTCTATTTTATTTTACTGTGGAGTCAAATGCATTGGCGAAATCTATTCTGCAACTACAGCGTAACCACGGGGTTGGCGATGTACTTCTCTCTTACAGAGGACTCACGGAGTTGGCGATGTACTTCTCTCTTACAGAGGACTCACGGTGTTTGGGATGTACTGCTCTCTTACAGAGGACTCACGGTGTCCCTGCGAGTTCACGGCGCACATACTGCGTGTCCAACATGTTCGTAATGAAACTACGGATAAATATATTGATGTGTCTGTGGAGTAAGCTTATAAATACATTGTAAAGATATAAACTAATAGACTGGTTGTTGGCAACCCCTTATACTATTTAGGTTGTGACAATGACTCGATATCTCATGATCCTTATTCTTAGTTAAACATTTTTGGTTATCACCATTTTCCAAAAGTATAATTCCTTGCATCCCGAAAAAAATTCTATCGTTCTCCATTATATTTTGTACGTACAATTGTACTATTATGTAACATTCGGTCAAAAAAGCGATACATATTTTATTGCTTTTAATAAGTGCTTTCATTTCTGTGTGTGCCATTTTTGTGTTAATTAGATATATTTCTATACCTGTGTGTGCCGTTTTTGTGTTAATTAGATATATTTCTATACCTGTGTGTGCCATTTTTGTGGTAAATAGATATATTTCTATACTTGTGTGTGCCATTTTTGTGTTAAATAGATATATTTCTATGCCATGGGTACCAATTTGTTAGTGTTAATTAGATATATTTCTATACCATGAATACCAATTGTTGGTGTTACTTAGATATATTTGTATACCTGTGTGTGCCTTTTTTGTGTTAATTAGATATATTTCTATACCATGGGTACCAATTGTTAGAGTTAATTAGATATTTTTCTATACCACAGGTACCAACTTTTGTGTTAATTAGATATATTTTTATACCTGTGTGTGCCTGTTTCTGTGTGAAATAGATATATTTGTATATCTGTGTGTGCCACTTTTGTGTAAATTAGATATATTTCTTTACCACGGGTATAATTTGTTGGTGTTAATTAGACATATTTTTATACCTGTGTGTGCCTGTTTCTGTGTGAATTAGATATATTTGTATATCTGTGTGTGCAATTTTTGTGTAAATTAGATATACTTCTATACCATGGTACCAATTGCTGGTGTTAATTATATATATTTCTGTGCAATGGGTGTCATTTTATGTATTTTTGTGACGAGCAGTCTCTACGCTATCGGAGGTATAGCATATTTAAGGATCAGTTTTAAGTCCAACACATCGTGTAAATGCTATACCAAAAGTATTCCGTGTCTTGGGAACTCAATAATATTTTAATGCTACAGGCATGTGAAGTTATGTGAAGAACGATTTGTTTACACACAAGCTGCATTTAAAATTATAATTATGCATTGACCAATTATTTAAAAACAAGCAGAATTTCTTTTTCATACAAAACCATTATAGTAAAAGAAGCTTATAATATCTTATTATAAAAGATTGAAATCATAAAGACACCCCTTCGGAAGATCAAGTCTTAAATGTTTGAAATGCTGCTACGCAATATTGGACTTGGAGAGCAAGTATTTGAGACTGAACAGTGGAAAGTTTTATCTATCTCATGGACATTCCTTTAAAGGGAATGTGAACAGAAAGGGCGAGTCAAGAGATCTTCTTTCTTTCAGGAAAGTGTCTGTTTCCTGTTTCTACATTTCATTGTGCCATTGAGCCTGAAGTGGAACCTTTGTTTTTGTATATGAAGATGTCTACCCAGCAGGACTAATTTTACACTTCTCCTAGAAGGAGTAAATATATACAGTTTTATTGTAAGGAAAGGGCTTTGTATAAGTTGAAAAACGTGTGCCCGATCCAATTGTTTAAAGGCAATAAAATATGTTTAAATCAAAATCCTAGAAGGATCTTAGAGTGATCCGCATCCTGCAAACACCACGACGCTAGGACTGGATATCTTCTTCACTAACGTACAGAAGAAATCGTGACCTTCCGTTTCGTCTGATCAGAAGGACGGGCATCATTAAACTGACAAGTTCACGAAAAAAGGATCTGCCAGCAGCAGGTAAATGTGTAATTAGTTGTGATATTTCCGAGTCATAGAAAGGCGTCTGGACTTCCCTCTAATCGCCAACTCTTATCTGCAATGAGCCAAAACCAGGTATCCGGTGAAAATGAGGAACTCTTCTCCGAAATCCAGGATCTAACAAATACAAGAACAGATGTAAAATAGTGCTTCAACATATCTAAGCTACGGAGTGATACTAATTACATAATACTATAACCCCTAGCTACGCTTGTTTTACAACTGACATGGCACGCGATAAAATTCGTAATCGTATGTTATTTCTTGTATACCCGGGAGTATAATTACTTTCAAAGCCTTTGATTGGTCGTTTCTATCCCCCAATAAATTGGCGTTTCTTTTCCCCAAATAATTCTGATAGAATAAACTCTGGTCTTTGACCACGGACTACTTTTACCATCGCTCATTATTTTTGTTGTTGTCTATCAATCACAAACATCAAGAAGGCCGCGTTTTCTCGATTTGCCGGCGGTCGATATTGGCGTAAGTGACTGAGAGTGATGTTGTCAAGAAATAATAGAATAATCTGGGGATTGAAGTTGTATGGTGGTTCAGTAACTGTCCATAGACATAGCTATTTGAATGACCGGTCGCGCACCACCTGACGGAATCTTAAGCCTCGGTCTTCCCTTTCCCTGGTAGCTACAGTAGTTTAGGTTAGTATCACCCGGTACGAAATTGTCGCCAACAGAAAAAAACACTGTTTAATCAAGCGGACGTAAGTTAGCAGCTGATTTGTTATTCGAATCCCCAATCACATATTATACGAAAAATACTTATATGTTACTGAATCCCCAATCCACTGCTATTTGAATCCAATCGTCAAAATGTCAATGAAAATGAATATCATTTAAACATAAAAAAAAAATATATAAAAAAACAACTGAATCCCCAATCCGCTGCTGACAGCGGATTCGTTATTCGAATCCCCAATAACGAATAACGAATCCGCTGCTAACTTCAACCCGTTGTTTAATCATTCCACTTAGTTTATGGCGAATTGATATCCAAAACACACGAATATCATATTTTGTTTTGAAACACTTGTCTCCTGTCCGTAAACTGATAGGCCTGAAGAGATTTCATGTAAACATACCGACAAAGGTGAAACACACATAATCCACAGAACTCGCACTTGGTTTCCAAAATATTTGTTGCAATGCATTGAAAGTTAAATGAGTTAATCTAAGGGTGAACTTATATTGAATATTTGAGTCATTTAAACAACTCGCTACTTTTGTAGGTAAAACGTTATGGAATAATAAACATGTTCCCCAACGGTTAACGGTTGTTTATCACGTTAACTTAACTTTTAAATTAAGAAAATACACTCGCTAAAACTCGTGCTGTTTCATTAAAAATGTATTTACTTGCTCGAGTTAGATGAACCGTCACTCATGAAATATTCACTACAACTGTTAAATAACAAACGGTTTATGCCACAGGTTTGCATCTTAATCAGTGACATTTACTCTTGAGTCATATCCTTACACACAAACTGATGTACCAAAATATTATACTATACATCCTTATATGTCGAAGTTTGAAGTGTTGTTTGCTTTATGTAAGGTGTAAGACTACAGCCTAAGGGTTATCCAAGGTCATTCGGGAAGGGTGTTCGAGACAATATAATAGCTTTGGTAATGTTTGTTTAGCACTTCTTTGGGTTGGTATGTTTACGCTTTCTAGAGCTACTGTACATGTCCCTATTCATACATTAGCAGAATCATGCCACTCCTCTCATTAATGTAATCGAACCATCGGTACTAATGGCGTATCAGGTAGCTTGGGTGACTCAGGTCGTTGACAAGGAATTTTCCCTCAAGAATCTGGGAAACGGATAGGCACGGCTTCCGGATGAAGCAACGTAGATGTCAATCTAAACAATCGCTCTTTCACAACTTGGTGGTGTTAATTCTTTTAAGGTGACAAGTCATCGGGTACAGACCACAGGGAAATGTCTAGTCTTATATTAAAAATAGTCATAAGACTAGATATGCCCCTGTGTACAGACGGTGCTGTCCAAGATACAAAGATTCCGCTTGTCTTGATTCAAAACCACAAAACGTCTCTGAGGCTGATCGACCATACCCTCTTTCCGTATAAAACACATTATCATTAATCTAAATATCCTCAGAAGAAAGTACCGCCAATTGTTCATCGTAACAGGCAGGTTCGGAGCATCCGTCTTCAGGGTATTTTGTACACCGCTTTCCAAGAACGACAGACGAATCCTTCGAATCGGAGCACGCTTAACTTTGCAAAGACTTGCCCCGGAAAAAAATCTAAGATCAAGGCAGAAGAGTGCCACATCAGAGTGAAGGATGTAAATATAACAAGGAAAGGCTAGCACACCAGAACCTAGTCATGTCGCTGGCCGTTAGGGCTTTATTGACGTTAGCCAAATAAGGAAACACAACAATGAGAGAGACTCGTAAATATTTTATTACAAACAAACAAGGCAAAAACAAACAAGACCCACTAAAGTAAACAACCAGAAATAAGCAAGATTAAGCAAATAGCTTAATTTAACAATGAACAATATTGTAATGTCTAATCCGTAAGCTTTCCATTCCGTAAAATCTACATTAGACTCTGTATAACCCAGAAATAATCCAACACATAATATTATATATTATGCAGTATCTAACTGACCTTTTTTATTTGATTTTGTCATATGGTGGAAAACATGGCTTTGCGAGGATTCCTTAGTTGAGAACATGTAAGTGGTAAAATTATAGTTTGATTCTTATGTTACCTTAATGAATATCCGGTTTGCAATTAAACGGTAGGCACGGCTGTCCAATTTAACATAATCAGCATCATCTATTTAGTAAGTATACAAATCTCGGACGGGCGTGTTATGTATTGTTTTGTTATCAATACAGTTGCCTTCAGGAATAAGCCGATGGCTAACTAAAATCCCGATATTTATCAAAAACAATATCCACCCGTTATATGTATATGATATTGTATCAGCAATTGATTGAGGGTCAACTAAATAAACCTATGGAAATCAATTGAGGTATCCTGTTAAAATCATAGTAAAAATGATGACTTAATCATTTGTAAGGTGAATATCATTGCAGTACACTGTTTCCACTTCACCGACCCTTACACCATTTGACCATTTGAACAAAATTGATCTAAGGACTGCATGAGCCATGGTCCTTTAAACCAAAACCAGCGACTAGGTAACCATGGCGCGTAATTTTCCACAAACATCAAGTACATGCACATTTATATGAAGTCCCTAAACTGTCCATGTAGTTTCATTGATATTGGTTCACATATGATAGTTGTTCGTACATTTTCTCTTTCTACAAACGGACCAATAGACGAACGGACAAGGTGATCTGAGCATGCCCTTCCCCCTTATTAACTTTCGAGGGTATTATAACTTTATATAGAGCAGTAAGGGTAGCATGTCCAAAGGACACAACACTCTACCATAAATATTGAAAATTAAAAGAGTACAAGATAAATAATCCTGCATGATATTACAGTTTTACAGGTGAGTCTGAACAGATGAATCCTGTAATTTGTCAAAGGGTGGCAAGGGTATTTAAGTAATAGAACGAACTATAAAATGAAATGGACACCGATATACTACCAGGATGTGGCAACAGGTAATATGGTCAAACGCGGCAACTCGAGGGGATAAAAAGCAATAAAAGCCGTACCCGTTGCTGAAATAACGAGGATCTTACATTTGCATTATACGCTATTTTCTTCGAGAGCATGAGGAAGGAAATGGGTTATGTAAATCTTTTGATTAATGGATAAAAAGATCGGTGCTGGCCTTGCACATGCGAATTAACATTCGCATGTTTATGGCAATGTATTGCTAAAATAGAAATTTCGTTGAAGACAAGTTGACAACAAAAGACTGCACTGCTATGCCACAATGCACCATTTGATGTAAAGCATACTACGATTAAAATTACTGTTCAACATAGGAATAAATATCAAATAGCATTTTACCAACAGATGCGAACAGCAAGTTTTAAAACAAAAACAAATATGTTTAAGGCATAATACAATGACATTTTTCACCTGAAATACCGAACAGATCACCATGGTAACAGACAAACACCGGACCTCGGTATTCACCGTCATCTATGACGACAAAATTTGCCCCCCTTTCCCCCACAAGCTTTCGTTGGTAATTTGTCAATACGGTACGTAATGTTTTCATGACAAAATTGAAAAATACATTTCACCGGATGTATAGGGAATGTTGACAAAGGAATGTCAGGTCAAATCATGAAGTATGCGCTGTCGACCATTTTCAAATTTTGTTTCGTGATGACATTTGTTGATAGAAAACAACTTCTTGAGACCTCGTCTGAAATTGACACTCCACAGGATGTAGAATAGAAAGTTCACACAAAACGTCATATAGAATATGATCTGAAATATTTGATTCAGTGACCGGTCCGTAATAGTGGGGCGGATGTCCGTGAAAGCTGTCATTATGATAAAGCGGACTTTGTTGATGTATGAAGGTGCGCTTAGTACAACGTAATTAATTCCTATAGCAAGCAGTACCCTCGTTATCTTCACTAATGATTTTTCCTTTTTCGACAGACGTGTCCGTATATCCGACCGTGTTATCCATACATGTTTGATGAGAATAGCGCCGATCAACAAAACCAATATGACAGATGGAAGCACCAGGACCACCACTGTATCGATGTAAGTGAAGATTTCGGTGATTCGGGGATGAGACGCCGACTCTGTACATATATTGTGTCCTTTGACAATCACTACTCCAGAGGCCCACATAACAAACAGATAGATAGCAATTCCAATTATTGTCACCGTAAATACAATAACCTTTGCTTTAGAAACAGTACAGAAGTATGTTGCTTTTTTTAAATGGAATGTAAATATATAATTCTCCACTGTGATGCAAACAACAAACCACACGGTCAGGAAACTGCAAACGTAAGTCACGAAAACAATACTCTGACACCAGATCGGCTCGTGTACCAGTCTGAAACCGGTTACTTCCAGCCAGACTAGGAACAGGGCAATGAGGAAGAGAGAACCACAGGCCGACAGTCCACCAAGGTAGATGTTTGATGAGGTTTTCCTCAAGTCTTTTGACAGAAAAACAAGCAATGATATGATATTGCCAGCTAAGCCCGCAATGCAGATCACGGGTTGCACATATATGGTCATCACGCGAGCTAACTGGTAAAGCACGAGCGAGTCGGAATCTTCCAGGGAGAAGTAATCTTTCGCAGTTGTCTGCGAGGAATTGTTGTAGAAGTTTGCATCCATTGTAGTATTAAAAGTCACAATTGATGAAGGTTTTTTTTCTAAAATGTTCCTTGGTATATAAATCGTCCTAAAATCACTTATATTACTTCTTTTTGTGAAAGTATAGAAATGTATACATCAGATTTTGCCCTTCAGCTGAATTGATCTCCTCCTTTCTCACTCTCTCGTAGTTTGTGAGTCCTTGTATGCTGATGCCAATCCTAAGAAAAGCTGGGCACATACGATCAGAAAATAATTTCAATCAGAAACTGCTTAGTCGAGTTGTGAAATATATAGTCTGCATTCACTTTTAAGAACGTATTCTGATTGGATAGCTTTTCATTACATCTGGTAGCACGTCAATCCTTTGCCACAGTCCATATTATAATGCGATAGTTTTTCACAGTTTTCCCCATTTGTTAGTTATACTCCTGCAATGAGAAACAATTGTATCAGTAATCAAAACAGATTACAAAGAATGAAACATTTAAAGAAAATAGATAAATAAATGTGTATATCAGTCATGTATTTGTGCATTAAAATAATGTCGCAATGTTTTATAATCATGTCTAAATGTTGTACAATCGTTGATACCTCTTAAAAAATATAGCATATATATATAGATAATTTATTGCATTGCCTATTGTTTTTATCCGTAACTTCTGATTATCAATTTTAATTTATGTCTAATTATGATTTAGTTTTTGTCAAATAATCTTCGAAAAAAATCATCTCCTCAAGCATTTCTTAAAATCCTATTTTTATATTTTGACAAAAAGCAAAAAGATATGATTTGAATGATTGACGCTTTCTTTCCTGTTGAGTCCAGTTAATATACAGAAAGAATACAGGTTATTCAGGTTATTCGTATAAATATGGCCGCCATCGACGTTTCACTGGCATCGGACTAGACCAACATATAGATACAGTCTGTGTCGTAGGTTTGATTGCAAGTTCTGATGAAGTTGTGTAGACATTCAATTGTTGAAATCACAATCAATAAAGCTATTTCAATGATTAAAATGTGATTAGTGAGAACAGAGCAGTTTAGCCATTGAAGGAAGGTTGAGTACCAGAGTAGTGAATTTTATTAATACCTTAGCCCCAAGGGGCAGACATATTTGTCATTACTGAATGACTCTTTTAATTGTTGCAGGGGTGTTGTATTAATTATTGTCACTTAGCCAATGAACCCATTATTAAGCCTAGATAGGGTTTATATGCATAAACGTATGCTTGACGCTCGACATGAAAATTTAATTTTGGTTCGTATTTGGCGCGATGTCCTTGTTGAATGAATCCCCCGAATTCATATTAGATAATATTGATATTAAAACAAGGTATATAAACATCAATAATACTGGGCATAAGAATGTTGGTTTCCTTAGGAAAATAGTTGGTGTTTGAATTCTAACGGAACACCGCTATTTGTGAGCCTTGATTCAAATCAAGTATCACTAATTGTCAAATATTTACCGCTATTTTACAATCTTGTATCACTTCACAATCCCTTTTATCTGTTGAACAATCGTGTGTCATTGTTACAGTAACAATCGCAAACATGAGCCACGGAACATCAGACAAGGGCCAAACGTTCTGGTACAATAAAAGTTTCTGCACTCTGATGTATAATGAAGTGCATTGTTACGGATTTTCAGAGCTCACTTCCTTTGAACACAATCGATACAACATTAAATCATGTCAAAAATGCAATGCTGTATGATTGATTATAAGCACTATATCCGGCTGGTGTGTTAATCGATATTCGTCTTAAATGTTAATAGTTCTGATTTTATTCTTTCTTATGCAAAAGACACAAATATAAATAAAAGTTCGATAAAAATGTTGGAACGTCACCAAACAATACGTTGTGATTCTCAACACGTGTTTGATACATACGGACATTTATGGATATCAATCATCGTGGGAACTAGATAATCTATCTGAATGTTCGGACGAAATTAATATGCCCATCAATAAAACCACATAGCCTTAGGATGATAGGTCTTATCGACTCAAGTTGACATTTACAGATGTATAAAAGCTAAGATAAAAATGAAATTTCTCTTTCCAACATAAATGGCTTGATGGTTAATAGGACAACATTAAGGAACAGATACCTGGTATAAAGAGCATATGATCGTATAACTGGTTCATCATAATTCGTCATTATAATAAAGATGGATGAATATGTTATGTTACTCGTGTAGAAAACAAATATGTAAACAATTGCTGTAAGTAAAGCTATTTGTTGGAGGATAGATTTTATTACCAAAGGTGACTATGATCAAATGTTGTCTGAACAAAAAGGAAATGGGTTTTTGGAAAAATATTCCGTCCCTTTAATATCTTACTATAAATCCAATGATTGACATTTTTGTAAGTATTGTAAGCTATTTTTGCTCAGAAGAAGGAATACATTGTTACAAACAAATAAGTTTTATGTCTGCCATGAAAGTGTAAAGTTTCAAGACGGTGAAACGACCGAAAAATGCATCGTGCCAACCGGTAATATGGAGTCGCAGTTATATGTAAGTCCAGCCAAATTTTAGCAGACTTGGGCGGTAAAATTGGATATACAGCTTTCTTTTTATATCTTTCTGATGGTTTTTTGCTATGTATAATAGTGTTGCAAAGACTTTGAAGTTAAGAGGAAGAAGAGAATCTGTATAGAGTTTGGATGATGGCTGTGTTATTTAGCGGGGCTTTGGCATTTATCAAAATGTCTTTCGGGGAATAAAGAAACCGAGTAAAGTAGTCTTACGCGGTGAATTTGACATCCCATGGAATTCTGAGAGGAGCATTTCAAATTTACACATTAATAAGGGAAGACGTAATTTAAAAATACATTTTACGGAAAATGTGAAGCGAACCAATATTTTTAATGGAATGAGCCTTTGAGTAAACAAGCTAGTCATGATAATTATGCTTTCATTTCTTTATACTGTTCTTTACACTAGGATACATAAAGATCTGTATGGATCTTCGGTCCTGTCACAAACAGCTAAAAGAATGTTTAGATTGAAAATGATCACCATATATGGCATATGGTGACATTGAATGTAAACTCTAAACATATTTTCAATTTAATAATACAACGATTGCATATAATAACACAATCCATAAAAATAGACAAACACGCCAAAATGACAATTGTACTAAATTACAGAAAAAAAAAATGAAATGAAATAATAATAAAAAAAAAAAAAAACCTGTGTGGGGGTTGGGAAACTCAAAACCGGTATGTAAAACACTAGCAAGTGTAACTTTTAATGACAAACCTGAATTATAAAATACTGATTTTAGTAGAATCCTTGATCCACTCAGTTGTTCCAATTTAACAATGATAAGATACCCGCGATGTGTCAAGGAACAAAACATGGTTAATGCAAAGAAGAGATTCTATAGAAAAGGCTGGAATCATGAAAAAATGCTCCTGTCAATTGCAATAATCAGGAGAATGACATATTATCCTCTTAAGTTTATCTTACCTTATCTGACTCTAAACCTTATCTCACCTTATCTGACTCTAAACCTTATCTATCCTTATCTGACTCTAAACCTTATCTCACCTTATCTGACTCTAAACCTTATCTATCCTTATCTGACTCTAAACCTTATCTTTCCTTATCTGACTCTAAACCTTATCTTTCCTTATCTGACTCTAAACCTTATCTATCCTTATCTGACTCTAAACCTAATCTTTTCTCATCTGACTCTAAACCTCATATGGCCGTAACTGACTATAAACATTAGCTTACCTTATATGACACTAAACGTTATCTTACCGCACCTGAGTCTAAATCTTACCTTATCTTATATAACCTGACTCTTAACCTTATCTTTCCTTATCTGACTCTGATATTTTCTTATCTGACTATAAACTTTATCTTTCCTTATCTGACTCTAAACCTTATCTTTTCTTATCTGTTGTATAACCGTTACTGACTATAAACTGTATCTTTCCTTATCTGACTCTTAACCTTATATTTATCTTACCGTAACTGGGTTGAAATATTACCTTTTCTTATCTAACCTGTCCCTAAACCTTATCTTTTCTTATCTGACTCTAAACCTCATATAACCGTAACTGACTATAATCCTTATCTTAACTTATCTGACTCTAAACCTTATCTTTCCTTATCTGACTCTTAACCTTATCTTACCGTAACTGGGTTGAAATCTTACCTTATCTTATATTACCTGTCTCTAAACTTTATCTTTTCTTATCTGACTCTAAACCTCATATAACCGTAACTGACTATAAACCTTATCTTAACTTATCTGACTAAAACTTATCTTAATTTATCTGACTCTAGCCCTTATCTTACGTTATCTAGCTCTAGACCTTTTCTTATCTTACTTGACTCTAAACCGTATCTCAATCTATTCTAAACCTTGTCTTGATTTGTCTGACTCTAGGCTGTATCTTACTTTATCTAGCTCTCAACATTACCTTACCTTGCTTCACTCTAAATCGTATCTCAACTTATATGACTCTAAACCTTTCAAGTTTTATATTCTTCTCAAAAGCTGATGAAAAACAAAAAAAACTGAAATCTGTAGAAACAGTCGACTTTAGAATACCGCCCACCATTATCTTCAACAAAATCATGAATGTATAATACATATATCTTAACAACTCCTGGTATATCCTTTTACTGACAAATATAAGTTTTTATAACTTACTCATATTTTTTTCAAACCCGAACACGGAACGTATAATTTTTTTTGACATGCTTTGTTTTGTATTTGTTTGGTTTTCTAGCAAAGGTGATCTTAAGGGTCATCTATATAGCAGAATAGTGTTGAATTTCAAACACGAATAAATACCTTAAGCTTTGCACAAAAAATGTCATGTAATATACCAAAATGTTTGTTTGGACATGTACCCTCTCACAATCACCAATAATATGCTATAGATGCTACCAGTTTCTTCTGTAGAGTAACTTTGTGGTAAGATTTGGCATGGAATAATTCTAAGTCACGCAAATGATCAAACCTGAAAAATAGCCATGCTGTTATGTTCACAAGTGTCTATAGCACAGAGTAGGAGCATTTGTTTGATCGGATTTTACTGTATGTACGTATAAACACTTATTTTGTTTTGACCTTGAAATGCAAATGGCGGCTGAGAATAATATTACACAAATATGGCTTAAAGGAGGCATTTCAGTTAATAACAAAACTCCTATATCATACTTTTAAGACATCTTATCATAGTAACATGAACATTTGAATGTCAATTTGTTAAAATGGTGAGTTTGCAGCCTTTTTCAGAAGTAGGCATATTTTACCCCAAACTCAACGGCTGAACATTTTTTCATAAAAGCAGTCTTCTTGCCACTTCAAGAATACTTTATATTGTCTAATAAGAGCATTTTTGATGTTTTAAATACCTCCTTATATGCCATATTTGTGTGATATCATTCACGACCGCCATTTGCAATTCAAGGTCAAAATAAAAACAGCGTTTATACATATAATAACATCAAAGCTGGTCAAACCAATGCTCCTATTTTGTGCTTTAGACACTTGTGAGCAAAACGCCATGGCAAGTTTGTGTAATATATGTGATACAAATGAGTTAATTATGTCCCCCTGAAACATGCATTTTTCTTACGTTTTGTTGAAATTTACAAACAGCTTAACAAATTACATGTCAACATTAAGTCCCACGGTTTGCCATGATACATACTAAAAGTTCATCATGTTACTTCTGTGACATTGCACCTGTAAAATATCAATGTTTTGACTGGATTTGCTGTTTAGATGCCCCTTAAGATTAAATTCAAATATCTGCCAATACAAGAATGACTGATTAATTATGCGTGTTTTTTTTTTATAAATTGTCATTGCTACCATACATTTTAATGAACTCATAAATCAAACATGGAGGGTTTGGTTTAGTTAGTTTAGCCCCTATTAACAGCCAGGGCCATTCAAGGACGTGCCGGGTTTTGGAGGTGGAGGAAAACCAGAGTACCCGTAGACAAAACCACCGGCCTACGGTCAGAACCAGGCAACTGCCCCACGTCGAATTCGAACTCGCAACCTAAAGGAGGAGGTCTAGACACCTTAACCACTCGGCAGATGCGGCCCCTACACAGAGGGAAATAATTGCTCAAAGAGTATCTAGTACACGATACTTCAGTAATGACAAACCTAAACCTATATGTGTTGAGTTGGTCGGTCATCTGCAACCTAGCTTGTTATTGATTCAGTTACAGGTGACAATTTATGTAAGTGATATTTAGTGTACTTTGACTAGGAATAGAATGTGGAGCCTCACATGGGATTAGGCAAATTCTAGCTATGTCAACAAAAGTGTTCTATATCCTTCCGACTAGTAGTTTCATTGGCGAGTTACAAGCGTCAGCTTTACAAAATGTGATAATCCTATTAAGGGCTATGATATTATCCCCTGTGCTAAGTGGTTCACTTACCCCGAGCAAAGAGCAAGTTGATTATATTAGCAAGTTAATTGCAATCGGGGACCTCATTTGACCTTTTTGACCTTTGAACAACACGTAGTGTCCCCAGGTCCTCGATCGATTGACCAGCCTATGTATTATCAAACCTGCCTATTTAAATTCCTATATGTGTTGCTTATTCTAAAATAGATTACTTTTTTCTTTGCACTGGTTGACAATACTGAAATGGTCACGCAGTCTTCCAGTGTTTGGCTGGAGGCGTACATGGCTTACTCATATATTGCCCAAGTGAATTTCCGCTCCCCGTAGCGATTCCTTTTAGGTAGCATTTCGTCGATCAAATCTTCTGTCAGTGATATCCTAGATTCACAGAACACAGAATGTAATCATCGTTCCAGGCGACCATTATATATGGCTGTTGGTCACTTTGTTTCGAGGCTACATTTAAATGTTAACAGGAATACATATAATGTCACTTTCGGTTGTTTTGGTTACCATGGAAGAACAATATTATGAGGCATAGATACATAGTAAATAAATAAATAATGTATAATAGATAAATAGAAAATAATGCAAAATAAATAAATGGTCCTTTACTTTTAGCAATATCAGCCCCACTTTAAGAATTCAATTAGATCCTACATGTTTATACATATTTGAAAGCATTGATTATGACCATTAAATGAAGGCACCAAATGCTAGAGCTACTACTAATTAATATTTAATCACGTTAATCATCTAGGTATATGTATAATACTGCTGTATAACTGAAGGATTGAATGTAGTCGACTTATCCCTCATCGATCAGAACGTGACAACATGGACAATGTATGTAATAATGGATGTCAGCAATAGTTTCCGATTGGTGGTTGTCAGATGTCGGAGCTAGTAAACGCGTGTATGTTATCCACACGAAATACTGTTCAAAAATATTTTGGAACTTGCAAACAAAATAAATGTTTGGTTTGTTTTGTTTTTGTGTAACGTCCTATTAACAGCCAGGGTCATTTAAGGAAGTGCCAGGTTTTGGAGGCGGAGGAAAGCCGGAGCGCCCGGAGAAAAACCACCGGCCTACAGTCAGTAACTGGCAATTGCCCCACGTAGGTTTCGAACTCGCAACCCAGAGGTGGAGGGCTATTGATAAAGTGTCGGGACACCATAACCACTCGGCCACTGCGGCCCCTTAAAAAAAATTAAGCCTAAAACCTTCCGCAAATACACATGAGATAAAACAACATTTTGTTGGTTTAAACGTCAATAAAAAAATCGAACAGTAGATGAAACAATTTACAAGATTCACCATCATCAACAAATAAACTGTTTTATTTATCAAGTAATCTACCTATGTAATAAAGACATCAATCATTTCCTATGCACAATCAAAGGTTTACACTTCAGGCGCTATTTCAGTCGGTAAATTTGCACAAACGTAGATTTTGTGATGGGGTAGTTAAGCAATATGGTGAATTTCAATTACTCTCTACTACCACCAAAGTCATACAAACTCACACAAGATGACTTGAGTCATTAAGACATTGACATTCCCGACCATTCTCCATGGATTTTAGTGTGACTTGATTACGGGTTCTGAATTGCACTCCAAATTTCTGTTTCCACATGATATAACAGATGCCAATTTATCATTATAATTGCATTTTCCCCTCCGCTAGTCGTCTACAAAGTCACTATTGCTAAATATTGGCTGTGTTCTAATTATCAACACGCTATCATCCATCAAAATAGCGCAATCAATCCTTCGAGATATCACTTTCTTTGATTTATCATTGATAATGCGACTCTGGACATACATATTATTCTACTCTCTACTCCACAAGGTGACAACCGAAACGGATATGCAACTGATCAGCCTTAAGAATAGCGTTCATATTTTATGTCCATTTGTTGGCATTCCATAATTGCCTCATGCTGTTAACATCCACACTTGTATAAACGCAATACACAAGACACAATGATAATAAAATCTGTTTCTCACAGAAAGTATTTAAATCTCGGAGTGTATTACTCATATTGTTTGTACATAATTATCTGAATGATTCTCTACAACATGCGAGAACTAATTTCAATGACTATAAGCATTAAGACGACAAAAGTGACCAAAAACTGCGATTCCTCAACATTTTATTTAATGCTTGATGATAGAATTGTCGGAAGTGAGATGTCCTAGATGGGAGGGCCCATACACTCCGAACATCTATGACGAGGTATTGAACAAAGCGAATAGTCCTTCCGTATAGTCCTGTATCAATGTGCTTCCACGTTAAACTGAGTAAACTTAAAAATCAACTAAGATTAAATATATTCTATTTTAGTACATATGGTAAATATTTAACCGAAAATAAAAGTCGGTCTATCAATCATCCCGTTACATAAGTTTATTTATCTGCCCTATAAAATTGACCGAATGTCTTTGCAGTTGCCAGGTATTGACCGTAGGCCGGTGGTTTTTCTCCCGGTACTCCGGCTTTCCTCCACCTTCAAAACCTGGCACGTCCTTAAATGACCCTGTCTGTTAATAGGATGTTAAGAAAAAACAAAAAACCTTTTCATTGAATGTCACGTCACTGCACATCCTTTAACACAATGATATTGTACATTGTCTTTGTGACTCACATCAATCATTATCATTGAATAAGTATTTTGTAACAATGATTATTAACGAGCTACGTGCCTTACCTAAATAACTAATATTGCATGTGTGTCTCACAGCAATTAATACAAAAACATCAAATGTGTGCCTGACAACAATATTTATTATTGCATATGTTTATAACATGCGTGTCTCGAAACGATAATCTAAAAACATTATTTAAGTTGGGATACTGTACGTGTCTTAAGACATTAATTAACATCTCAATTCAATATTTTTCAATTTAAAGAGCACGCGTATTATTCAATCAGATAGCTTTAAATGTGTATCTCACATCATCAATTAACATTGAATATTATCCTACTCCATCGATTAACATTGAATATTATCCTACTCCATCAATTAACATTGAATATTATCCTACTCCTCAATTAACATTTAATATTATCCTACCCCATCAATTAACATTGAATATTATCCTACCCCATCAATTAACATTGAATATTATCCTACCCCATCAATTAACATTGGATATTATCCTACCCCATCAATTTACATTGAATATTATCCTACTCCATCGATTAATATTGAATATTATCCTACTCCATCAATTAACATTTAATATTATCCTACTCCATCAATTAACATTGAATATTATCCTACTCCATCAATTAACATTGAATATTATCCTACTCCATCAATCAGCATTGAATATATATCCTACTATATATATCCTACTCAATCAGTTAGCATTGGATATACTCCTACACCATCAATTAACATTGAATATTATCCTACTCAAACAATTAACATTGAAGTTCATCATACACAATCGATTAACATTGGATATAATCATATACCATCAATTAACATTGAATATTATCCTACTCAAACAATTAACATTGAATATTATCCTACTCAAACAATTAACATTGAATATTATCCTACACAATCAATTAACATTGGATATAATCATATACCATCAATTAACATTGAATATTATCCTACTCAAACAATTAACATTGAATATTTCCCCATCCATTAACATTGGATATGTATCTTCGCCCCATTCCATTAACATTGGATATGTATCTTTCCCCATCCAATAACATTATTAGGCATCTGTCCCATCCATTAGAGGTTACACAACGAGTGGTTGTTTAGAGTGTTTTGTAACTATTGGAAAAATAACTAACGCGAGTGAAAGAAATACCATATACAGTAACCACGAGTTTGTGTGATCTGTTTCTACCACAATAGAAAAGCTATTCTGGGGATGAATTGACCTGTTTTGTGTCAACGTGTGTGTTCACAATATCAGGTATGGTGTAAGGATACGACCTAATTTGAAATGCTGCTAATTAATATGGAAAACTGACAAATTTGGAAATGCATGGAATTATAACAATGCATTACAAATCATAACAAAATGATGAGTAGATTTATTCTTTCAAAGTAATAAATTAATAAAAATCTTTATATATTTTCAAGAATATAACAAAGAACTTCTTGTGCGTTATCTTTTCCAGGTATCGTGAAGCAGCCTTCAGGTGTTAGCCAATCAAATTGCATTGGACCACGTAATTACAAAATTACGAATGTTATTCAACAGTTGTAATGATTATTCCATACCTTGGGAGTTGAATAACACCCACCTGTTGTGGTAGAAATATCTACCACAATACGCTGTGTTATTCCACTGCTGTGTAATTCCACTCTCAAGCCATTGCATAAATGTGCCGACTTTTGGATAAATATATGTTATATACCACTACACAGTCAATGTTTCTTCACGTGAATTTCACGTGAAAAATTTAAAATGAATTACACGTGAAATCCACGTGAAAAAAACAGCATATACAAATCAAATTGACAAAAATTTCACGTGAAAGAAATTCACTTTTTTACCGCCTTTCACGTGAAATTCACGTGAAGACATATTGCCTGTGAAATAGTATATGACCTTCCGGTCTATTGATTGTTCAAGAATTCGAACTTTGACCCAAGCTGCAATAGTCATTTACGTCATCAATAATCAAATTACATCACATCACCAGGTCCCGGACGCCACCGGTACACTTTATTTGCATACGCGAAATTATACTTGGCCATGTTTCCCTTTGATTCAAGCCGATATTAGTGTGGTAGAAACAGGTCACACGACTCGTGATTGTTGAATATGGAATTTATTTCACACGAGTAAGTTATTTTTTTAAAGTTGCAAAAAACACTCGCTAAAGCTCGTGTCTTTTGTAACTTTTAAAAAATATTACTCGTGTGAAATAGATTCCATATCCAACAATCACTCATTGTGTAACCTCTACATATCCAAGAGTGGGTACATTTATACAGTGACTTGATAATGGAATAATACAGCGTCATGTGGTAGAAATATAATTATTTCCCCGTCTATCAACATTGATTATGCATCTTTCCCAATCCATTAACATTGATTATGCATCTTTCCCAATCCATTAACATTGAACATTCCATATGTATATGAAAACACTAAGGTTACATATTATCTTGCTTGACCTGCATTTCTTGAAATAAATAGTTTATTGTACATAGCTATGTTCATGAATATTGCACCGAAAAGGGAATTTAGGAAGTTTAAGGTCCAAAAAAGAAAACTATTGAAGAAGGAATATATAAAAAGTGCACGGCGATGGGCAAACGTATTTATTTTCGCCTTACGATATCAGGGATGTTTTATCACGACTTGTTATCCATTGAATCCGCCCTTCTGATAATTTTGGAGATGATACACAGGCTTTGCCACATATAATTTTGATTACTAATGAATTCGCTTTCTGAGGATCGTCGCAACACTCAGACTAATGACTCGCGATACACATAATGACTTCAGCATTTAAATACATTGCATGCATTATTTACGACAATTACAAAGTAAAGAAAAACGGTATTGCTTATTGCAATAATGTTGCAACAGTTTGATGTCCAGCAATTTCGGAATCAGATCCTGATTGTGCCCCATAGTATTTAGTTTGTCGTTGTAATATCTTTGTATATTTTATAACAAACGTGCATATGTGTTCCTGATAGCCTGTGTAAAGGATTTGGTTATCAATAATTAAATTTTGTTTCAGACTTCAACTAAACAAATTGGCGGTATGTAATGATCAGCGTTTACTTATTGCATGCATGACTGTTTGATTCGAAAAATAAATAATTAAAATATAAGTTAATTCATGTATTAATCAATTATCACGAAGTAATTTGGATAAATTACGAGCTATACCAAATACTTCACACGAACACATACATTTTGTATGAGCGATGTATGACTGTGTAGATAAGAAAATAGAAAAAAAGAACTACAGCTGATTACCTTGATAAAAGTTGTTGACCTCCAAATAAATGAAGTAATCCCTTAAATCATTCTTTCACGGAACTTTGGAACAGTATCAAAATCTCTCGACTTCAATACGTGGACATAGTCTCCTTAATACCGACATACTGTGACGGAACATCTCGCCCAGTGTCAGCCGGTTCGCTACCGATCGATATCTGCTAACATGACAGAGTGATAATTTCATTTTCAGTTTCACCATGGGATGCATATAAACTGCTTTAGTTGAAATATGTGTTTAATGATGCGTCGCCAGAAATGACATACACGCGAATAAGTTTTGCATTTTTAAGTATGCCGAATGAACCTACATTATTCAGATTTTTCGTCTTTCAAAGACTCTTCAGTGACGATACGTTCAAAGTTGTACAAGTCCGTCCTTAACAATTTTTGACATGGAGCAATGGTGAAGTCATTAACCCCCTAATCCAAGATGATACACTATACAGCTTGTAGAATAAAGGAATAATCCGAAGAAAAACATCAATAACAGAGAAAACACGCCCGTCCTCCCTGTTCCTTTGTAGAACCTCCCAACCAATCCAACTAGCAATGTACTAAGAGGACGAAGTGTCGGCATCTCTTTCATGTGTTTTCCCCATCATAAAACTGGTCTGTCGCCTCGCCATATCATTTAGATTAATCCGGGATTACTCTCTGCGTACTTGAGCTAGTAGAACGAATATTTACCGGAAATTCTCGGCAGATTTCCACGCACGAAACCTTTGAAAATTACTTCTTCGTCTTTGCACTGGGCGTTACTTTACAAGCCACACTTTTTGTTCTCAATGAGCTTTAAAATGTTGCAAAACTGTTCATTGTTAATTTTTCAAAAACTTAAATTGATATTATGATTTATACTCAAAATTATTGTCCGATTTATTACTGTATCATTGGTAATATTTATGGTGATTTATTTTCGCTTTGTTTTCAGTTGATAAATTTAGCCCCAAAATAAATACCAACTGAACATGTACCGTGTATAATGTATATAAACAGATATATAGAAATGACAACTGCTCAGACTGGGACAACCGCAAAATCTAACTAAAACTATACAGCATATTGAGTCATTGCTTATTTTAATCATAGTTTTTTTTTATTAAATACATAATTTTTAAAGTGTCATACTGTAGAACTTGAAGGAAAGAAACTCGCCTACACGGTGACCGCGTCAGCTAAGTCGGCAGAGCATCTTACTAAAAACTCCTCAGGTGAAGATTAGGAAACAACCTGAGATCACGAACTGTACTGCATTGTTGTGAATAGTTCCTTATGCAAGACTTATAGAATGTAACATGGGTCTGTTCCGTGGACAGGGATATCTCAACCCGAGTGTAACAGTTTGGCAAGTCAGCACGAGTCTTGCGGAGTGCTGGCATGCCAAACTCTTACACGAGGGTTGAGATATCCTTGTTCACGGAACAGACCCGTGTTTGATTATTTTTCTCACATACATTAGTTATTCATCGCGCCATTTGCAATGCTGCTTGGAATGTGCGTCAAAATCAATGACGTCATCTTTTACGACATAGTTAAACAACGCAAAATGATGACGTTACTGTTTTGTAAGCAGCGTTATAAAGATAGATAAATAAAAGAGTGTATATGCCATTGAGCCCAGACACTTACAAATCATGCATCTGAATTGAAGCAACTTTTTCTAAACACCGAAATTGCTTTATTTTTATCCATGACGTTCTAACTCTCGTACATAACTGAAGATAATCTATTGTATTACTATTTTGGTACTTTAGTTTGACATGTTCCTTTAACTAATCACGAAGTAACTCAACTTCAAACAATGACCAATAGGAAAAGGACATGTCTCTCCTAGCTTAACGACGTAATTGTCATCACGTCACAAAAAACCGGGGATGCGTTACTTAGAAAGCTTGTTCTTTTGAGGGATTTGAGAAAGTACTTTTCATTGTGTATGGAACCTTTACTTGCGATTGATTCATTGAACAGCTGTGATTGTCGTCAATGTTCTTTACGCGGTACACACCAGTGCTTGTATTCCTATTCTGACCTATAAACTGTAAAATGTGGTGTACATTCTATCCTTCCAGATATATACTGACGATATGTAAGCTACATCAATGTTTAAAAGACTTGATCTAGACATTCGTCTATTCGCTTTCCGTAAAGGATGCCAACGAAAAACAGCAATCGATGTAGTCGTATAAAAGACGACTATTGTCGGATTACTATGCATGATGTGGAGTCTGTTTTCATGCCTCTGTGTGCTTAGGCATAAAAGTGACCAAAATAAATCCGCTCCAACCCCTGCAATCATCTTTACACCCATGTTTTCTCTCTATTTTACCCCTGGATTTCCTCAAGTTTCACTTGGTAAAACTCTGCTTTCTGAACTTATTGTTGAGTGCCAAAAGCCAGAAAGGTTACGAGTTCTATCCAATAAATAGCTTTGTCTTAGCCAATCAGCATTATAATTGTTGTATTGTGATCGTGTTGGGTGTCATGGTTATGTCCAGATATGATATTTCATTGTGATAGCACTATAAAACCGTCTGCCATATAAACATGGTCATTATTTAACATTTAAACGGAAGTGACGTCATGTGATCTGGGCTGCATTTAAACACAGGAGTAATGGGAGACTGTCACACAGAATGTAAATATATAGCATTAGCTACAACGGAGACAATAGATCATTGATAGGCAAACAAAAGATCAAACAAAGAATAGAAGTGAAATGTTAAACCAATGAAAATCACATATCCTAAAACATGATAGACGACGAAAAAAAATAAAAAAAATTCTTTGTCTTTTTATCTTTCCATTATTAAGCTTTGACGACCTTTCAATTTTTCATTATTGATTTCAAGCGGTTTGTGTATTTCTGATCAGAGATTCATTGTCATACATCAGCCAACACAGATACATTCACTGTATTTATCTATACTCTGTATAAATAGATAACTGCTACTCAGAATTGTTGGTTAGACACGAATAACCAGTATGATCTTCTCTCGTTAATTCAATACATTCCCCGAGGTCCCTATTGTCACATTACAGACGACGAGAGTTACTTAAAATTTCTGCGCCATTATATCAGTCCATAACAGAATAACACTACCACATCTTAGGTTTCATGTATGGCAAAATAATCTAACACGTCGTGATAACCATATATGAGTTTTTGTCATTAAGATAGTATTGCACCCAGAGGAGGAACACGCCGATGCCAGCCATCTACAACCGGCAGTATCATGATCTTAGAACAGTACTTTAACGTCAATCAGTTGTATGACCTTTTACAATATTTATCAGTTCCGACCTACAGTATCTTGTTACAGGAAAACACCACAGCAATAAAGAATGTGGATATCGAAATAATTAATGAATTATTGACGGCAACATATATAGTAATGTTTGTATGTTTATGGTAACACAGCCCTATTGTATCCTCTTCAGTCTATTATAACTGCTTTTGGTAATATTTCCCCTACATATGATCTTGATTGATTGAGAACTGTGTATGTATAACATGTATATTACCCTTTGACCTTCAAAGACTAGTAAGATCTCGTAATGATAGGATGATGGCGTCCTTGAATTTAAGTACACTAATGGGAATAGATCGTGGTCCTGCCTTGGTCGACTGATATCTGTGTGGGTATGGCGGGTGACGTAGAGAGTAGTCGATATCCCGATAGAACGCGGGAAGGTTAAAGGTCACCAAGGCAAATACTTATTCATTTTTCAATGGTACTTAGCGAGAATAACATTTCATAGTTGCTCTACACTAAGTAAAGAAATATTTTCTTAAATTCATTTTCTTAAATGTACATAGGAGGCTTTATTTGTCGGTTATCTTATTAGATCTGGAAACGTTTGATAATCAATCAATGATACGCTGTCTTTAAATTACAAGTATTTGAAACGATATCGACGTATATTTTAAATTGAAGACACTACCGATTCCATATCTGCCGCTTGCAATAATAATAAAAAAAAAACATTGAACTCTTTCAGCTGTACGGAACCATGAACTTGTTAGCTTTCTAAATGCAAATTTCCCATTGCTATATAGTAACATACCTGCTTCCCCAACCTACGGTATTATACTGTCCGATTTGATTCGATAGACACTTTTACCATGGCAGAAGTCGATTGTTGACCGGAAAACTTTATATTTTCGAAAAGTTGACGCTTATGAAGATTGAATTATATATTCGTACATGAAAGTTTTTTTTTTTTTTTTTTTTAATTTTATCTAGGTAAAACTGTCCTGCGTGTTTTAATCTAATAGTCAAGACAAATGTCGTTCCAGATTGAAGTACCATAATAAGGAAAATAAAAAAAACTTTAAATGGAGATATACTCGTGTGGGCTCTTGTAATCATGTACAGAAAACGGCTTTGAGTGACATGTACATTAAAGTGCTAATGTCTTGTAAGTCTTTCGTACGACCCTTCCAGGCACAGTAAGTTATAATTTGCTTCTCATTTTCCGGTTACATAACACACTCAGTGATAGCCAGCAGGGGTCGTTAGGGTACAGGATCGATTAGCAGTGAACCCCACGGATCTTTCTCAAGGACATTTCTAACTTGATTTAACGCTCGGATACGATGCATTCTTTAGAAACATCTTCGGTAATAACACATTTCACACGAATATTTCGACTTGTTCAGGTGTTCGGCACGCCAGGTGATTTATTAAAATCGAACGACTCTACATGAAGCCATTCAAATTACGCCTTTGAATATCATTCGGTACAAATATACGTAATTGGATTCGGAATTGTAAAACCTAGCAGATTTATACACAATACCGACAACGCCAGACCACAATGGTATATTACACCAGAAGCCTTTCAGTTCCAAAAAATATAATATCATTTTTATATAAAGATGTCTGTCCGCGTAATGAATGGTGGATTTTATGTCCTTCAATATATATTTGTGAAGAACATGATGGTAACAAATATTGTCGCTCCGTTCTTGGCATTTTTTTTTTGCAAACTAACGTTATCAAGACAATTGACAAAAGAAACTGATTAGAGTGTTTAATTAAATTTTAGGTAACCTTTCGACACTAGTAAGAGGAATTCATGAAACTTTAGGTAACCTTTTAGAAACTAGTAAGACGCATTCATTAAACTTTAGGTAACCTTAAGAAACTAGTAAGAGGAATTCATTAAACTTAAGGTAACCTTTTATAACTAGTAAGACGCATTCATTAAACTTTAGGTAACCTTAAGAAACTAGTAAGAGGAATTCATGAAACTTTAGGTAACCTTAAGAAACTAGTAAGAGGAATTCATTAAACTTTAGGTAACCTTAAGAAACTAGTAAGAGGAATTCATTAAACTTAAGGTAACCTTTCGAAACTAGTAAGACGAATTCATTAAACTTAAGGTAACCTTTTATAACTAGTAAGACGCATTCATTAAACTTTAGGTAACCTTAAGAAACTAGTAAGAGGAATTCATGAAACTTTGGGTAACCTTAGGAAACTACTAAGAGAAATTCATGAAACTTTAGGTAACCTTTTAGAAACTAGTAAGATGAATTCATTAAACTTAAGGTAACCTTAAGAACACTAGCAAGACGAATTCATTAAACTTAAGGTAACCTTAGGAAACTAGTAAGATTAATTCATTAAAATTTAGGTAACCTTAAGAAACTAGTAAGAGGAATTCATTTAACTTTAGGTAACCTTTTAGAAACTAGTAAGAGGAATTCATTAAAATTTAGGTAACCTTAAGAAACTAGTAAGAGGAATTCATGAAACTTTGGGTAACCTTAGGAAACTAGTAAGAGGAATTCATGAAACTTTGAGTAACCTTAAGAACACTAGCAAGACGAATTCATTAAACTTAAGGTAACTTTAGGACGCTAGTAAGAGGAATTCATTTAACTTTAGGTAACATTTTAAAAACTAGTAAGATGAATTCATTAAACTTAAGGTAACCTTAAGAACACAAGCAAGACGAATTCATTAAACTTAAGGTAACCTTAGGAAACTAGTAAGATTAATTCATTAAAATTTAGGTAACCTTAAGAAACTAGTAAGAGGAATTCATTTAACTTTAGGTAACCTTTTAGAAACTAGTAAGAGGAATTCATTAAAATTTAGGTAACCTTAAGAAACTAGTAAGAGGAATTCATGAAACTTTGGGTAACCTTAGGAAACTAGTAAGAGGAATTCATGAAACTTTGAGTAACCTTAAGAACACTAGCAAGACGAATTCATTAAACTTAAGGTAACTTTAGGACGCTAGTAAGAGGAATTCATTTAACTTTAGGTAACCTTTTAGAAACTAGTAAGACGAATTCATTAAACTTAAGGTAACCTTTCGAAACTAGTAAGACGAATTCATTAAACTTAAGGTAACCTTTTATAACTAGTAAGACGCATTCATTAAACTTTAGGTAACCTTAAGAAACTAGTAAGACGCATTCATTAAACTTTAGGTAACCTTAAGAAACTAGTAAGAGGAATTCATGAAACTTTGGGTAACCTTAGGAAACTAGTAAGAGGAATTCATGAAATTTTGAGTAACCTTAAGAACACTAGCAACACGAATTCATTAAACTTAAGGTAACTTTAGGACGCTAGTAAGATGAATTCATTAAAATTTAGGTAACCTTTCGAAACTAGTAAGAGGAATTCATTTAACGTTGTGTAACCTTTTATAACTAGTAAGACGAATTAATTAAACTTAAGGTAACCTTTGGAAAACTAGTTAGAGGAGTTCATTAAACTTTGGGAAACCATTAGAAACTAGTAAGTCGAATTCATTTAACTTAAAGTTACCTGTCGAAACTAGTAAGACGACTTCATTAAACTTAAGGTAATCTTAAGAAATTCGTAAGACGAATTTATTAAACTTTGGGTAACCTTTGGAAACAAAGCAAGACGAATGTATTAAGTTTTAGGTAACCTTTGGAAAACTAGTAAGAGGAATTAATTTATGTTTGTGTAACCTTTTAGAAACTAGTAAGACGTATTCATTGAATTTTAAGCAACCTATTAGAAACTAGCAAGCAAATTCATTTAATTTTAGGTAACCTATAGACACTAGCAATAATAATTAGTTAACTCATTGCTACCTTTGAAAATTAGTTTGGATACTTTATATATGTTGATTACGTGACAAAAATCCTTTCCATTTGAAGTATAGATAGTCTTCGCTAAAAACGGAATTTCATGAAAGACGATTTGGTTAAGAGATTCACCGAGGGACTAAACACTTTAACATCATTAAGATCTTGCGTCACAGTCTGGCGAAAAATACCTTTGACATTTATCTCTCAGCTCTCCCCTTAATCCATTGCTTCCTTGCCTTGATATAACAAGCAAACGCTTCTGCAGCTGAAATTTAGAATTCCTCATTTTATATATCCCTGCGATATCTACATACACTGCAGTGTAGCTTTATTACCAGGTTACTGGCAATTCAGATAATATCAAAATCAAAACTTTTCTTGAAAGCATCTTGGGAGATTTAAATTTCAAGATGCAAATTAGATTTTTTCTTCACACTACCTGACCTTCTTTAATCGATTTTGAGATTAGATTACGGTTTCGTTATTTTGTCGGTATTCGTTGTTGTTTTCAAAGATCTTACTAGCTTGCATGGAAGACTACACCAGAGAGTGCTTCATTGGAGTTTACAACACGTTCCACAATATAAAGTTATAATCATTTTATAAATACAAACATTAAAACGAAGGCAATTTCGTTTTCATTTGCCTCTAATTTAAAACTAATACAAGACATACTAATAATTATGCCTTCTGTATTGAGAGTTATATATGACAGTGTCACCAAGTCCACGTATTTGTTTAATTTTAGTTTAAATATATTTTATTACCTTAAATAGCAAAAGGATTGGGCACAAGTTTCTCAAACATTATCATCGCCCTCTCCCTTAGAAATGCACAATTGCATACATAGTCATTACCAGTAACAGTAGAGAGGAAGGGAGGGATATTTCTTCATACGTAAAACATTAGACAATTGAAAATCCTCACATGATATTTAAGACGCCATTCACATTCATTCTTACTGCACACACTAATTTATTATGTGCATATACATCCATAACTTAAGAATATTAAATATCACTTAGAGTCATTCAGTACAGACAGGGCAATGGGATCTTTCCGCTGTTCCAAGCGTTCTGCTGTTCAAATGTTCATACTCATCCCGTGCTAAGTGGCTTCCTTCGTTCATTCCTTTCTTTCTTGCATATTCGTTTCCATTGCCCCGACTGTTACTGAAAGACCATACACATTGCAACTATACAGAGTTGTGTACAAAGATCGAACACACCCACACACACAATCATCCATGTATGTGCATATACGCACACACACATGAACATGAGAGACAGCACACTAAAACCTATGAATACTCGAAATATACTGCTGGACATATATATATATATATATTGTTTTCATCCCTTGAACAATTTTCATGACCGAAAAGTATTTTATCCAGGGTTGGATGCATATAGCTACGTAGGTTTCTTTCTGAAAAACTGGAAACGTTAGTCAGTATATTTACTATAAGAACAGAAGAAATGGTGGACATTTTCACGTGGATATCCACAAACAGGGGAGGTAATTATATTTACTTTAATGATATCATCATTTAAAGAACTACCTGTATGACAGAGTTTCGTTAATAAACTATTTAGCTTATGATCACCGACTAAATAGAAATCTGGTACCTCAAGAGATTCAGTTTGATGTTTGAGGTGGTATTTAAAGCTCGGAATAGAATGCGCAGTTTCGATATCAATGTCAAGTTCGTTCCATAATTTTAAAGTAGATAGTATAAAAGAGTTAAAAGTAGATTGCAATCGAAAAATTGGGAATGGTATAGTCTCGGAGTTTCTTAAGTTATAAGGGGTTATGGAAGATACCAGTGGGAAGATATGTTAAATAAGAGGGAGTCATGTAATTATGAATTTTATAGAAAAGGTGAAGTGACGGGTGCGTCTTTGAGACAGGACTTCCCACCCAGTTTCAAAATAAAGAGACGCCCTACTAGCAACAGATGGCAGACCAGTATCTAAACGTGCTGCTTCTAACTGGAGTTGTTCAAGTTTATTTAGTTTAGTTTAAACAACATGTTTTATTAACACTCAAGTACAAACATCAAAATACAAATCATATATACATATAGGATAGGATAACAAGATTAAAGCTTATACTTACTCCTGTTCATTTGCATCGGCAATTGTACACCCATCCAATACTTCACAACATTATTCAAGCAGAGGACGTATAAAGGTAAGATACATTATATTCTGCAAGCAATCTGATAGCCAGTTTAAAAGATTTCCAGTAATTCCAAAGCATTGTATTTTATGCACAAGACCTGCAGGACAAACCCGATAAAAATCCTTCAAAATATCGCATGCATTTGTGCACGTAGGGCAAATTCTCTCCCAGACCACACTATTATGTACATAACACCTCATGTGCAGCAGAGGTACAGAAACTTTTTTTTATTTTTTATTGATGATGTTGTTTTGTTGTTTTTGTTTTGTTTTATAAACTGTGTTTAAAAACGAAATATGAGTCATCTTTTGTTTTAATGTAAAGCAAACAATAGTACAAACATGTTTCCGAAGATACAATTTCCTAAAAGTCATCAAAGATTATATCGCTGCAAGAACCCGTCCTATTGTCTGGTGGCCGGGAGAGTCTTATTATTGATTTATCCACGGGGGTACAGCTGACTCTAGTCGTGTAAAATACGGCTATAAATCAGGTGACACCGTTACAGTATCGTCATAAGATGTGTATTGGCTTCTGTCACATACTAATTATGGTTAGTAGGACATTATCACTGGGGATGAAGCTTGGGGAAATAATTTGGCACATAAATGTCACCATTTTGACAGAAATGTGGTCATTTTATGCTATTTTTGTCACACCGGCTCTGCCTGGTCTATAACCAAGCAGTGCGAGATAGCAAAAATGTCAAACTGTCTTTGATAAACTAGCCTTCCGCAGCAAATCGTCAAATATAATGCCGGGCCTATTAGCGCTCACTACGTTTGTCAATATCCCGTAGTTAAAGGGGCATTCCTTCGCTTGAATAAAGTTTAGATGATCAGTCAAAATTAAACTTACTGGAAAATACGTATTATTTCCCAGTAGTAAAAGTAATAATCTTTACATTAATAAGGCAATTTTACTCTCAAGATAAACCAAAGTATTTCGAGTATTAAAATCCTCGTTCGGATATAGATTTCATCAATAGAAATGTGCATGTTTCTGATGTCCGAACGAAGGAATGCCCCTTTAAAGTTTTAACCACAAAGAGTCAACAAGATCAACTCGAAGTGGTAATAATATTCATTGTTTACTACAGACTGTTCAATATATAAACAAATCAATCACCTTTAGCTAGCAGTAAATACAATATATGCTGAATTTACAACTGTTTTTGTCCTTCTAAGAGTTGGAGTTGTATATATCAAGAGGGCAAGTTAGAAGAAGAAGAAGAAGAAGAAGAAGAAGATGATTATGATGACGATGATGATGACGATGACGACGACGGCGACCCCGACGACCCTGACGATGACGACGACGATGACGATGATGATGATGATGATGATGATGATGTTGATGATGAAAGCGGCTAAGTAGACGAATTAGTGTGATATTTTTTTCTTTACGGACGTTAGTCAATATATTCTCTATGTTGTTCTTAATCCATTGGCTATAAGAAAAAGCAGTTTTTTTTAGAATTTTACATCAAGTATACTGTTATCACGTACTGTGTCTACCTGTTACACTAAATGATTCAAACTTCCAATGCATAATATTTACTGTGGTATCGTATACTTCCCCGTTAAGGACGTCAAACAAGAATGAATAAATATCTAAAAAGTGCACACAACTAATTAGGTAATATACCAAAATAGTATTTGAAGCATGTGTTTCAATGGAGTTGAATTTGAAGCACGTGTTTCAATGGAGTTGAATTTGAAGCACGTGTTTCAATGGAGTTGTATTTGAAACACGTGATGCAGAGGAGTTGTATTTGAAGCATGAGTCTCAGTATCAGTGGAGTTGTATTTGAAGCATGTGTTTCAGCGGGGTTTTATTATAATACATCAGATACTTTTAAAGACAAACAAGTTATAAGCACCTTTAAATATAAATTGAGATTTAGATACGCTGGAGCCGAAAGGACTTAAACAGGGACTCATAATATATGTTTTATTCAAATATAGGCCAGTGGTCCCTAACGTCAGTGATTACAATTGCCTCAAGTGTCTAATATATAATTCGACCAAAAATCTCATTAGAGGTCAAAAGAAATGTTAAAACCTGGGTATGGAGGTGCAATATATCCAAGAAAGTGTTACGATTTTATTTCAAAGGAACGCCCAGTTAATGTGTGTATTATGAACCGTGTCGCTATTCTAATTAATCAAAACTTGAAAAGCAGTTTACGATAAAACTCTAGGACTAAAACTTCCATCAGTAGTGTACACCAGCTGCAATCTCAAAGGATTGTTTAAAAGGCTCCAAAGGTATTAGCAACTTCTAAAACAATTTGGAGATAGATGTAATAAAACCAAAATGAATTTAACTGCATCACACAGCTGTTTCAGGTCGGGGTGAAATTGTGTATCCCGAGCCGAGCGCGAGCTTTGGTTAGTTTCGTTTATCTCCGCAACAGTATAGTAAAACCAGAATTACCTGTCGCGTTGACCTTTTCGTGGAATATTCAAAGTGGGTAGTTCCATTTGTGCACAGGTCTGTTAACAAAACATATTGATAAGGGATACTAGACTGTCCAGCAGGGTGCTGTTTTAGACCATTCGTTTTTGTTACAGTTTTATATTGACAACACAGAGATTGTATCATTTATTTTTGATGCATGGTTTACACATATTCAAGTAACTATGTGATCAACTGTTCACATGTTAACAGTTTTGTCGCTTAATCTAGACCAGTATAAATACAAATGATGCAGCTGATGATAAGGTTTGTTACATTTCAAAACAACTAACATATCTACATGTATATATACAAAACACGTATTTCTTAAGTTACTAATGAATCGTCTGTAATCAATATGCTAATCAAAGTTCAACACGACAGGTCATTCTGATCGGACTATATAATTGATTAAAGGGTTTTCAGCTATTCGTGCCAGCAAAATTTTAAGTAATTTTTCATTAGAAATCGGCGGTTTTTAGTTTTCACGGGGTGATTATGTGGAGCCCGCACTCAAGCATGACTATTTACGTTTTTTGGTAATTATTCGAGATATATACACTCTATGGGAGTGAAATATTTTACACATACAACAAGTAACCCTACATGTATCTATTTTTCAAAAATTCAAACTTCGATATAATTATCAGGTGATTTCCTGTCAAATCTTGACACTTTTGTAACCGCGACGACGATCACTGGACTTTGGTATTGTTTAACCGAGTCCGTGCTAGGGGGAGACAACTTGATCCCGTACACCGAGTCCGAGCGTATGGCGTATGGCCAATAGTGGAACCCACAGGGAATCCAATCTTACTTGTTACTAATTTTCAGGACATCTTCGTTATAGTTTAAATTGACGTTGTGATTGCACCGGTTATTCGTTAGGACAAAAAAAACAAAGAGTTTTCAAATGGACGTCTTCTTCTAAGAGTGGAACATGTTGGGGGTACACTATGTAATTATAGACGAACTCTAACCACAGATATAATGTACTGGGCAGTACGAGAGTCAGTATAAAATAAAACTTACATCATTTATTTTCTCTTAGATTAATGAAAATTGATGTCATGATTCCTTGCATTGGAAAATAGAATGGATGTTGATTATTTTCTCTGAGTCAAAGAACATTTTTAGTAAAGCTATAACTGATTTTAGGCAAGGCTCGATCTAAATACAAATAGTTTAATCCATCAAAAAAGACGTTCTCACATTCGCCCTTTCAGCAAAGCAGTCTTCGTATGTCATTCCTCTCAGGCTCTATAATTCATAATGAGTTATGTTAAAATGCACTCAGATCGTAGAAGTTTGTGTACGCTAGAGAAAGACAAACATGGTTCGATCTTGTCGTAAGAGCTCTGTTATACGACGGCTTATAAACATCTTATCTCGAAATTTAGATACAAAAGTGCGGTTTAAGAAGCTTTTTATCATTAATTTATTGTATGCGACATGTCAACAAAAAACCCCTCCGTGGTCTTAGTAACCGTGAATGGGTTGCAAGGAAAAATGTAGAGAGTTTAAACATTAAAGTAAAAGAATTGCGGAGCTAACCTTACTTTTACCCACAGGCTACAGACAGTATACATAATTCATATCGTTTCTTTTCCAGACGTTTGTATCAACCAATCTGATTGGATATTGATGAAATACTTGCCTTCTCGTCAACTTCAGATTGTTTTCATAAAGAATCTTGTTCTCTTATATCTTATTGTAGGCATGGCAACAGAGCACAAGCCAATTGACAAATGTGGACATTTAATCACATTCTAAGTGGAAATCGGTGATCGCTTTGAGGACCAAACACAAACGTGTCTGACAACGTGGCGTAAACAATATGCGGACTTCCTTCCCTGCCTTTATTCCGTCAGTGGTTTGGATAAGGTAGCACACCTTGACATAGGCGTTGATACGCGATATTCAAACAAAAGCGGAAGTCCGATTCTCTTTATGGTATTATTAGCTCACCAGTTACGAGTAACCGTGAACTAATGCTGTCACCCCGGCGTCGGCGTCCCACCCCAAAACTTTAAAGAAATTTTGGGGTAAGTTTTGGAAAGCTTGTAAGTCCACACCTTTCTTATTTGGTTTATACATCCATTAGAGATCTAGGAGTGATAGTATGTGACGTACAATTTCAAAATGACATGCTTATGCATGCATAAAAAACGTTATTTAATACATTTGATGATATAAATTTACGTTAACATACATTTCGATAAAGAATATACATTGATACCGTTCACATACTTGCATACGTTTTTGTATTAGAGTAGAAAATCTATTATCTTCACATATATTAATTTTAGAGTATCAAATGCTCATACAAACATACTAAAATATGGTAGAGCGTGACATATTTACACCATATAAGAACGTGGTATAATATTTAATAGTTTTTTGTCCTTCCATCATTAGTAATGTTGTAGGTGATGATAAAAGTCATAACTGTAGACTCGTTCGTTGGCCAACCTTTTATTATAGTTTACATACAAACATATTTCACACAGTAGTGTAATGACTTATCCTGGGCTGCCGCCCAGGACATTGTCTTGGAGTGGCCCGTTGACCACCTGCCGACTACTGCTTTGGACTGCTTAATATGTGGTTCTTAAATACAAAAGATAAACATGTCCAGTAGTCCACGTTGCATGGTGATATAAACGTTTACATAATATTATAAGATAATACATGCTAGCACCAGGTATTTAAGCTTATGCCCCTGGCACTTAAGATAGTCAACAGACTTGTAGTCAATATAAATTAGATAACCTAGCTTACAATGTTTGGCTGTCTGACTTTACATATACACGTGTATAATGACTAATATTTTTGTCTAAAACATGTTTCGGTGCATTGGTCCATAGTATGACTTAAGGGTACTAAAACGGTCGGCACATCCACATGCAATGCACATCACCCAGACTTAAACAAACCACGCAAAACATTGTCATGTCTCGCCATAAAGTGGACTGATAATATAATGATTCTCTAGAGTACAGCACATCCACGTGTTGCATGCTACAGATTTAAGCATAAAATATGGCACTCGGAATCCCTAGGTACGACATCAATATAGAACATCGCATGTCTATGTCAGTAAATCATAGCTTTGTCATGCCTCGATATAAATTTGCATGGAGTCTCTTAAAATGTTAAAGGATAATAAGACCAGTTGTTTCTGAGGAGAAAGCGTCTTCTGCGTCACCAAATACACCGGCTTTACAAACATAGGTCAAATCCGGGTATGCCACAATCTCAAAATGCAAGGGAAATAGAATATTTCCAAATACGCTCACAGTGTTTGCAGTAAAACTTCCCTGTTGTCTTCTTTAACTTGAAACTCTTTAAATATTTTGCCGATATCTGTCACGGAAATCTTCATAATAGGAAAACATTTTTAGATAATAAATCAGCAGGGACTTGTAAACACCGAATGTAGTGGAAGCTAGGATGTTATTTTCCCAAAATGGAAAATAAACAATTCAGAAATTAAATTTATCACGTTTATAATACGGCTAACGGTAATATGCTGCGAGTAAAAATCAATTTAAGCTCTACCTGAACCCTTTTGAGGGATTCACTTGTCGTTTAACATCGCTGGAAGTTTTAAACACGGTTAAATTTTTTAACAAGTTAATTAACTGTTATAATGCATACGATGTTAGACAGGTTTTGACAGCTTAGCAATTATAATAAGTTGATCTTACAGCTAGAAATTTAAGGACGTTTAATGTAACTGCTAATGATTTCAAAGGTTTGGCCATGTGATTTTGTTATCAGATATAACAAAGTATGTTAAAACGTTTTATCATCCTTACTATCTCCGTAACTACGTACAAAAAATACATAAAAAACCATAAAACGCTATACATGAAGGTTGTATGTTTACAGCAATGTTTAAATGTATACTTAAGCATTGAACTGTTACCAAAATTGAGCCCCTGTGAAGTTGAACATCGTCTGCTAAGTAAGCGACTCTGATGTGACGGGTTAGACTGGAATCGGTTTCGAAAGAAATATGCTTGGAATCGTTTTTACCTACTGTCAAAACGACTTTCATTTAGAATTTAAAAGCTGATATTTCTCCAAAAATAACGTAAATCCAGTCGATAGAAAAATAAGTGTTTCCGAGGAATCGAGTCTGTCCTGTGCAATACCGGTTCAACGCCGCATCACGTATATCATTTCGCCGAAAAACGGCTTTATTTTTAAACAATCAGAATTTATGCAATTGTTAACAATTTGACGATATCTACAAACGTATATGAAATATCATATAACGCCAAATTTGTTCAAAAAACATTTTATGTGATTGCTATTAATAACGACATGAGGGACTATATCATTCCTTCTGGACATTTCGGCCGTTCCGGTATTTGAACTTGATGACGTCAGTAATAGGGAAAGCGGCAAATTTAAACGCGTCTTAAGCTACAGTAAATAAAAAAAATGAATGTAAATATAAGCATTGAACTGTTACCAAATGGTAGTATACAGTCGATATGAATACTATGTATACTACCATTTGGTAACAGTGCAATGCTTAAATAATTCAGTATGCATACACAACCGGAAACAAACACGATACTGCCGATTTTTCACAAGATTTTTTTTATAAATGCTGGACTTTTAATGTTGTCGTGTTTAGCATTTCTGAAAATTCGGCACCGAGCCCCTGTGATTGTGACGACATTAACAATTTGATTACTTCGTATAGATCAAGAATAGCGCTTATAATAATTTTGTGTCGACTTCATTTTTTTTTTATTATTATATTACTCTCATAACTCGTGTTGCTTTATTTTTTTGTGTTGGTTTATGTAGATAAACGCCAGCATTCGAAAGCTCCCTAGGCCGAATGTAAGTGGCGGCCATTTTAACCTACAACACCTGAAGCTGTATTCCTACACTGACCGAATTACTGTAAATTGTAGTATACAGTCTCATGAATACAATTTGGTTTACTAACGACATATAGGCCAAATGCAACACAGAATGTAAATATAAATGTATAAAAAGTCAATATGTAACCTCATTAGATTTTCTATTTAGTGATTGACAGAATTATCAATTGACCGGGTTAAAACTTATTACTAGGTTTTATGTAAAGGTTAATTACACGCGGCTGATTTACTTTATAGGCAAAACAAAGAGGGCGACATATTTTAAATTATCAGATAGTGGCGAGGAGACACATATAGCATCACCAAGGTAACAACTATCTCAAAGACATATCAAGGTTAGGTCCATATATGTAATTTGTTTCCCTTATAGGTGTCACAAGGATTATGGCATTGTTGATTACTACTGTAAATATCATGTAATGTCTAGACATTTGTCACCGTATCTGTCGAGTGGCCCGCTATGAACTTACGATCAAACTTACCTCTCTATGTAGTGTCAATATGTCAGATTAATTTGTCATGCCAGAAAATATCTACTTCGCGTCTGTTGACGTGAAAACGCGACCCGCAATGGATCATTAAGTATAGGCCATCAGAGACACTATACACAGAAATTCGAACGATCGCACTGGCTGCATATAACGTAATGTGAAAGTAATTCTCATAAATGAACAAATATATATATCTTCCACACACACCACGCCGGCCATCCCACCCTTATACATACTACACACACACAGAACCAACAATGTTGTCTTCTGTTCTTACAATGCTTAACAAATTAATTCATTTGTAAGTCATATTATACTCTGTACCGTGTTTGTGTTTGAACAATTAGCCATAAGTTCAAAGTAATAATTGAACTGAACTGTTTGAGCTATCAAACAAAATATTGTTTCCGGTGTTTCATCAATCACTTTTGATTGAGAAGATTTTATGCAGTCTGCTGCCCCAAGTTTTATCTTTTCTACATATTATTCTTTTTTCGCGGTTTTTCTTTTTTAGCGTACAAATACATTCTGGCTAGCCTGTAACCATATGGGACCAGCTCGTGCGCGATGTAGGCAGAATTTCCATTGATTTGATTAATTACCAATAGATTACTGTATATTTATATATTTTAGGTGTTATCTTATTTAAGCGATTTTCGCGCAATGCTTAAATGATTGTTGTGCTTATTGCAATTTCTTTATCTTGTTTTCAATATTGCGCTGATCTTTAAATAAAGTATGGGCTATAATTTAATTTGCAAAAAAATAGAATATGCTGTAAACATTCGTTCGATCACAATAATTGTGTACTTTGTATGCATATTTTAGTAACAATCCTTTTGTAGAGATTTTCCCACCAAAAGCATTGCGCGAAATCATTATTGTGTTGACTTCAGTACATTGTTTTCTATGACAAGAACTGTGGGTTCGCTCATGTGTCGAGTTAATCTGATATTCTGGTATCTTGTTATGATCGTTAACGACGCCTACAGTTTGCGTTTGAAAATTGTAAGGCTTGATATCGGCCAATTTAAGAGTCACCAAAGGAAAGGGAAATTTATGACGACGATCTTTAGAATGAGAGAGCAAGCGATATGTTGGTACACTCGTCCTTCTATAAAATTGATTAAACAAAATATTGATGTTTCAATGGAAATAATGATAGCTTAACAATTCGACAGGTAGGCGTCACAGTGATGTTATTCAGCAAAGGCTTGAAGACATTGCTGGTAACATGTGCTCTACAATATTCCAGCACATTCTTCGATATGTACACATTAAATAGTCAAATCATAGACAAATTTCAGGAGAGGAGAAACAGAAAAACAAAGGAAGTGAAAGAAAAACAATAATAACAATATTCTCAATAACTATAATTTCAATTTCATGTAACAATTATAAATTATTAGTAATACTTATATGTACACAAGTCTTTAAGACTACACGGTAGGCAAGCTGATTTCCTATTCCTTCATATATTATCATGTATCCAAATTACTAACAGCAACTATTTAGGACTTCCATGTGATTTTAAAAGAAACGCTTAAAATACTTACAGCCAGATATCATGACTCATGTATGTTACCTAAAAGATCTTCAAAACGTTTTTTACCTTGTAAAAAAGGTTTATTTCAAGTTACAACTTTTGATCCAAACTAGTAGACATTTAACCCGATGCGGTATATGCATATTGAAAAAAATTCAAATTGCATACATTCATCATTTGTAACTACAAGACGAGTATTGTCACCTTCCAGAGTCTATACTTTTCAATTCTTTATTTTAGTTGATTATTTTTCAACATTTTATTACTTTTTCGATTTTTCTCTTCAAAAAAACACATGGTATTCCGGGATATCATTCATTTCAACTGCTAAAAACGAAATATGCAGAAATAAAAGAAAATCAGCGACTAAGACCCTGTGTATGCATGAATAATATTCAAAAAATGTACAAAAAAATTAGCAGTGTGTTAGCTGACTTAATCATAATCTCTCAGGTAAATGCTAGTCAGGATAGAAAGTATGATACTCTAGATCTCGCACCATCCGAATCACATTAAGTATACCTCTTGAACACTCCCTTATGTTGGCTGAATCAGTCATTATCTTATTTGTATTAATTTCATGTAATCAATAAATTTCCATCATAAATGAAATGTTGCCTCAAGATTACATAGATTTTGACATTTATTCAATGATTTGTTGGACTTTTTGTTTGTGACGATATTAAAACAAGCCATTTATTGTTAGTTGTTGATATTGTGTTAGGCCAATCAAAATTATTCTACTTTTTCTCAATATGTTATAGTTATCTCCCTGACAAAAGTCAATTAGTTTATTGCTAAGACTACTAAATCTATGGATATAATCAATATCATTGTCATTATTTTTAGCCTTGATATTTTGCAAAAATGTATGCATAGTTCAACTGCATCAGTGAATCAAAAGAAAGTGCAAGAAGAACTGTAGAGGAAAATGAAATGGAAATGAAAACAATGAGTTTGTAATAGTCACGCGAGTTAGATGATTGCAATATGGCAGGCGTAAACTCTTCCATCAAAGCGAAGCATGCTACCTGATTCGTGTTTGATAGGGTTTCTGGTAGTGTCGAAAGGGAATGTAATTTTTACCAGTATGTTCACCTAGTCACATAGTTAAAATGGTCTTTAAACTATTTTGAGCTGTTCACATAGTCTTGACACTATAGTATGCTTCTAGAGGTATATCTTATAAACTTTAAATTGTCACTAGTGCATTTAAGAATTGCGGTAAGGTTGACTATAGATGGATCTGGATTTTGACCTTTTTTCGACGATTTAGCGATACTACTAAGCAACTCGTTCGGTACGTATAGGGTTCTAGCTCATATTTTCCCATTATAATGTTCACTGGTTATGACGTCAGAGTTGTTAAAACGTCATAAGTGTATTGTTGACTATTACCAAATAAAACTTATTATCATTCTTTGTTTTTGTATACAAATACATGAAGTATATTGTTTGTTTCATGCTTCAAATAAATCAAATAAATAAATAGATAAATGAATAAATGAATAGAGAAGTAAATAAGTAGATGTACTTAATTACACGAACGTTGTTTTGAACCCCCTTTTGTACTCCTTGTGCGTTTTCAACGCTATCTAGTTTACTGATGCCAAATGTACTATATGTTATAAAGACCATGGACCCTTGTCATAATTTTGAAAATATGACTTAATCCCAGATTCGTATTAACCTTTTTCTGTATTAATGATTTTTATGCATTTCGTTCATATATTGTCTTCGTTTTACCGATATTTATTGAAAATTACAGTTTTATTTGCACATCCGTATTATATGAGAAATGAACAGAAAGAGAAGATACGCCAGGGATGGCGGACAATTACCATGGTAATAGGTGCAGAAAGAATTTAGACCATGCGGCTAATCCCTTAATCCGACACAACCACACGCGTCCGTATGGAATACACAAGTTTATAACCCCTTATCAGCCTGTCTCATTAACCGGTATAAAGAACAAACACCATTATTTTGTGCTAAAACAGCTAAAAATAGGGTAGAATTCCTACGAGGTTTAATGCGAGAGTTCTGCGCAAGAGAGCTCAGCTGGAGCATTAATCTCCAAAGGCCTGATCGAATATCAATAAACATGTTTTTACAAAACACAACGTAATTACATTATCAAAAAGTTCAATGAGAGCGCCATAAATGGATTTCTCCTTTTTTGCTAATCATCATTTCCATCAGACAATATATAATATCCGCTGTTGTGTTGGAGTTCTATTGTTCTATCAGAAATGTCCATAATGACCTACAAGTAGTGCTACGGGGTCCAACCATTTTTCACGAACAATGAGAAAGGACAAGTGACATCGAGGTCATTCACTTCGTCATTTCTAAACAAAGACCTAAAATAGAACCGCGATAGTGACAAATACGCCCACTAGTAAATGACTTTAACAAGAGTATCATCAACGGAACAACAGCTTGCTTCGCATTGTCTATCACCATACCACACAATAGTATTAAGGGATTGGAACAGCAACTAGAATCTATATCGCAAATATACTGTACTGTAAAGGAAATATTCAAATATGTTTTTTCATGTATTGAACATTTTGGGAAAGTTTTGACATACGAACGGTTATGAGTAATGCAAAGACACTCTTGTGCAAAGTTCAACATTTGCTTTTCTTCTTATTAACTATTAGATAATAAAACTAAAATTATAAACAAATAAAGCTAACACAAAGGGGGAAACATCGGTCCCGTAGCATCAATACAAATGTGTACAAAAAACCCGAACATTTGATTTTGGTATAAAAAGTTGAAAGTGCATAATATACATGTATGAAACTCATTTTTTTTTGTGTTTGACAAACTATCCTCCAGTGCAGATTAGCCAACTAATATGTCAATACAAATATTGATGCATACTACATATGATTTGTGTGCATTGGTGCCTATCTATACTAAACCTTGACATTACATTTTCAGACAAAAATATATATAATTAAAAATAACAGATAAATAAATAAGTAAATAAATCAATAAATAAATAAAAAATTGAAAATTGAGTTCGTATGTATTTAATGACTTCTGTATTTCCCAACAAGTAATGGTGCATAATATCAAATTTGGCATACTTATGAAACACTTGCACAAACAGCTTAGCAATAGATTTGGCATATAACATTTAACTTTAACAATATATTGAAAATAAAACATCCAACCTGAAATAAAGATCTGACACAAACCTTAAACCGTATAGCCTTATCAATAGATATCTTAGCTTAACAATAGATTTCACATACATGCATTTGAGATTTATGTTTTTTTTTCAAAATCATTTTGTGAGAAGTAATAGTTTACCCAACCAGAAACTCTGAAACCAAATATCACTACCCTAGTTAAGTTGCAAAAGAGTTACTGCGCCTTTCAGCACTTTAACATTTAGACTAAACCAACGCAGATGCCGGGTTGACAACATAAGCCCCTCTCTTCATTTCAACAAATTTTATTGACATGATGTTAATATCAATTGGATCGAATAACAGGCAAGCCTATATAAATTCTTTCCATGGTGGATTGAGTGATCGAATATAATTATAATTTTTTAAATTAATTGGTCTAAATATTTTGAAATGAAATACATAATATAAACAAAGGAATTAAGGGAAGTAACTATTTTTCAACACAAGATAAACACAGAATATGTTACATAAAGCACTTGCACACACACATACACACAAAGATACAACAATCAAACACATACACACACACATACGTAAATAGAAAAGCGGAAGTGACTCTGACTCATCAGAGTGCTTGGAACGTTTGAAGACACAGGTCCTTGTATGACAAAACTATTTTTACTGCATATGGAATATTATATAACAGGGCAACAACTAAAGTGGAGTTTAATTAACGAACATTATAAAGAAAAGAAGAAAAAAAAAAAAAAAAAATGTTAACATTAAAAAAATAGGTACCAACGATTTGTGCATTAGTTAATAAAGTTAAAAAAATATATGAAAAGACTTGTTTTTAACTAACCCCTATGATTGGGGTCACGTATTGGATCGATTATGCAGAGCTCCAAATAAAAAATGACCATGTGATAGTTTAGACAACGTGTTTATAATGTGCACATTCACGTGGAAGGCAATTTGTTGCTGGCAAGACGAACACGTATACACGTGTGCGTATAATATTTTGCACGTTGTTGGGTAATAGAGAAGGAAGTGTTTGTTCATATATATAAATATAAGGACTCAGGACATATTTTTAAATATTTTTATGGAGACTCAGGATATAGGTTTAAGTATTCAATTTTTAGGTAAGTTTTATACATGTATTTATATTTAAATTATCTTTTGATTGACATTTACCAGCACAATTCATTGGACACACCGTACCTACATGTATGAAATTAAGGTACATGTATGAGGGCATAGAGGCATTATACCTATGGAAATTAAATTAACAATTAAATTTATAAAATAATAATAAAAATATGAAGATTAATGAACATGTTCTGTGGTGATTTCTGAATTTAATATACATGCATATATTTTAAGGAAAAATTCCTTGGATTTCAACCAGAAATTTAGTTGTTCACCATAAGCTATAGCTAGAACAAAGACGTACAGTAATATTGTACATGGAGTAATACAGGATATATGAGACGATTAAATAGATATTGCATGCGAGATTCATTAGGTGATTTACATGTACTGTATATTTCCTTGATACATATATATGCATTTACATTATTCTTGCGAATGCATAAATATATTATATATTTGATATACATGTTTACTGCTTTGGAAAGAAGGGTTCAAATTAACTATGTTATAAAGTATAATGTTATGAAAATGTTATATGAATTTTGGTCACAATAAGACAGTCGTGTTATTTCAAAAATTCTTGTCAATGAAGACAATGTGTAAACATGCAAATGAAGTTATTTTTACTATGTAAGTATCATCACACACTTGACATGTATTACCCATCTGATGTAAGAGAGCCATTATCTCTTTAATTGAATTACAAAATTATTTTGATTTGCAAGTCAAATTTGGTTATAACACAGATAATTAAAACGTGTCAATTACTAGATGTTGTTTGTACGAACAAATATAATATAATCACACACATATGTTGTTTTTATACACACGTATAGCACAATGCATTCAATTTTACAATTGGCGGTTTATGTTTATGTAAAATAATGGCTTTATTACAGACATACATTTTTTTTGTATATACCACAATTTGCATGTTTTTTTTCTTTCTTTTTTAAACTGACATGTTTGACATACACTGTCACATGTACAGCACCGTTCATTTGAAAGAATCTAATTAACAGGTGTTGTTTATGACAACAAATAAATTAATTACATATATGGTACAATGCTTTACTCAAGTGATGTTGGTGTTGTTGTAGACAACACTATATATATACTTGTAGCTATCTAGAGTTAAGGTATGACAACAATTATATATAGATATTTTTCCCAATTTACACAATTAATAGAAGTCATTTGTTGTGTAATATCATTATTAATATAAGTGACAAATTATCATTATATGTATTCTGTTATTAATACGTAAATATCAATGTATATTTTTAAAGGTATTCTTAAACATTTTCTTCAATTTTATTGTTGTTAGTCACCTTTGAAACTAATGTATACGTACGTATACATGTACTGAAACAGACTATAACTACATTTTCCACAGGTAAACTCGGGTAATGTTTATATAGCAAAAACAACATGTTGGCTGAGTGGGAATGAACCGAATTTAGACCATGCGGCTAATCCCTTAATCCGACACAACCACACGCGTCCGTATGGAATACACAAGTTTATAACCCCTTATCAGCCTGTCTCATTAACCGGTATAAAGAACAAACACCATTATTTTGTGCTAAAACAGCTAAAAATAGGGTAGAATTCCTACGAGGTTTAATGCGAGAGTTCTGCGCAAGAGAGCTCAGCTGGGGCATTAATCTCCAAAGGCCTGATCGAGTGTCAATAAACATGTTTTTACAAAACACAACGTTACATTATCAAAAAGTTCCATGAGAGCGCCATAAATGGATTTCTCCTTTTTTGCTAATCATCATTTCCATCAGACAATATATAATATCCGCTATTATGTTGGAGTTCTATTGTTCTATCAGAAATGTCCATAATGACCTACAAGTAGTGCTACGGGGTCCAACCATTTTTCACGAACAATGAGAAATGACAAGTGACATCGAGGTCATTCACTTCGTCATTTCTAAACAAAGACCTAAAATAGAACCGCGATAGTGACAAATACGCCCACTAGTAAATGACTTTAACAAGAGTATCATCAACGGAACAACAGTTTGCCTCGCATTGTCTATCACCATACCACACAATAGTATTAAGGGATTGGAACATCAACTAGAATCTATATCGCAAATATACTGTACTGTAAAGGAAATATTCAAATATGTTTTTTCATGTATTGAACATTTTGGGAAAGTTTTGACATACGAACGGTTATGAGTAATGCAAAGACACTCTTGTGCAAAGTTCAACATTTGCTTTTCTTCTTATTAACTATTAGATAATAAAACTAAAATTATAAACAAATAAAGCTAACACAAAAGGGGAAACATCGGTTCCGTAGCATCAATACAAATGTGTACAAAAAACCCGAACATTTGATTTTGGTATAAAAAGTTGAAAGTGCATAAAATACATGTATGAAACTCATTTTTTTGTGTTTGACAAACTATCCTCAAGTGCAGATTAGCCAACTAATATGTCAATACAAATATTGATGCATACTACATATGATTTGTGTGCATTGGTGCCTATCTATACTAAACCTTGACATTACATATTCAGACAAAAATATATATAATTAAAAATAACAGATAAATAAATAAGTAAATAAATCAATAAATAAATAAAAAATTGAAAATTGATTTCGTATGTATTTAATGACTTCTGTATTTCCCAACAAGTAATGGTGCATAATATCAAATTTGGCATACTTATGAAACACTTGCACAAACAGCTTAGCAATAGATTTGGCATATAACATTTAACTTTAACAATATATTGAAAATAAAACATCCAACCTTAAATAAAGATCTGACACAAACCTTAAACCGTATAGCCTTATCAATAGATATCTTAGCTTAACAATAGATTTGACATACATGCATTTGAGATTGATGTTTTTTTTTCAAAATCATTTTGTGAGAAGTAATAGTTTACCCAACCAGAAACTCTGAAACCAAATATCACTACCCTAGTTAAGTTGCAAAAGAGTTACTGCGCCTTTCAGCACTTTAACATTTAGACTAAACCAACGCAGATGCCGGGTTGACAACATAAGCCCCTCTCTTCGAGAAGCGAGATAAAAATGGGTCCACCAAGTATTCTGTTATGTTTAAATCAAACTTCACATCCGCTTTCTAACGACATTGAACCACATTTATATAAACAAGCATGACATGAGTTAATGTAACAGTATAACAATGTAGTGAATAAAGTATCATCACATTCAATGTAATTAAATTGAACAATTTGAGACATGGTCAAACCACTATTTATAGACGAATACACCTACAATGCTGATAAAGCACGAGGTAAGAATTGACAAGATACAATAATACATGTACATTGTATAGTGTGTATTAAAATGGGACAATAAAGTCGGTGGTGTAGAAGTAATTCGAAATAGAAAATAGATTTATCGGCGAAACAGCAAGCACGATAATAACATCTTAAATCGCTTGATAAAATTTCTGCAACGGAGAGGTAGTCAACGTTCTATGTTGTATGTGTGACATAAGTTGGAAATGTAACGACCAGGCCGGGACTCGAACCTTGGAACTCGCTTTAATCGGTTAAGCTACTTCGCCACCTCAATCTGATTACAAAATAGATCCTTGTTATCAATCCGTTTTACAGGGATCTGAAATCATCCCATAAGAGGTCATGTTCTGGTGACCTTTTTAGAATATTTCAATGACGCTGTCATCCTGTATCAAGTCGTTTCGTCACATTATTCCACATTAACTTTTTGGTGACGAAATGACTAAACGTACAAATACAATTATGCAAGCTTTGTCGCCTCAAAACATTTCAGATTCTGAAAGTAATAACTTGGCTAATGCAAAAGGTCATCTGAATGAGACCCCCTATAGGAGGTCATCAGATCAAGATATGATTTGAATCAGATTGCTAACCACCGGTAATTTTAAAAAAAGATAGTCAAGACGTTTTCTATAAATTGTCGTTCAAACGAGATTTAAATGTGACTTGCATTCATTCTTTGTTTACATACATTTCACCTTCGTAATCGTGCTCATTTCAGTTCATAGGCATTTTAAACAAAACAGCACGTAATTAAATATACTAATCAACTGCACTAAAGTTAATTGAAATATTGAAATTATGTTAAAGTAAAGTAAAAATACTCATAGATTAGAAAACGAATTGCCATTGCTTTCTGGTTCTGTTTTAATTCATAGAATGGAAGGACGGAACAGTATGATGTGCCTATATCACTGACGAGTCCTAGAAGGATGAAGCAGTTACATTCTGTTCTTTATATCACTGACGAGTCCTAAAAGGACAAAACAACTGTATGATGTCCCTAATATCACTGACTAGTTTTAGAAGGACGAAAAAGCTGTATTATGTTCATATTATCACTGGCAAGGTCTAGAAGGGCGAAACAGCTGTATGATGTCTTTATTATCACTGACGAGCCATAGAAAGGACGGATCAAATGCATGGCGTCCCCAGCATCATCAACAAAACCTGAAGGACAAAACTAGCTGTAAGATGTCCCTAGCATTTCAAACGAGTCCTAGATTGAGGAAACAACTGTATGATGTTCCTAGCATAACTGACGAGTCATGCATCGTGCAGTTTAATCCATGTCTTGTCTACTCTAAAAGTCTTTTTAGTCTGTTTGCACAATCCTTTGTTGTTATGAAATAGTGATATCCAATCTATTTGTAAAATCAAATTGTGTTATATCGAAGAAATTGAACGCTATATCTGATAATTCTATACCTTGTAATACCAGAAGTATTTTGCAGACCGTTTTTGTATTGTATATCGAGGTTTAGCATGATTTGATGCTTTGGATTCATTCAGTCTCGTGATACAAAGCGGCTGATGTTCACTTACACAGTTAACTCAATAAATGATTGCCTTCTTGTTTCGTTGTTTCAATGTGTAACACCTACATCGAGTGATCATTCAATTCAGGGTCGATGCAGGGTCTAATGGAGACAGATATGGTGATAACAGTTGACATATTTGTGTCAGGAAAACGGAAGTTGGGGACCAATTCTAATTCCGTTCGCGTCAACATTGTCTGAATTACTACAGATCCAGCTCAGCACGAAATATACATCATGCGCTTACCCACGAGGACACAAGGCTACAGAACGGGCGACATCTTATTATTAAACACTAGAGCAAAGTGAATCATTCTATCCAAGATAATGAGTTATTGATGGGGTCAAACACAAAAGATAAACAAACAGAAAAATACAGTTAATTTGATTTGCATAGCTCAGCCTTTTATTTCTCTATGCGATATGTTTCTGAGGGTCGAGGGAATATCGTTCTGTTAATTGTACTCGTGCCATGTCTAAAAATTTTAAGAAAACCATTATCACCATTTCGTTGGGTTTAGCGCTAATTACAACTCCGGCCTATAGCAAGTATAATATAAACAGCCCATTTCCGCGATTTAAAGCTCGCAACGACGCAGAATTACAGCGGAATAACACTGCTTCAGAATTTAATCATTTTGCAATAACTAATTCAAAGTCAGCGCTGATCCTAGAAAACAACCGCATCATCAATTACCAAAAGAGTAATAAAATAAATGTTCCATACTAACAGAGTTTATGGTATCAATTGGCAGTGTATCAAATATAATACCCAGTGAAGAGTTTAATGTGATGATGTTGAAATATGAGCGCAAGATGGCTATCATCGATTTCTGGTAATTGGTTTTTTTTTGTCTATAATATAAGCAAAAAGAATTGATTTTATAAACCTGTTAACTTTCTCATTTCGACCGGACATTAGATATATATATATATATAAACTAATATTAATACTTATCATTTCACCACCCATCAAAATTAATCAGCTTTACATTGTATTAGTGTAAATAAGGTAATATGATATACGTGAAAAGATGGGTCGTCAGGATAATTGGTTTTTAAACATAAAGGGGATATCTAACAGTGTCTTCAATAATTTCAAATATATTTCACGAGTGTGGCTAATATTTTGATATTTATCACGAGTGTGAAGCACGAGTGAAAAATATCAAAATAACAGCTACATGAATGTATTTGGTATTACTAAAGATAAATGTAATGTTAGACATTCTGTTTATTACATTTTAAAGCAAAATTTACCGAGGCAGCTCAATCCCAGAATTCATTGCGGTCCCTAGTCAATGGCAAATGACGGAGAGCCGTATACTAATCTTAATTTTCCCCATTGTCGTTTGTAAGCAGTGTTCTGATTGGTCAAATATGAAAAAGTGATATTTTTCACCACTAGTAAAACAAATTATATTTCTCACTTATGAAAAATATCACTTATATAGAATGAATAATTTTCGATATTTCACTAGTAAAAATGTAAGAAACATGCACTTTATATTGGTTTGATTTCACGGTCATAATCGTATTCAAGGGGATATCAACTCATTATTATCTTACCGATGGTAATTACCTACCGATTTGCAACATAAAAAAACATTTCTCGCCTTATATTCATAGTAAAAGAAAGTTCTAAACGTTTCTTCATTACATGTTATAGAGTAACATATATATATCAATCAAAACACACTATGTTTATGCAAGGAAATATCGTAGATCCTATAGTAAGCATTGAAGGAGTATTGAACATCGGGTCCTTGGTACGAATTATTTAACCTTACAACATTTTGTTTACAATATTTTACATCTTGTTTCTCACCTTTATATAGACTTTTTGCTGCCATTCTGACTACTATTACAGTAGGGATGTAACACTTTATATTCTAGAAGCGGAATTTCCAAAAAGACTCAAAAGACATTCGCCCAATCCCGAACGCCATTCCATAAAAACGTCTCGGACATTTCCACTCTGAACATTTTCGCACTTCACTTGAAACTGACAAAACACACACATCTGATCCCTTGCTGTAACATTATTTTTTTTTTCATTTTTTTTAAAAACAATTTTCAAATACAAATATGCTGATATGTTGGAATGATTGAATTTGTATGTGTTTTGAGCCTGCGAACAAGCTAGTAACATACCAACTTTGTTTTTATTCTGGTAAAGGTATTCATGGAAGTACCTAATGTCCTTAAGTGTCCTCTTTACCAAAAAGTGTTACCATCAGCTCTCATTAGCTTTTTACGTCGGAAACCCATAAGAGTCTGCTCTATCATTTGTAGCTTAACAGGGCATGTTGTATGCATGTATGAAATCATATTGCAATGCTTTTCAAGTTAATTTCCGTACATTGCTGATACCGTAAACATCTAAGTTATTCTCTTTAAACAATTTCAATGTCAAATGCATCCTTTTCAAACTACAGTGCTGACAGATTATGGTGTTTTCTGTCTGAAATTGTAAAAAAAACTGAACTGTAGTTTGGTAAGAAAAAAGAAAGAAGAAGAAAAAAACATGAATGGGAAAATAAAGTCAATGGGCGAAAGATGTGCTAAAATAAGATGTTGACTAAAATAAAAACGAAACTCTAGACTTGTACAGGCGCTGTCTATCTTCGATCTTTACATTACCTTAACAACGGGGACGATTTACGCCTTTAATACAAGCATGATGGTTTCGGTTTTATTTATTGCAAATTGGTCTACCTCTCAGGAGTGACGTCCTTATCTCCAATTCCAACATTGCATACCGAAACGATTCAAATACTTTACCCCATTATCACGATGTATATGCCATGCCATGTGTCAGCTGTATACGGAGCGTACCTTATAACACGGTTTAGAGGTTGTAGGTTGATGAAGACACATAGTGACCAGCATGATGCCATTGGGGTATATGTTGTTTGCCAGTTATCATGCTGGCTTCTGGCATCACATAGAAGTTAGATTTATTTGCTAGGTGACGTCAATGATGAAAACCGACACAACCTGTCACCATGTCCGATTTTCATCAATTTTCCTGCAACTAAGAGATTCCTTTAATTTAAATGTTTCCAAGGAAAACATTACAGAGTTCAAAGACAGTTCTTTAACTGATATTGTTTTCCTTAAATAAAATAACGCTTTTCTATACAAAATGTAAAGTTAATAGGTTTCATTAAGGTTTACGTTTATATGTTTGTTTGTGTTTTACGGTCAATCGACAACTAGGGTCAATACGGGCCAAGCAATCAGATAAAATGTTTATTTTTAAAAGTATTGTTTATTTATATCATTAAAATAAAAACGGGTTAAAATAATAAAAAGAAATATAACGAACAGATGATTTGAACTTTGTGTTGCATATGTAACGTCAAAGGAAGTAAGGTTAAAGGACATCACAGTCCATGCAATAGGTTTTCAGGGTTTAAGTGACATTGATGAAACCTTGACCTGGCCTTGTCATTGTATTGTTTAAAACAAACAATTTTCATGTTGTTGTTTTTTTATTTCATTGTATTGATGTCAAATATAGAGTGGTCTGTGGCTATATTTACTACTTACTTATCTTGTTTAGGTTAATCAAATACCAATTTGACCGTGCTACTTGTTACTCGTGTCAATTAATATCACACCAATGTTACTAGTGTCGCGTTTAGCATATGGTTCCTGATGAAATGAGGATCGAATCAAAACAGTGGTATCAGAAACTGTCTATATAAGGTTTCAATGGCGTCGTTTATAGCACTATTATAGATCTATATACTGCGAATCTCGAGTACATGTTAGTTTATCATCAATGTGAAAACTCCTAAGGCATAAACATGTTGTTAACAACCGAATAATGTGATAGTTGCTGTCGGGATTACTCAAACAAGCATACTAGAAAAGGTTAGAAGTTTACAATAAAAATATAAACAAAACACAATAACAACATATAAACACCCAAATAACAAAACAAGAACAACAGAGGTTGTATAAAAGACACGTATGATAGCAACGAAGACATTCAGAAAAATAATGAGTTAGATATAGAAGAGCGAAAAAACAAATAAATAAATAAAAATCAAATTGCATCTGTTTCGTCCTCCCAAGATTCGTCAGTGACGCCAAAGGCCATGGTTTTAATGTTTAGGGGGCCAAAACCTAAGAAAAAACCTAAATAAATGCCCAAACCTAGAAGGTGAGATATATTAGCCCTATAGTTGGAACAATTTTATAATTATTAACATTGGATTTCAAAATAGCATTAAGTGCATGTATGTAATCTGAACCATGTCTCTATTCAAATAAATAAACCTCCGGGGCTGAAAAATCCAACAGCAGTGGCTACCACCTGCAATTACCAGGATTGGACAAAAGACACAGGATATGAGCACCTTTCTAAATGCAGAGGAGCCAAAATGATTCGTCAGTGATGTTAGGGGCCATCATGCATCTGTTTTGACTTTCTATGATTCGTCATTTATGTTGAAGGCCATCATACAGCTGTGTCGTCCTTCCAGGACACGTCAGTGATAGTAGGACCATCACACAGCTGTTTCTCACTTCAAGGATTCTTCAGTGATGTTAAGGGGCATCATACATCTGTTTCGTCCTTCTATGACTCGTCAGTAATGTTAGCGACATTATACAACTGTTCGTCCTTCTAGGACTCGCCAGTAATGTTAGCGACATTATACAACTGTTCGTCCTTCTAGGACTCGCCAGTAATGTTAGCGACATTATACAGCTGTTCGTCCTTCTAGGACTCGTCAGTGATGCAAGGGCCACCATGCATCTGTTTCTTCCTTTTGTGATGAGTGACGTAAAGAGTCATCATACATCTGTTTTCCTTTCTAGGATTCGTCAGTGATGTTAAGGGCCTTATGTGTTGATATCTAGGAGTAACCTTATTATGATCAGTGATTCGGTAATTTGCAGAATGACGTTTTTTTAATAAAATGATACACATTAGTATTTAAAATTGTCCTAATTGTCAACTTTCAGTAACAATATATATACATATACATATATGTCAGGCAATGCTAATTGGTGTTTCCTGGGAAGCTGGGAAACGGAAAGATCTTTGCTGTACTTCTATTGCTCTGGTTGGCATGCAGCGGGCCTCCCGTATTTTGTTCAATAAAATAGTCACCTACTACTACAGGGAAAACCCGCCTCAAAATGGCCCTGGCTGTTCACGCGCCGATCAACCAAGCAAACAAACAACTATGAAAAAGTTTACTCCTTTTGTACTTTTAAATACACAATGCATGTATGTGTATTACTGTCTATTGTATACTAATTGATGTATCCCTTCATTTGACAAAGTAGTACAATAAAAATTCTTTACATAATATATTTTTGAAATAATCTGATATTTGGGATAGTCTTATCAAGAAATAGTTTAGCCAAATAAAAAATAAACAATTGGCCACGATAGTTAACCTTAATTTATATATAAAAAAAAAACGTTTTGTTTTTTTGCGGAAATGCAACCTAGTGATTATATTCTGAACAATATACATATGTATATATAATGTCTATACCTTGATATGTTGATATCAATATTTAAATAGGCAGTACTTCTTATGTGTGTATTTATATCCTGGATGCCTGAGTAATGTTATTTATTGATTGGTATTTTTTTCTGGATTCCTTCCGATGTAGGGTTGAGGAAACCTACATAATGGTTTCTGCTTCACGATATCGATTATGTAGAAATACAGCATAAACCTGAAACATCGTCTGACAAGTAAATATCCTTTATAATGTTCGACATTGATATATCTGTATATATCCTGTACCATGCCTTGATTGTCTCATATCGGCAGATTGCTCAAAGTCAGGTTAGCAATTATGCATATTTTGCACTCAACCGACTACACTTGATAAATGTATATGAATAAATGACAGTTGGAATGTCTCTTTCAAACAAGAATTTAATCAAGCTCTTTCTACGAGTTCCTTATCCCTATGAAATTTAAGGTAATCGACAGTAAAATAACACGTTTCAAATATTCACTAGTTTACGTAAAAGATATTTAATCCCCCAGAACATGTATATATTGGAAGGCTGCCAAGGTTGGGGCCTTAGGGTCAGCCTTCAAAATATAAACAATGTCCCCACACAGGGGGGCTCTCACTCGCCACACAACTGACACATGTTACACATCTCGTTCTCTCATACTTGAATTACCACATGAAAATAACACAAACTATTAAAATAATGAACGATATTTTTATGCAACCTTAAATTATCCTGTCATCCGACAAAAGCGATAGAAATGATTTCGTTCCAATTCTTTAACAATGATGTATATAATATAATGTAATTCTTACCAAAACCTACATACGACTAAAAAAAGAAAAAAGAAAGGGACAAAGCTAACCCGTAGGGGCCTGCTATTCTGTATATGTATCTTCAGTTTCCTCCTTCATAGAAAAACTTCCACCATCTGGAGTAATAACTCATTTATAGTCTTTGCACAAAATAAGAACAATAGTTAAAGTTGCGGCACAAATAAAGAGGATATGAAAGTTAAAAGTTCATGCTCTATATATTAGGTGTATACATGTACTTTAATTAGCGCACTAAATTTGTTAGAGCAAAGCCAGCAGGATATGTAACGTGTTAAACTTTCTTTGGTTACTAACCCACCACTATTAGCGATTACGTCCGCGTTTTATCTGACCAAGCACGCTGAATCTCTTTACATACAGCGAGCAACATAGCCACCTGGCATAAACGTTCACAAGGTCGCGTGCCCCATCACCAAAGTCCTCATCGCCCAGACAGTTTCAATAAAGAATATTTTATTGTGCAGAATTTTGCTACAATGGGACTTAGGCAACAGGCGTAGCCTATACAAGCCCGACACTTGCTCTATATAATGATCTGAGTCGTTTCATCAGGCTTGTAATCGGGTGTCATTAACAATTCAATTGGTTGTGATTGGCTAATAAGAGAATGGTTCCTAATATCTTGGAGTTATTCACGCCTCAACAGGAAATGCTTCGTAGTTTCATTTCCCCTTCCACAGAGTAGGCACGTCGCTTGCATTTTGTTCTGATTGAACGCACTTTGCCAGAGAACATAGCTACTTGTCGCCAGTAGTGGCCGTGTCTGTAACCGAGTGACGTCTCTCGAGTTGAAACGCATTGTATTCAGAATTGGATGATGTGATCCCGGGAGAAATGCTTCTACATTCAGATGACATAAGCTCCGATAGGTATTGGCTTTCTCATTAATGGAATGCGTCCAATGAGAGTGAATGGCTATCTTAATGCGATCCTTCCATTGCCACAATGATGGTAATTTTTCAAGTGTTCTAAGAGGTTCGGTTTGGTTGTAAATATGTAATATCCTTCTTAGCTCCTGAAACCAAGTGGAGGAGGAGTCCTTAAGAAAAAGCTGTTAATGTGCAAGTTTTCTCCTGTGGATAGTTTTGGGTAGCCTTGCCATTGCTCCGTAATGAATCGGAACTCTCAGATAAAGCATGACCTTCACAGGGAGAATCCCTGTCAGAACATGCACTATCCGCGAGTTGACCATCCATTTTACACAACTCTTCATCCTTGAATGCAGGTCCTGTATCACTTCCCATTGTTTTCCTACCACCCTTGCGAGTTGCAAATTCCTGAGAAGACTGTTGTGTTTTACCACGTCGAATGCTGATTTGATATCTAGGTAAGTTCATAGTCATCTTTCTTACAATCTTTGGCATCTCGGAGCGCTTCCACTAGCAAAGTGGCAGCCATTGATGGCGACGCTTGTGTCGTAAATAAACACTGCTATGTGGTTTAATGAAGGTTAATAGAAGGGCTTCTAAGGCTTTCGTTATCACTGGTGTAATGGTGATACCTCGGTAGATTTTCCCCTCAAATTCACCCCTTTGATCTTGTATACATAAACTATAGTACCTTTCTTCCAAGGAGGAGGGACAAATCCCGCCCTCATTATGGAGATAATGATCCATGTTACTGTATCAATTACTCTATAACCAGCATGTTATACGTGTTCAAAAACTAGCCCATTAATGTATTCTGCTTTGTTCTTATTCAGGAACATGATGGCCTTAGCTGCTTCCTCTCTTGAAACTGTGATGGTATAAGTATCAGTACTTCAGATATCGTTGATGATGTCCAGAAAACCTATGCGTGTTTCCCGTCATATAGGGCATTTCAAGCTTGATAAACTATCATACCGAAGTGTCGATTCCCATCTCGTATATTAGTTGTTTCGTGGTATTACACAGACTATATCATACGGGAGATAACTCGTACAGGAGTTAATTTGTCAGGTCATGTCGCAATAAAGTGTAAGAAATTTATACTTTTAAAGCTCTATCTTTTCTTTAAAACCGTATTCATCTATTTCATATGCAAATTGTTTAAATGTCATTGTGTTCACTATGTTTGATTGGAGGTGATTTCACGCATCAACAATACGCTGCGTGAAGGAATATTAGAAGGTGAATGCCTCGAGTGCTTGAATTTTCCTAAAATCAAAATATATGTTTGTAACTTATTTGTCATATTTATCAGAAATATTTTTGTAAGCTTCTATCATATCACCGCGTGGTTCTCTTTATGTTTATATTGGTAATGCTTATTCATATAGACGTTCCGTGTATAATTAATGTAGAATATATGTTACTTGTTTAGCTGCTCCACGCTGTACATCATACCGCAGACTTTATTTATAACATGTGTTGTCTAACTAATGCTGTATAAAATAATTTAAAATAATTGATATCAATGCATTTCATTGTTCTCCTGAATATGCCTATTTTGGAATGGACCCATTTACTTATAATGAATACAATGAGTTATTTGTTAAAATACATAATTATGCTTTATGCAGACTTCAGTATAATGGCATAATGTATAATAAAAAAAGACGTTCGCCCAAAACAACTAGAATTATGTAAATACTAAAATAGGATAACTTATGGATAATACATTTTAAATTTACACGAAAAAGTCAAGTTCGGCCGGTAATTTACGGATGCTCTAAAATTAAGATTGTATTTTATACTTTTTGCAAAATCAGAGGGATTATTGCGGTCACTAGTGTAAAAATTGTCTTAGGGTATTGTGAGCTTTCGCGACCACAAGCTCAACCTGTCATAAAGGCATTGTGAGTTATGGCGACCACAAGTTTACCCTGTCAACAAAGCATTGAGGGCTATCGCAACAATAAAGGCATTTTGAGTAATCGAGACCACAAGTGTATCGTGTCTTTGAAACGGATTGAGTGGACTATTGCGCCAACTAGTATAGCAAGTCTTTCACCTTTCATAGAACTGACCCTTTGATTTCTCAAACATGTAAAATTATTAATTTCGTAGAATTTCTCTTTAAAGATCACTTGCGAACTCAGTACATGTAATTGGTTCATTATTGTAACCCTGATAAAATACTAGCCCACTATACCACTCGGCCAAAGCTAACGTCTTAATTCGATCCGTTGAGCGAAAGACTAGTTAGACACCCCGAACAAATAATTAGCTTTTGTCGCAGCATGGATGTTATATTCGGACACTCGATAAAGAGCATTGCTGGTACATTCGTTGTAGCTCGCCTTTCCATGAAATTCCATAGATAGGGAGTGAGAAAAAATAAATACAGTTATTAATTAGAAAATACTTTATTGAATTCAATACAAAAAATAATGTATGCATACTATTCACACGGTATTTTGATATAAATGTTTATGGAATTGCACGTGCGTCGTCATTTCTCAGCAACGACAATGTGTTCAATGCGTAGATAATGGTTCATTCAAAACATACAGAGCGATAAAAATATATATTTATATCAGAGTTAAAAATAGAAATGATATATTTTATTGACGTATGCCACAGCTATATACATGTACATACACAAATATACTTCTACAGTTGTAGAACATTACCTTTCACTCCGAGTACACCTAACTACGGTTCTGATATATATAGCGGAATGCGTATTGCAAACATCGATGAGCAGAAACAGATAACTGTTTTAAAATTTACATAGCCTTTCATGATATATACATTTTACTAGTCAACTTGTAAATGGGAACGATGTTATCCTTTACAGAACTGTACTTAAGGCAACGATGATGATCAGCAATAGAAACAACAAGAAGAAAATTCTGTCGAGGCATCGACCAACTTCCTGCCAATCACGTGCCAGCTTTTCGTACGTGCTCTCTCGGATGACTTTTCCGGCCATAATTTTTGTGTTGTTAGCTACGTCCCGGAAGTGTTCTTCCGTCACTGCAATATCGACATTGTCCAGTCCGGTGTCCTGTGCCAGGTCCTGGGATTCTTCCAATAGGCGTATGTTCATTGGAGTATCAGGTTCCTGGAATACCGGGAAATTGCTGTCCAAGCAAAGACACCTCCGTAGTCCACGACTCTGTATACACAGCTATAAAGAAAAGGCAAAAGACATTTCCCTCATGATCGTTATGGAATTGACAAATTGTCCCTAATATTATGTTGATTATGTCTTCTATTCGATTTATTCTAGATATCAACCAGGTTTCTTTCTCCTTTTTTTACCTAAAAAACATTCTGTTTTTAATTTGACTGGAGTGCAGCATTCATTATGTAATGGATATCCAAAAGAAGACCAAGGTTCGGATTTCGATGACTATCATAATATACTAATGATTACTCACAACTATAGACACTATCAGTACAAATATAAAGAAAACACGTACGGAACCTAGCCAGGCCGGTAACGGCTTTCTCCTTGCTCCCCTGTGCCGCAGATTACCGGTTAATACACAACAGAGAATGCTGAAGAACTGCAGTACAAATATGGCAAAGTAGAACACAACTGAAATAAAAAAAGATATGGCAAAATATGATACGGCTGAATAAAAATATGACAAATGTCAAATGGCAGAATAAAACACATAATAAAGTAACAAAAAAGAATATGGCAAAATATAATGTATAAGACCATGAACTGGGAATGTGACATGATCGAATGATATAGCATATTAACACTGGAAATATGATTTGATCAAACGGTACAGTCACTTGATATACCTACCTGCAACTTGACCTTTAGTATGATTAAAGGGAACAGTCTGTTGTTATACCTACCTTGAACTTGGACTGTGGCATGATCAATCGGTACAGCCTCTTGATATAACTACCTTGAACTGGGAATGTGGCTTAATCAAACCGAACAGCCTTATGATATACCTACCTATAACTGGTAGTGTGGCTTGAGCGAACGGAATAGCCTCTTGATATACCTACCTATAACTGGTAGTTTGGCGTGATAAAACGGAACAGCCTCTTGCTATACCTACCTATAACTGGGATTGTGGCGTGATCAAACGGTACAGCCTCTTGGAAGACTATCAGCATCACAGTCATAGTCATCAGGAGAAGCATACCTAATGCAGAGACAAGATTGCATGATAGATAACGATTCATTTACTTTAATTTATCTTTGTGCTCAAAGAACTTGCATAACCAGTAACCACCAACGCTTGCGGGTTGTTATCCCATTGTCTGCAATGTATACATGTACTGTCATGCAGGAAAAATGATATCAGTAAGGGTATCTCTGAAGGAACGTGATTTAGCTCAATACAGATTATATTGAGTTATAATATTTTACTATGATAGTTTCCTGATATTTACGAAATTTTCCAGAGGTCATACTATATGGCATATCTGTTCTCAAAATGCATATAAAATTGATATATCTCTGCCTAATTGTGACTAATTGTTTAATACAGAAACGCTTTGCACACTTTCTGTACATACCGTAATTTGTTCTTGATGTCTGATCAGGAGGAAGCAAGAACACCACAGGGATAAGGATGGCGAGGAACACTGACGGTCCAACGAGAGCAAGTCTGTAGTATGAAGCTACTCTGGAAACAGTGATGTTCACCGCAAGATTCACGTATGAATCCGGACAGCACTGATATTTCGTATGCTGAATGAATGCCACCATCTTATCAATAGTCCATTGGGATGTATTCGCCTAGAAATTTTCGTGGTCATCTTTCCATGTAATGTTCTGGTAAGGCTTTCCAGGACAATCATTTCATGTGGATACGATCTTGATCAATCATGTGTTAGTTTTTAAATTTTTTGTTTTACTTGTTTTTAAGCTTGGTTTCCACTTTTTAATTTTTTAAAATTAACCCCCGGGGGGGGCCTTTTAATTTTCTAAAAAAAATTTTTGTTTTTGTCTAACTAAATTTCCCCCCGGGGGTTTTTAAAATTTTTAAATTTAAAAATTTAAAAATTTTGGATTATCATGCCATTTCCCTTTGTTTTTAAAAAAAAAAACTGCTTTTTTTCCCTAATTTTGGAATGGACCCATTTACTTATAATGAATACAATGAGTTATTTGTTAAAATACATAATTATGCTTTATGCAGACTTCAGTATAATGGCATAATGTATAATAAAAAAAGACGTTCGCCCAAAACAACTAGAATTATGTAAATACTAAAATAGGATAACTTATGGATAATACATTTTAAATTTACACGAAAAAGTCAAGTTCTGCCGGTAATTTACGGATGCTCTAAAATTAAGATTGTATTTTATACTTTTTGCAAAATCAGAGGGATTATTGCGGTCACTAGTGTAAAAATTGTCTTAGGGTATTGTGAGCTTTCGCGACCACAAGCTCAACCTGTCATAAAGGCATTGCGAGTTATGGCGACCACAAGTTTACCCTGTCAACAAAGCATTGAGGGCTATCGCAACAATAAAGGCATTTTGAGTAATCGAGACCACAAGTGTATCGTGTCTTTGAAACGGATTGAGTGGACTATTGCGCCAACTAGTATAGCAAGTCTTTCACCTTTCATAGAACTGACCCTTTGATTTCTCAAACATGTAAAATTATTAATTTCGTAGAATTTCTCTTTAAAGATCACTTGCGATCTCAGTACATGTAATTGGTTCATTATTGCAACCCTGATAAAATACTAGCCCACTATACCACTCGGCCAAAGCTAACGTCTTAATTCGATCCGTTGAGCGAAAGACTAGTTAGACACCCCGAACAAATAATTAGCTTTTGTCGCAGCATGGATGTTATATTCGGACACTCGATAAAGAGCATTGCTGGTACATTCGTTGTAGCTCGCCTTTCCATGAAATTCCATAGATAGGGAGTGAGAGAAAATAAATACAGTTATTAATTAGAAAATACTTTATTGAATTCAATACAAAAAATAATGTATGCATACTATTCACACGGTATTTTGATATAAATGTTTATGGAATTGCACGTGCGTCGTCATTTCTCAGCAACGACAATGTGTTCAATGCGTAGATAATGGTTCATTCAAAACATACAGAGCGATAAAAATATATATTTATATCAGAGTTAAAAATAGAAATGATATATCTTATTGACGTATGCCACAGCTATATACATGTACATACACAAATATACTTCTACAGTTGTAGAACATTACCTTTCACTCCGAGTACACCTAACTACGGTTCTGATATATATAGCGGAATGCGTATTGCAAACATCGATGAGCAGAAACAGATAACTGTTTTAAAATTTACATAGCCTTTCATGATATATACATTTTACTAGTCAACTTGTAAATGGACACGATGTTATCCTTTACAGAACTGTACTTAAGGCAACGATGATGATCAGCAATAGAAACAACAAGAAGAAAATTCTGTCGAGGCATCGACCAACTTCCTGCCAATCACGTGCCAGCTTTTCGTACGTGCTCTCTCGGATGACTTTTCCAGCCATAATTTTTGTGTTGTTAGCTACGTCCCGGAAGTGTTCTTCCGTGACTGCAATATCGACATTGTCCAGTCCGGTGTCCTGTGCCAGGTCCTGGGATTCTTCCAATAGGCGTATGTTCATTGGAGTATCAGGTTCCTGGAATACCGGGAAATTGCTGTCCAAGCAAAGACACCTCCGTAGTCCACGACTCTGTATACACAGCTATAAAGAAAAGGCAAAAGACATTTCCCTCATGATCGTTATGGAATCAACAAATTGTCCCTAATATTATGTTGATTATGTCTTCTATTCGATTTATTCTAGATATCAACCAGGTTTCTTTCTCCTTTTTTTACCTAAAAAACATTCTGTTTTTAATTTGACTGGAGTGCAGCATTCATTATGTAATGGATATCCAAAAGAAGACCAAGGTTCGGATTTCGATGACTATCATAATATACTAATGATTACTCACAACTATAGACACTATCAGTACAAATATAAAGAAAACACGTACGGAACCTAGCCAGGCCGGTAACGGCTTTCTCCTTGCTCCCCTGTGCCGCAGATTACCGGTTAATACACAGCAGAGAATGCTGAAGAACTGCAGTACAAATATGGCAAAGTAGAACACAACTGAAATAAAAAAGATATGGCAAAATATGATATCGTTGAATAAAAATATGACATGTCAAATGGCAGAATAAAAGACATAATAAAGTAGAAAACAGTTAAAACAAAAAAGAATATGGCAAAATAAAATTAAAAGACCATGAACTGGGAATGTTACATGATCAAATGATACACCATATTTGTATACCTACCCAGAATTGGAAAAATGGTTCGATCATAAGGTACAGCCTCTTGATATACATGTACTTACCTGGATCTGGACCTTTGGCAGGATAAAACCTAACAGCCTCTTGGTATGCCTACCTTGAACTTGGACTTTTGATAACCATTCCTATATCTGTGACTGTGTCATTAACAATCTGTACAGCTTCTTAGCATACCTACCTTGAATTGGGCCTGTGGCACGATCAAACGAAACAGCCCCTTGATAGACCAACCAAGAACTGGTGGTGTGGCATGATCAAACGGAACAGCTTCTTGATATACCAACCTAGAACTGGTAATGTGGCTTGATCAAACCGAACAGCCTCTTGATATACCTACCTATAACTGGGATTGTGTCATGTTCTCCCGGAAAAGCCTCTTGCTATACCTTCCTATACCTGGAATTGTGGCGTGATCAAACGGTACAACCTCTTGATATACCTACCTAGAACTGGTAATGGTGCTTGATTAAACCGAACAGCCTCTTGATAAACCTACATATAATTGGGGTTGTGTCATGTCCACACGGAAAAGCCTCTTGATATACCTACCTATAACTGGGACTGTGGCGTGATCAAACGGTACAGCCTCTTGGAAGACTATCAGCATCACCGTCATAGTCATCAGGAGAAGCATACCTAATGCAGAGACAAGATTGCATGATAGATAACAATTCATTGTCTGTAATTTATCTTTGTATCTTTGTGTTCAAAGAACTTGCATAACAATTTACTAGCAACGCTTGCGGGTTGTTTTTCCATTGCCTGCAATGTATTCTGTCATGTACTGCCATGCAAGAAAAATGATATCAGTATATATAGGATATCTCTGAAGAAACGTTATATATCCCAATACATAATACATTAAGTTGTAATATTTTACTGTGACAGTTTTCTGATATTTATAAAATGTCCAGAGGTCATACTATATGGCATATCTGTTCTCAAAATGTATACAAAATTGATATATCTCTGCCTAATTGTGACTAATTGTTTAATACAGACATGCGTTGCACTCTTTCTATACATACCGTAATTTGTTCTTGATGTCTGATCAGGAGGAAGCAAGAACACCACAGGGATAAGGATGGCGAGGAACACTGACGGTCCAACGAGAGCAAGTCTGTAGTATGAAGCTACTCTGGAAACAGTGATGTTCACCGCAAGATTCACGTATGATTCCGGACAGCACTGATATTTCTTATGCTGAATGAAAGCCACTATCTTATCAAAGATCCATTGGGGATGAGCTCCTGTACTGTACCCAGGTTCTTCCACAAATATGTTCTGTGGTTCAGTCTTTCCATGGTAGGTTATGTTCTGGTGTAAGCTGCTGTATGTCCAGGGCCCCATCTTAAGTACACATGTCTGCGTGTCGTAAGGGAACTTGGACAAGTCAAGTGGACAATAGAACGAAATCGTTTTTGTAGGCATATACGTTACGAACCCCGTTGAGCTGACCAATACATTCGAGACCATTGTGCTGCTGGGATGGAATGGTGAACTGTCAAAACATCAAAAAAGTTTAGCTTTAAATTAGTAAACCCAAAAAGAGTATCGTAACCATTCATCTTCTAAGAAAAAACATAGAAATATTCTATTCTAAAAATTCTTCAGTGACAAATTTTAGTATTGAGTGTAACCATAACCATTTCCGTGTTTCGCGCCTAATCCTCTAATGCACAATATTCAAAATTGCGTCCTTAAATGGTCATATGTGTTTAACAGGCCACTACACAATGGAAAACAAAGAGCCAAAACGATTAGACATCTTACACATTAAAAACCTCCATTTCCGGCATCCATATTGAATCAGGGGGGACTCGGATAGTTTTAAGGTTTCCATACTCCGAAACGTTCCATTGCAACCTTGCATCTTGCCATGTCTGTAATACATTTTCATCGAAATAGACTTAAATAAAAATTTGGTAATTAATTAATTAATTCTTACATTTTCTAAATGAGACATGTTAATTGAAGTACAAAAGATAATATTCAAGTGACTAAATCACTTACCATTAGATGATAAAAGGAAATCGTCATAGTGTCAGTTGATGTTTCCTGTAGTGAAACACAAAAATATTAATGTAACATGATATCTGTAAAATCAACGTCACGTGAAAACATCAATATACATGGGTTCCCAATAACAAGAACAAAGTATAGACATGTACTTTGTGTTGCTATGAGTTTACTTTACACAAGCAGGTGATTTATGGTATTCGGGGAGAAACAACCACAGGGCGCGGTCTATGTTATAACATCCGAAATCAAATTGAAATCTGTTAAAAATAGTATATTTATGAGCGAAACTTTTCATTATATTTGTCTTGCACATTCTCGTTGATGCAACCTTATACAGTACAAAAGAAAACCCCATCTTCAATTGTATTAATGGTGTAACTTATATGTTTGGACAGATCGTTAGGAAGTCTCAGAAGGATATGTCATTCTTCTGGATTTAACCATTGTTTATGATGCCCTTTAGCAGCAGGCCTTGTGGGATGGTTCGAAATATCGTGAACAAATTCACAATTACGACGTGACGGAGTACGTGCCTATACTTTCTGTGATTAGCTGGATCGGGAAATGTCTTATGCGTTATGGGGTACCATTTTGTTACGGGATTGAGAATATATTACAGAACAGGTACACTGTAGACTGGTTCCCTCCCTTTGTTCTCTACTCTCTGCCATGGCTGCGCTCCGCTCACAAACTGCTTGTATGCAAGGGAAGTAACCGAGAAAGGTACCAGTCTGGGACCTTGATTGGTACCCTCCTCAGTTACTTCCCTTGGATACAAGACTCAAGGTACACTTGACTATCACGTTAACAACACGTACAATAAATTACCTATACACAATATATATACATATATATATCACATATATGAATAGAATAAATACTTTATAACCTGGGTTAGATATATACTGCGAGTTACTTTAAAGATTTGACCAAAACTCATAAATGAGGCAACCCAAGAAAACAGAAATTGCTAAAATTGAATAAAAAATGGAGCGTAAATACATAATAACCAATCTTTTCTTACGTGATATAAAGCACTTCTTCATTAAGGTATAACACGTCGCATTACAAAGTGATAAAAACATCATAGTATTGTTTTATGATATATAGCATCGTATTACCTCATTATAATATAAAGCATTACCATATTTCATATAGATAGATGATGTGAAAGATAAGTTCGATCACAGTACAAAACATTGCTATATTTTGTCGTAATACCATGAAACTTACCAGTAATTCCAGTCTTGGATTGGAGAAGACTAAATCTACATTAAAGCCAGTCGAGTTGCTCACTAATACTGGACGTGACGATTTCACGTAGTATTTCATCATATCTTTGTACAGGCGGTCTTCATCGTTTTCTGTGAAAACGTATTGACCTGCTAAAACAACAAAGTCTCTTACACGTATGTGTTCAGCTGTATATTGTGTCGACATGTATTTGTAGGAATGTGCCCTGTTATAATAAAATATGTGGTTATAGCGGGCCATATAAGGATAGAAGATGTGATTTGCGCATGCCATGTTGGAATACAAGATGTAGTTTGAGCATGTCATGTTTGAGTAGAGTGCAAGATTATATTAGAATAATTACTATTTGAATATAAAACATGGATCGATAGTGATGCATCCTGATTGAGTATAAAATGATGTTGGAACAAATTCTGATTGGGGACAAAATGTGATTGAAGAGTATCCTGTTTGGATGCGGAAATGGCATGTCATGTTAGAGTACAAGCTACTGTTTAAGCGTAAAAAACCGTAAAACAAGGAAAGTCGCACACAGCATTGCCAAATCTAATTCAACATCAAAGCCCTGTATCAAATCCAAAAGATAAAAACTCACCAAAAATCTCGTCAGATATATGAAACGTTAATGTACTCTCAAAGTTTTTGCGTAGCGTAGTGTTAGCATTAAATATTAATTAGTTTAAAACTACAATCAGAAAATAGAGAACAAAAATACATTTAACCGGATAAAGTAAATAAGATATTTATTTGTTATGTATCTTATATAAGTCTGATATAGAGGACATTAATAGTCCTGATTCAGAATGATTACAAGATACTACACCATATTTTGCAACCTAATTAATAGCAATGATGTATTAATATGATTTATGAATATTGCTCTTTTTATGAAATAGATATATACATATCTGTATCTAAAAGACACTAGTCAGTGGGACATATACAAGTGAGGCTCGATAGGGGGCGACATTTCGCTGTATGTACAATAGTCACAGAAACCGGATACGTACTGAATACTGCCCCTGATCTAGCAAATATCGCACAACAGCTCGACTATAAATAGCTGTAACAACAGCATACCGTCGGCTGGCTTGGCTTTGTTAGCCTTGTTGGTTTAACAAACCGTGAAGCAAGTTCGTGTCCCTATTCAACGCAGGTAAACATATTCAATCCAAATCGTTGCTTTCTTAATTCCACAAACCATGTTTTTTTCGGTGACTCGGTATGTGGTAATAATGAGCACTTTCAATACTTTTTGTTTATTACCTGAAATGTGCGTAAGATAACCAGCCTTCCTGAATACCATAGAATATTAGCAGTGGAAGCGTCAACACAATAATGCAATAATTTAAAATCAATGTCCATACCAACAAAATGAACGCCAGTCCTAATACCAACGTAATGTTATGGTTTGCAAAACAAATGGCGCTATCGCATGTATACAACAGCGTTATATCCGTTTTAACAACTTGTGTGTGTACGCATCGATAGAACCGAGGCGAGGACGGTTTACAGCTATATAGGGGTATCGTTATCTGTCGGCTCAACCTTATCTCTGCATTCGAGAAATGTGCATTGTTTTCATACCCTATAGAAATAAACACGTGCCACATAATACCTGCTGCTGATGACAGTATCGACAGAATGTATATCCCAAGGAAGATCTTTGGCCAGGAGGACGAGTTGGATCCCATGCTGCCGACCATTCCTAGTGCGATGGCCCGATGACGAGATAAAACCTATATATGTAGCTGCCCAGCCGTGACGAGCTGTGACGTAAATTCAAACTTCCCTGTTTGGAAGGTATAGGAGCTACATGGGTGCTTTAAATATCTGTCGACCTTTGTTCAAGTAGTGAAGGGACAATTTTATATCTTTTGGGTGCGACGTGCTATGAATAATTAGATAGAATGAGTTATGTATATGCTACCTGATATCTAGTGTATTACAGCTCAAGTGGAAGTATTTACCTTGGGAAGAAATGCATTGCGATAATATTGCAGTGTGCCGACATCTTTATAGGCATAATTATATTGTATGACTTGCGAATAATATTTTCGTTCCGTCATAACCGATAACGTTTAACGACTACATCTAAGCAGAGAAAAAAAATGATAAAAGGAGGTCTTGGCTATTCTTTATTAATGTTTTGAAAACTATCAACGATTTAATATCTATTAATGTTTTGATATCTATTTGTTTTGATATATATATATATACATATATTTGAAATCTATTAACGTTTTGATATCAATAAACACAATGGTATCTTTTTGTTTTGACATTGATCAATGTCACGATATATATTAATCTTTTGATATTTATTAATATTTTGATCTCTATTAACATTTTGAGCTCTATTAACATTTTGATATCTATTTATGTTTTGCTATTTAGTTATCTTTTGGTGTCTATTTTCGTTTTAGTATTTCTTACTCTTTTGATATCTATTAATATTTTATATCTATGAATGTTTTGACATCTATCAATGTTTTGATATCTATTACTATTTTGATATATGTTTATTATTTGATATTCAATTATTTTGATATCTATTAATGTTTTGATATTTATAAATGTTTTGACATATATTAATGTTTTGATATATATTGATATTTTAGTATTTAATTCTTTTGATACATATTAATGTTTTGATATTTATTCATCTTTTGGTGTCTATAAATGATTTGGTATTTTTGCTCTTTTGATATCTATTAATGTTTTATATATATAAATATTTTGACATCTTTTAATGTTTTGATATCTATTATTATTTCTATATCTATTAATGTTTTGTTATTTAATTCTTTTAATATCTATTAACGTTTCGATATGTATACATCTTTTGATGTAAATGTAAATGGTACCTGTATAGCACTCGCCAAAACATACCAAATTATTAAAGGCACTCAATAATATCGTCAATGACACAAATGGCTAATCCTGTAAAAACATGATAAATGTATTACTGAGATGGTATCGCTACGCTATACAAGCGTGTTATGTTTGAGTACAGAAATGTGGTTGGAGAGTGGCCGGTTTGCGTATAAAATAATGTTGTAATTTGACACGTTTTGATATAAGATGTGGATTGAGTGTGTCTTCTTTGAGTGTAATATAATTCAGTTATATAAATACATCAGATTTGTTGAAAGTAAAACAAATTACTTGATTTGACCAATGATTGAGGATTTTCTTCTGTAGTTTTAGAATGGTAATAAAAATATGGTTAAAACTTTATGCGGCTTCAACCGCTGAAGTACACATGAGCGACCATCATAGTGGTTATTACGTGTTAAACAGTGGTCGCTGTCAATGAAAGGGAAAAAATACGTATCAAAAAACAATTTTGAGAGAGAAAAAAAGTAACATGGTAAAGATCATCAAGCATTACCGTTCCCTTAAGTCATATAGTCTATGCTGGCCTCACAATTAAGACCATATGGAAATTGGCGAAGGTAAAGAACTGACAGCAATCAGGGAAAACTTGGTATCGATATTTCATACACAGTCTTAAATTATCCTGAAATCCAATCAAAGCGATTAAAATGTCTTCCATTTTGTAGGTATAGCTGGACAGCCTTCTATATAAATTTTGTAGGTATAGCTAGGTAGACTTCTATATACAGTTTGTAGGTATAGCTAGGCAGACTTCTATATAAATTTTGTAGTTATAGCTAGGCAGACTTCTATATACAGTTTGTAGGTATAGCTGGGTAGACTTCTATATACATTGTGTAGGTATAGCTAGGCAGACTTCTATATACAGTTTGTAGGTATAGCTGGGTAGACTTATATATACATTTTGTAGGTATAGCTAGGCAGACTTCTATATAGTGTACATTTTGTAGGTATAGCTGGGCAGACTTCTATATACAGTTTGTAGTTATAGCTAGGCAGACTTCTATATACATTTTGTAGGTATAGCTGGGTAGACTTCTATATACAGTTTGTAGGTATAGCTAGGTAGACTTCTATATACATTTTGTAGGTATAGCTAGGCAGACTTCTATATACATTTTGTAGGTATAGCTGGGCAGACTTCTATATACATTTTGTAGTTATAGCTAGGTAGACTTCTATATACATTTTGTAGGTATAGCTAGGCAGACTTCTATATACATTTTGTAGCTATTGCTTCGTTGTCGCTATTCATCTCGTATGTATAGCTTCGCAGACTTCTATATACATTTTATACATGAACATATCAGCGAATTTCAGGACTCTTTTTTAGTATTTTGCAGCATAATTATAAAGTTACTGAACATGATGTATCCAGCTGGCATTGTTAGTAACAAACTACAACGTAAACTGACTGTCATACGGGAGATAACTCGTATTAATACTGGGCCTCATTTGTACAGGATTCACAATCCTTTGACAGTCAGATCATACTACAATATACGTCATATTGATATTTTTATAGCTTCGTTTTATATTTAAAACAATATTCATCTAGTACATATTCAAATTGCTTAATTGTCATTTTGTTTATCATATTCGATTGGAGGGATTCCACGCGTCAACAATTCACTGCGACGGCCTCGAGTATATGTTCGCTAATTCTAAAAATATTTGGTTCTTATTTGTCATATTTGCCTGAAAAAAATTCGAAAACCTCTATCATATCGCTATGCGATCTTCTATATGCCAGTGTTGATAATGCTAATTTCTATATGTGATTAAAGTGAAAGACAATTTACTTGTTTTGCTGCTCGGTGCTTTACATCATACAACAGGCTTTGTTTAAATAATTCTAATGATGTTATTTAATATCATTTTGTTATAATTAATTTTTCTTTGTTTTCATGGTTAATACTCAAATGTGATTGGTCGAAAAATTCTTTTCATTCTTCTATTAAAGAAATTCCGAGAATGGCGCGAAAAATGTGACGTTAAAATACGACAATTGACGAGGCGTATTGATTTGAGCGAGTGGCTGTGTTGCTCTTGAGTTTTATTGAACGATCTTTCCAATATCAACAATACATGTTTTATGCATGCTCCATATAAAACTAAAACCAATTGTTGAATTTGAAAGGCTATCTTATACGATTATACAATTTATCAAAAATTAATCATCATCTTCAGAAATATTTTGAAAAGCTCATCATCAGATGGCTAATTGCACATCAGCATTGGAGTAAAACACAAATTTTCAAAATAAATTTATAACAATATATTTGACAGTTTACATCTTTAAGTGGGTATTCAACAGAGCTACGCCCATCTACGCCATTAGGCTTCACCCTTTTACAAGATGAAAAATTTGTGATAGAAAGATGATAATTAATATTCTCAAAATTACATCACCTTAAAACTGTATTTACTTATAACAGAGTGGAATGAGGGTGGGCTTAAATACAAAATGGCGATCATATATAGATATATCACAACTGAAGAAAGGTAACCAGCCAATTAGCGACTAGCAAGAGGTTTTGGCTCTGGGGCCCCCGACGGGATATGGATGCACGATAAAGGGACAGAACCATAACAGAATAAAATACAAAAAAAAAATATATTGTAAAGCTTGCGTGTGTGTATATATATATATATATATATATATATATATATAGCGGCTCAGCACATCAAAGAATCAATAATACAAGAATATAATACTTCGATTTAAAACTTTTATTCACAATTAAAAAAAAAGACAAATCTTTATAATGTATCACTGATAAACATAATGCGGAGGCGACAACATTTATTTTTTAAACCAATGAAGTATAACTCGTTTCTGTTTTTATATATTTTTGATTGAAAGTATTCTCATAATGAAACGCCTTTTCGAGACGCGTTACTATTTTTGTCATAATGAAAACCCCTCTTGAGACTCGTATGTTTTTCTGTTGTAGTGAAAACACTTCTGTAGATAAGTAACTTTTTCTGTCTTGCTGAAAAACCTTTTTTTGAAAAGAGTAATTCTTTCTATAATGGCGAAAACCCTTTTTGAAACGCGAAATTCTTTCTGTCATGGTGAAAACCAAGGATTGATATTTTCCATTGCCTTTAACTTACAACTGTTCTGTCATGACACGAGCCTTCGTTGGAAAGAATAAATGTCCTGAATGTTTTGTGAAGATACAAATCACAGACGGAATTAATGTGAATATGAAAAACCTCAGACAGAGGGATATCGTTTCAAATCAAGAATGGCCATCTTTCAGATGGGCATCGTGTCAAATTAATCAACTTTCAGCACCAGCCAGGGGACCAATATCCGCCAAAATTCTGGGGATTGCCGGCGTCTGAAATCGGCGGGAAATTGGCGGGAACCATTTGTTTATGATATTCTGCCATTTTCCTACTGAGTTCCTCTACAATCGGGGCGTGTGATACTGATAGGGAGAGGTCGTGTCGCTCGTACGGATCATCTAAGATATAGAAAGTGTAAAATCGTGTTGTTAGCTGTTCAACTCACATCAATATACATGTGTATCATATGCAGGTGACCTGTTACACTTAAACATTATTTGAATATAATTATATATATATATACGATATTACAAAGAACATGTTCTGAAGGTCAGTAAAATAGATGATTACATTCCATAAGTTGCATACTTGTATAGTTTATAATATAATCGGACATTGTTCTAACTAATTGTTTTTCTTTGTAATTACGTATTAAAAGATTATCTACAATGAGACAGAAAGTAATACTACATTTATGATACCTGCATTTTTGTGACTGATATCTTAGTTTCTAGTGATACAAATGATACACTTCATTGATTTGATGTGGACGATAATAAAAAAAACAATAAGAAGCACAATACGAACCCTTTAAATTATACAACTCGTTTGTCCCCGTAACGTTTCCTTCTTGGCTTTTGAACTCCTCCTCTTTGTTATTAGTGCTTTCTGTTTCGGTTTCCGGTTTGTACCAGCCAGGATAGACACCGGGGTAACCTTCTATAAGCTTATAGTCCCCAACTCTGTTTTAACAAAGTTAAGCATAATTAAAGCTGGGCATTAAGTGGGAATTTCTCGTGATGAAAATTATTGCACAGAAAACTCTCCTCGTCAGCTTAATGATTTATGTCGTTTATACCAAATATTGAATATAAAACAGTGTCGTACAGCTGATTCGTCCTTCTAGAATTCGCCACAGGTGTTAAAGTGTTGAAAGTAGGAACGTAGAAAAAACTAAATATGCCACAGAAGAATACGCCGGTATAATAGAAATTGAAGAGGATATATATATGACACAAGTAAATTGATAAATAAATAAATAAATAATATTAAAAAAAGCTTAAAGTATTGTCTAAAACATGATTTCATTAATAATTAGACATTAGCCAAGGATGTCGAAGTTTCCATATCATAATAATTATGTTTATGTTCTGACTACGCTAATTGAGAATGTCCATTTTGATATTCTCTAATGCCTGCATAAATTAATCGTCAACACACGAATTATCTATCTGAACTTAAGGCAGCTTTTGTAAGATTAGAACTGTATACTTTTTTATGAAATAGGAGTTTTAATGTAATTTCTAACTAGTCTACCTGATGGCAGCATGTCCTTGGAAAGGAGGATTCATATCATCCAGATTGTATATGAACTCGGTTCTTTTAGATGGTGCACCAGTCATCAAGCTCTCCCACTGGTCAATGCCATCAATTTCTGCTCGCAACCAATCATAACATATGTTAAGACAATCATTTAGAAGAAAATTATACAGCCGAACCTCGTTATCTCATCACGAAACAAACCAACATTTCCCGAGTATATTTTATATATAATTTTACTGTCGAGACTGAATGCGTACTTCGAGTTCGAGAAAATTACGTTTGAGAGCATATTTTTCCTCTAATGAATTTAAGTAGAGATGTAGGAATACGTTTATTTAAAATTCTAATATCTATGACATTATCTTATTCCATTTTCAATTTAATAGTATATAGATGATTTTATAAAAAAAAATCAAAATGAGAGAAACAGTGACGTATGTATCATTCTAGAAATGACAGATGAACTTGTATCATAAAATAAATACATATCATATAGAACTCACCTTGAGGTGGTGTTCCACCGGCGGCTGAGAGAAGAGTCGGCAACCAGTCTACAGCATGTATCATTCTGGAAAATTGAAGAAATCATGAGAGTTATGCCGAACTATAAGCTATAAACTTATATAACCGGTATGATACTATTAGACATGGGTTGTGAACTGCAAGATAAAACCTGCATGTGCGCCATCTGTATTTTATATTTAAAACAGACAAAATAGACAACAAATATAGTTTAACACAGCATTTATCTCCGGATCTACTGGGTTTTCAAGTCACAATCAGCGATCAAGATGTCGTGGAGGAAATAGTTTTTTATTCTGTGATTCCCCAATTTCTCAATTATAGGATCCAAGAAGAACCTACTACCCTCCAGAGTTTTCAGCAATAACATATAATGCAGTGGCGTCCAACGACATGCCGTGAGATACAGCAGATATTTTCTTCTTCCATTCACAGGTTACCACAATATAAAAAGGAACTCATGGCAACCTATTTTAATAGCAATCATTACAGGTGACAAAATTGCTGCAATTTGTAAACATTTTATTTGTGACACATTTTCTCACCCATTATATGTATATCCTGTTTTACTCAGCATTTTTCCATTGATGAATGCCGTCGCCCGGGTACCCCCCTCGTATATAGTAACTTTACCGCCTCGTAGTGGGTAGTTGTTACCGTGATATTGTGTCCATCCTCCATTCTATCGGCACCACAGTTAATAAATCAAATAAAAACAAAATGAAAAAAATAAGTTATGTTGTATGCGAAGTAACTGTGAGCAAGTCTGCATGGAAAACATTTTGACATGATCAATGTATGAATAAATTAACAATGCTAATTGTTAGCATTTAACAGATTTAAGTCAATTTGACTCCTCGACGGTGAGTAAGAAAGTGTGTTATTACATAGACTTATGGCGACGGTGAGTAAGAAAGTGTGTTATTACATAGACTTATGGCGTCGGTGAGTAAGAAAGTGTGTTATTACATAGACTTATGGCGTCGGTGAGTAAGAAAGTGTGTTATTACATAGACTTATGGCGTCGGTGAGTAAGAAAGTGTACTATTTACACAGACTTACGTCGACTGTGAGTACTTTGATTTACGGCTGGGGAAATTGATACTTTGACTAACATTTAGAGTAATTGATACTTTGACTAGCATTTAGAGTAATTGATACTTTGACTAAAATCTAGAGTAATTGATAATTTGACTAACATCTAGAGTAATTGATAATTTGACTAACATCTAGAGTAATTGATAATTTGACTAACATCTAGAGTAATTGATAATTTGACTAACATCTAGAGTAATTGATACTTTGACTAACATCTAGAGTAATTGATACTTTGAATAACATCTAGAGTAATTGATAATTTGACTAACATCTAGAGTAATTAATAATTTGACTAACATCTAGAGTAATTGAAAATTTGACTAACATCTAGAGTAATTAATATTTTGACTTACATCTAGAGTAATTGATAATTTGACTAACATCTAGAGTAATTGATATTTGACTAACATCTAGAGTAATTGATAATTTGACTAACATCTTGAGTAATTATTATTTTGACTTGCATCTATTACTGATACTTTATTTTACGTCTGAGGTAACTGATACTTTGACTAGCATCTAGAGTAATTGATACTTTGACTTACGTCGGCGGTGAAGACGAATAGTGTGTCATCATACATTCCGTTCTCCTTCAGGGCGGCGGTAATATTTCCTACCAGGTCGTCCATAGCCGTTACCATTCCTTGAAACGAGATTTTATGCCAAATGAAATTAAATCAATCCATTCTAAGATATCATTTAGCACATTTGCATATCTCAAAGTTATCGAAACAACTAAAATCCATTTTAAAAACATGAAATATTGTAAATAGTAATAATAATTACAAATATAAATAAAAATGAATAAATGTTACATGAATTTCCATTTCATAAGATCTTAAGGAAGTGGATATAATAATTAGGATATCAAAGAGAAAATATTCAGCTAGCATGCTTATCACAATTTAGACCAAAATAAAAATGACAATATGCTCCTCTTGATAATATACAGCATGCAATCATGTTCACTATCAATGTTGGAATGTGATACAATGTAAAATAATATAACAAGTATATGGATATGTATAGATGTTAGCTACGCAATTAGCTTATTTTATGCTCGTAACTCATATCAAGATATTTTCTTTAATTCTTTTTTCGTGTCTTTATTTTGTATAATTTAATGGAACAGGACTCTTTAATTATGCCAATATTTCTAGGCTAATATTTATGGGAACATGTATCCTTAATACTGGTTGTTACTAATTTTTTATTGGCTACTGATGACGGAATTCAATATCTGACTTCTGATTGGTTGAATTGGCCTGAGGGGACGCATCCCTTTTCTCCCTTCAGCAGCCATATTGGATTTATCAGATCGCACATACATACTGGCAAAGTTTTTTTCAAACCCACCCTCTTCCTCCCCTTGTTTGGGGTTACAATAAATAAGTGGTACTATATTGTCATATTGATAATTGATATGATGAAAATGTTGTAGTTTTTTATGTGTTGATTATATTCGTGTAGTGGGTGCCATATTGGCGACATGTATTATTCCTTTAATGTTGTTTAATGTTTATGTACAAGTTGAAAGAAAAAAAAAATTCAAATGTACACCCTACTTTCAGTTCAATCCATGGTTTTCCAGAGTTTTTTTATATCGTCTTTTTATCTCTGGTTTTTAGCCCAGGACTGGATCTTTATGTCATGTTTTGTGGCGGTTTTCAACCCTACTAAGGCTAGCATGGCGGCGGTTTTTATGTCAACCCCACTAAGGCTAGCATAGGTTATCTACATTTTGATATTGATTGTAGTTGCCATTATTGTATGGGTGCAACTACTTTGCAATCATAAAAAAATGTTTCATGTTAGAAGCCACTAGGTGGCTTTCTTAGTAATAAATTTAAATGTCACCCTGGTGGGTGGCCATTTCAATTTCATATACTTGTCTGAGTTATTCTTGATATATGTGGAGGGGTATAAATGTAAGTTGTTTTATTTAAAGTTCTTCCTGTACCTCTCCTAGAATACGAGAATATTTTCTCCTCCCTTCACTTTTAATGTTGCTATGCGCATCTCCCATCTTACCACAATATTTTCTCCTTCCTTCATTCGTTATGTTGCTATACATATCCTCGTAACTTTTTGGAACCTAAAATCATAATGTTTAAGTCAATATACAGTTTTATAATTGTTAATATCAGCAATGATATGGATCGATAGTAAATTATAAGGTTGAGAAATATCGAGAACATATTATGCAGAACGAAATTCCGTGCTGTCGTATTATAAATGATGGACAGAAAAATAGTTCCACTGTTGCTATATTCGTAACATTTTGGTCTTTTAGATTTATGACTACTTTGTTTCCTTTATATGATCTAATGATTTTATATCCCGACCATGGCCTGTATAATAGTGAACATTCATAGAGATTTTTTTTTTAATTTGTATCTATAAGTCAGCCGTGTTATATCTGGGTATTGCCTGGAAATATTCCAAAACCATGTTTGAATGTATATGTATACTAAAATATTCATGGTATATTGATCTTATGATTTAATTTATTATAGGCAATCCCTTTTGAAATCAACTTTTAGTAATGGACTTTTTTCTCTTATAAACTATTATGATGCTTTATCTGCCAATCAAAAGCAACGAAACAAACGGCAGCGTCATTGTTTACGTACGTTATGAGATGATAATATAAATGTCTAAGCCAATGAAAATTCTTGATACAAGCATGATTTGCTTATCATTTCATGATCAAACGAGTTATATCATTACTTCACACTATCTATGTGATATTTTTGTAACATTACCTCTATCGGTGGATGGACTGACTGGAACGGGAAGTAGAGGTAGAATGGCTTGTTCTTGTCGTGTTGAGCTATTACTTCCCTCGCTCGTTCGGCAAAGACATACTGAAAATATGTCATATATTATATATGTATTAGATATTCATCGAGTACAACTACGACAGGAAATTCGAATCTTTTAAGGAATTAAACATTTAATCTTTGCTGTTAACAAAACTCGACGTCATTGTTTATTTCATATCCTGAACGAATTTAGCCATAAAAATTACTTGTTGCCTTCAAGGTTTACTGATTGTATCATTACTTACTGTTGAGTACTTTGAAGTGTCAGGTAAAATGGGGGTTTTATTATCTCTGAAATCCTTTCCGCCGGCTGTTTCAAATAAATTGATAAATTTCAATTTTCATTAAGTAAATGAAATAGTGATTTAAGGGAGGCTCCATATATGCTAATTACAATGTATATATATTTAATGTGTAATTAATTTTAATGGTTTTGCTGTTTTATTTTGTGAGGTAGTGTATACATGTACGTCATGTATCTAATTGATCATAAAAAACACTTATTTATGAAGAATCGATATAATCGATATACATAATGTACATATATATTATTACTGTTTTGGTATATATATGATTGCATATTGTTAAATAAACTACGAATGCAAAGTTCCTGCCATACTCTTATGGAGAAAAATAAACTTATTTAATTATATATATATGGTTTGAATAGATTTTTTTAAATTTTCATTTCGGCTATGAATACCAGTAGCTAGCTACATATCCCGTGGCGCGCGGTAGCGAGCCTCGGAGGATATGTAGCTAGCTACTGTTATTCATAGCCGCAATGAAAATTAAAAAAAATCTATTCAAACCTTGATTTAAAAAAATTATATCGAGAAAACGAGAAATTTTATTAAAAAGAAAAATTTGTCATGTATACGACGAAATGCTAAATTATTAAAACAGCCGGGAGATCCCGCCTATGCACTATCGTTTACCGTGTCCTTCCGCTCTGCAGTTTGCAGTAGTTTATCTATTTATTTTTTTGCTTGTTATTTAAAACAAAGAGACATGAAATAACATCGAATACAATAATTTGTGTTAAATTAGATTAAATCTATGTAAATTGATTACAAAGAAAACATAATTGACGGAAATGAAACGAGGACTATTTTTCAAGCGTATTGATATTTTTCTGATGTTATGTGTGGGAAATCAGCACGAGAGACAAGGTTTTCATACGGTTTTCATAGCCATATATATGTTTGTTGTTTTCACTTGGTATGTTCATATCAGCAAACCACATTAGGAATGTAAATATATATCTATATACTAAATTTTAGGATATAAGTACATATATGAGCCGGTTATACCTACCTATAGTCCGGTTGTAGTAATCTTCCTTACCCTGGTAATACCCATAGAACGTATCGAATCCTCGGTAAGTCGGGGTACACTCCCACTTACAGAGCCCAAGATGCCACCTGATCAATTCAAACGAGACATTGTAGGAGTTGTTTCCCTTAATTTGTAATATGACTAAAAGTATGCGATTGGTGTCATTTATCATACGAGTTACACTTACTTCCCTATGGCATGAGTCGCATATCCCTCTTTTTTCAAGTATTGTGGAAGAAAGGTGTGATTCAGTGGTGAGCATACCGCTTGTTGTGGTGCTATGACTAAGTGCTAAAAATAGAACCAAAGTAGAAAAACGTAATGTTACGTTAATCGGGTATTAACTTTGTTGTATCGGAAATTAGATACACAATAAAGCGACAGAAAGCTAACATTCTTAACTTGCATGTTAACATAAACTAGTGTACATTAGCCATTGTGTTTTAAAGGCAAAATATCAAAGAATAGTGACACTTTATTAACCTTATAAGCATCATCGTGTCTGTAGAGTATGTTTAAATTACCTTTGTAACTGCCCTGATACGAAAATGAAATTACATTATTTATAACATTTTAACTGTATACTGTTTATACAGGATACTAAAGGCAACATTACCTGAAGTCCAGCTTTGAATGGATACACTCCCGTCATGAAACAGTGCCGAGACCTGTACATCAATATTACATTACATATTGTTAAGGTTGGGCGTACGAAAATGTGACGTTGAAATCCTAAATAACATAGGACCACTGTATACGATATCATACATAGTAAGCACATTGGTTAGTATGTTACAGTTGAGAATATAGTCAGACTATTCAAAGCGTGATTTGTTGGTCTATTGCCTCAAAAAATTACAGGAAATTTAACGCCGCGAACGAAAAGTAATTAAATAAGTATTTATATAATAATCCGAATTTTTATGTTAATGACCGTAGCGACTAAACAACAACTGTTCTGAATACATTATGACAAAATTAGATGATCTGACCACACGGGAACCGTGTACGATGTTTACTTGCCGAAATATACGCATTTTAATTCCAATCCGAACCGCCCCACAGCTTCGGGTCGCAATCTTTGCTCAAATCAAAACATCTGTGCGTTTGAAAGAGTCAGTACTGCAAAGCTTCTAAATGATCTTGTGTTACAAATTTTAGGATTATAATAGAAACGAAATATGGATTTTAAAATCATTTGATTTAAATTACTTATGCATTAGGTTAGCGAATCGTAGCAATTGTTTGCAATGCACTCTAACTTTGTACTCAATACTGATCACAATGTTTTTATTTAGACATTTTCTATATCTTTCGTTTCATATCATTTTAAGAATTGATTTAGATTTGATGACGTAACATTAATTAAGTCTACATGCTATAGAATCAGGCATCTATAGTCGATAAATGGAGGTTTGGAGTGGATAACACTTTGGTCCATTAGCTGTAGAACGTGACCCAGAAAACACGACGATAATAAAAACAGAAGACCATTGAACATTACCGGATTATTTTCGCAATTTTTGAGACACCATTGTGCTAAATTACAATGGAAAGTAACACTGATTTAATTCATAGCTATCGATCGTATCGTAATCTATATGTAGTTGGGCAAGATCTACTTTCGTTTTACAGTTTACGGATATGGTCATATAAATAATTCATCTTCTCAAACATAGTCGAATTACTTCACGGGATAGTTCTATCAAGTATATTTGTACTTCTCATATACAGGGTGCATATTTGTTTAAAATTGACTGGTCTGCAGATGTGATCTGGCTACTCTCAACAGACCCTGACCCAAGGGTCACGTTATTATCGTATCCCTTTGTAAACACTTCATAATAAATGTATCCACGACTGATTCGTTTGGATTACTACAACTTTTTACCTTCTGGAAGAGACGTGTATATGATATACCATATTTACGTGGATGGATACTTCAGCATTTTAAATACTTTAATATATAAATACTTATAACCGGTTGGCTTGTTAAATAAGTATTTATATAATAATCCGATTTTTTTATGTTAATGACGGCAGCGACTAAACAACAACTGTTCTGAATACATAATGACAAAATGAGATGATCTGACCACATGGGAACCTTGTATGACGTTTACTTGCCGAAATATACGCAATTTATTTCCAATCCAAACCGCCACACAAAAAAAATTTTAACCGCCCTCTTTCCCCCCCCAAACCCCCAAAAGGGGGTCCCGGGGTTTTAAAAGACCCCGGATTTCCAACTTCCCCAAACGGGCCCGGGGAGGCAAATTTTGATTTAATGCCCCCCAAAATTTAATTTTAAAAAAATTTTTTTCCCCCCCCTTAATTGCCCTTTTTTAAGTTAGCCCTTTTCGTAAAGCCAATTATTTTGGTTAAACCCCTTTTTGGGGAAAAATGGGGGGCCCAATATTTTTAAATTTGACAATTTTTTTTTATTCAAATTAAAAACCCTTCCTTTTTTTTCCCCCCCAAAAAAAATTTCCGGGGGGGGCGTTTTAAAAGGAAATCCCCTACTTTTAAAGGGGCCCCCAAAAAATCTTTTAGGAAATTTTAAAAAAAGAAACGTTGGTTTTTAACATTTTGGGTTTAAATTTTCGCAATTTTAACACCCAAATTTTTTAAATTTTTTCAAAAAAGGGCCATTTTTTATTTTGATTTTTTTAAAACCTTTTCAAAAATTCATTTCTTTCCCAAATTTGGGTTTTGACCCAAAAAATTCCCGGCTGTTTTACAAGGAATAATAATTAAATTCCCAAAACAAAAAGGTTAAAAAAACAGGATCTTAACCCTTTTCGGGGTTTTTTTTTGAATTTTTGGAAAACCCAAAAGGCTAAAATTTCCGAAATACAAGGTTTTGTTTCAAATTCCCCCATGTTGTTTTAAAAGAAAGGTTTTTGCAATTTCGGATTTGCTTCCCCTTAGTTTGGGCCACCACATTCGTTTTATTTTTCAAAAAAATATTAAAATTTTTCATCCACAACCGTCGTCTAAAATTTTTCCTTTCCGCGGGAAATTTTTTTTTTAAAATAAGTAACCTCCAAAAAAAGTAATATACCCGAAAAATCCCCTTTTTCCATTTTCAATTTAACGAAAAGACCAAAGCTTTTTGGGTGGAAAAATTTAGAAAATAATGCCACGGTCCCCCACAATTATTTTTTTTTTTTTTTAAAAATTTTTTTTTAAGGGGATTTGCAAATTTTTAAATTTTTAATTTTAAATTTATTTAAATTTTTTTTGTAAAACAAAAAAATTATTATGAAAAAAATACGCACTTTTCAAGAAAATGGGGTTTTTAAAAATGGGAAAATATTCCCTTAAGCCACTGGGCCCAAAATTTTTTTTTTTTAAGTTTTCAAGTGGGTTTTAATCCCCCCCTTTTTTCTTTAAAAAAAAATTTTTTAAAAAAAACGAAAAAAAATAAATTTTTAATTAAAAAATCCAAACCAAATGTTCAACCTTTCTGTAAGAAAATTGGTTTCAAAAATTTAAAAATTGTCCAATGGGTTGGGTGAAGGGGGGTTTAAAAAACCCCAAAAATTTTCCCTTTTAACCAGAAATTTTTTTAAAAGAAAAAAATTAATTGAAAAAACCCCCTTTTTTTTTGACTGTATTTAAAAAAAAAAAAAAGTTTCCCCCGGGGGAGGTTTTTAAAAAATTTTAAAAAAACCTTTTTTACATGAAAGTTTGTTTAAACCCCTTTTCCTTTTTTCTTAAAGGAAAAAAATTTAACAGATTTAAAAAACCCTTTTTTTGAGTTTAAAAAAGTAAATTTCCCCGGGGGGAAAAAGTCCAAGAGTTATAATTGTAAAGTTTCCTTTCGCAGCCATTAATGAAAATGATTAAATATTCTGTTGGTCGTAGTGAAAGATAGATTCCTTATACGAGTTGATCCTTGTTATTAATACCTTCTATAAATGAGTTTTTTTATATTTTGTTTTTATTTACGTTTGCAATGAATGTACAGCGGTATTCATTAAACAGAAGGGATTAGCGTTTAACGGTTCACAGATGCATATATAAAGAGAGAACATAACTATACGTGGATGAACCCATCAAACGTAAAAAGACTACAACAATCTGTATCTCAACTGACAAAAACGATATATACTTACCGTAATCGTCTGCTACCATGAACACTATATGTGGTTGTTTCGCTTCCCCGACGGTAAACAGCAGTAACAATACTGTACCACATAGTACAGACAATGTATGGATTTTAGCCATGTTTCCTTGTCCTCTGATGGCGGAATCCACTTCCAGCCTCTTATAAAGGAGGTATAACTTTATCAGCAACAGATTCTCATGTGATCGTCGATGTGATGAGTAGAATGATTGTAGCTGTTTCCGACCTCTGGTCATAAAATAGAACGATCGCCAATCCCTAGGTCTAGAAGGGCAATGTAGCTTTATGATTATCTCCCATCATTGACGAGCCCTAGAAGGACGAAACCGCCGTAGATACAGTGTCATTGTAGCTCTACTGCATCTTTTACTATTATTTGTAAGATGTTAATATCTTTTGCGTCTTTTGTGTAATCTTTTTTTTATATTTCGTTATTTAAAATCATGAACTAAACTTTCATTAAATAGAGTACGAATCAAGAAGGAACACGTGGGAAATGGAAAAAATACAGCCTACAAATAAACAATGTTCAATATCCAGATAGTAAGCATGTTATGGTTCAAATAGCAATATTATGGTCAGGCATGCACAGATGGCTTATATCATATTTACATATTACTAATGTAATCGGTAATAAATTGGATTTCCTTTAATAGGATTCTAGACAAACGTTGGGACTCTTCAGATTTTCGATAAGGCTTATCGCACCATTGTCCTCGTTATTTTGGTTCTATATCTTGACATGAAAAATAACATTGAGTAGATATATAGTATTATCTGTAAGAGCAAACATATCATTCCTCTAAAAGGTCGTATCATATGATATATATTGTAAGTATTAATCATCCGATGGTGTTTACGTAACAGCACAAGTACACAAATCACTCGTGACGCAAAGAAAACATTGCGAAATGCAACAACGAAAAAAATAAATGTATCAAACATAATAACATGAAATTAAGTCGTTATTAGAAAGTCATACAAACGACGGAAAATGGAGATTGAACCAGATCTGGTTCCGTCTTTATCTGGATAATATGTTTTGAAAGTACCTATAATTTTGGTTTCGTCTATCTTTTGACAGTAACCAGAGCTGATTCCGTCTATCTTTTGACAGTAATCAGAGAGCTTATTCCGTCTATTTCTAGACAGTAAACGGAGAGCTTATTCCGTCTATCTCTGGACAGTAATCAGAGAGCTAATTCCGTCTTTCATTTAACAGAAATCAGAGATCTGATTCCGTCTATCTCTTGACAGTAATCGGAGAGCTTATTCCGTCTATCTCTGGACAGTAACCAGATATCTGATTCCGTCTAGCTTTTGACAGTAATCAGATATCTGATTCGGTCTATCTCTTTACAGTAATCGGAGAGCTATCGGAGGTCTATCTTTTGACAGTAACCAGACATCTGATTCCGTCTATCTCTTGACATCAACAGAAAATCGCATTCCGTCTATCTCTTGACATTTACCAGAAATTTCACTCCGTCTATGAACGGTCGGCATGTGGTATTCATTATCAAGATGAATGCAGTCTTGGTGACAAATGAGCAGAATAGTTTTTCGTTAGAATTAGAAGTCTTTTACGCCTCTAATTTTTCAAGGAAAGACAAGAAAAGACTGAAAAGTTGCCCTTTATATCATTTGTTGCTAGCATGTTTGGTACTAGTGAGGTGACACCTGAAGGATGTCACAGAAGGAATGGAGCGTAGTGAGGGGCGATAACTCTGTTTCAGCAGTTTTCATCAAAATCGCTCAATATCTAAGTTTCGACCAATAAAGAGACTAAGACAAAAACAAAACAAAAAACAAAAAACAAAAAAAAACAAAAAAAAAACATACAGTTGACCTTGCAGTCCCCTAATGCCTCCTTTTATCAAATTAAATGGAAATCGAACTATATCTAAATACGGACCAATCAGATGTCAGGAAATGGCGGCCATTTTGTTTCAATGTGAAAGTGAAGTTACAAGAGTGAGCGGTGTCCCATCATGTACCTACATATCTAATTTCATCAAGATCGGACAATATCTAAATTAGAACCAATCAGAGCTGAGTTCATGCATGGGGCCTGAAGTTGGTTCCGAGTTCCGAGTTCCGTTTAAGAAAAACGGAACTGCAATGGATAAGCTTTACTAGTTTTGGTCCCAGATCCGAGTTCCGTTTAAGAAAAACTGAAATGTTATGTATTAGCTTTATTGGTTTTCGTTCCAGTTCCGAGTTCCGTTTAAGAAAAACTGAAATAATATGTATTAGCTTTATTGGTTTTAGTCCCAGTTCCGAGTTCCGTTTAAGCCAAAACTCGTAACGCTTATACATTGCAGTTCCGTTTAAAACTTAAAAAGCGTAAATACATGGAAAACCCATCTTTTCAGAGATATAAAGCACTGCTTTATTAAAGTATAAAGCGTCAGATTACATAGCAATAAAAACATTATATTATTTTGTCATGATATAAGCCATCTTATAATCTCATCACAATATATAGCATCACAATATTAAACTTCAAATAGATAATGTGAAAGATAAGTATGATAAGTACAAAACGTTGCTATATTTTGACGTAATATCATGAAACTTACCAGTAATTCTAGTCTTGGATTGGAGAAGCTTAAATCTACATTAAAGCCAGTTGAGTTGCTCACTAACACTGGACGTGACGATTTCACGTAGTATCTCATCATATCTTTGTACAGGCGGTCTTCATCGTTTTCTTGGAAAACGTATTGACCTGCTAAAACAATAAAGACGCTCACACGTATGCGTTCAGCTTTATATTGTGTTTATATGTAGTAGTAGGAATGTGCCCTGTTATAATAAAATATATGGTTATAGTGCGTCATGTAAGGATAGAGAATGTGATTTCCGCGTGTCATGTTGGGAAACAAGATTTAGTTTGAGCATGTCATGTTTGAGGAGAGTACAAGATTCGGTTAGAATGATTGCTGTCGGAATATAAAACATGGATCGATAGTGACATGTTTAAGTACAAAATGTGTTCGGTGTAAGTCATGTTTGAATACAAGATGTAATTGGAGTGTAACCTGTTTTAGTATACAATGATGTTGGACTATATAAGTTCTGCTTAAGTGCATGATGTAATTGGAGTGTGTCCTGTTTGAGTACATGATGTAATTGGAGTGTGTCCTGTTTGAGTACAAAATACAATTGAAGTGTGTCCTGTTTGAATACGTTCTGATTGAATATAAGATGTAATTGAAGAGTATCCGTTTTAGATGCGGATGGGGCGTGCCATGTATGAGTACAAGATATTGTTTAGCGAGTCATGTCTGAGTACGAGAAGTGGCCGGAGTGTGTCTTATTATAGCAAACAATGTAGTTGGAGTATCCTCAATGTGAGTATGAACATTCTGATCGAGTCTAATATCTGATTTGAAACATGTTTTTGTTTAAATACAAAATGTGGTTCTAGAGGGTCGTATTAGAGTATAAGTTGATGTTTTAAAGAGTCAAATGTGAGTACAGGGTGTAATAGAAGCAAGTTCTCTGTAAGTACAAGATGGCCAAGTCACGTTGGGTGCATTAAAAAGGAATACTCTGTTTAGAAAAGCGTCAAGACACAAAGACATGGAAGTAAGAAATCAACATAATAAGGTCGGAAACAAAGCAAGAAAAATAACTCGTAAAACAAGGAAAATCATGAACATTATGCACTCTCATTTTTCTCAGTAGCGTGTTGGTGAAGGAAAGGACAGGAAATACACTACAACAAACATTACAACAATAGGGGATAGCCGAGGAGATTCCAATGCTTAAAGCCAACGTCGAGATGGTGTGTAATTGCTTACTAGACTAAAACAAGAAAAGCTGCCTAAATTCGACGAACTCCACCCAATGTTTCTCAAAAGCAGTGCCTCATCAATATCAAATATATGAACCAATAACTTCAACCAATCACTTTCAACAGTAACACTACCAGACGGTTTGAAGAAGGCTCTTTGCTTTAGTTAAGTAGGGAAATAAAAGTGAAGCAGGTAACTACAGGCCAGTAAACCTAACGTCGGTGGTAAGAAAAGTTCTGGAGCTTGATTTATTTGGTTTATTTTGTTTAACGTCAAATTAACAGCCAGTGTCATTGAAGGACGTGCCTGGTTTTGGAGGTGGAGGAAAGCTAAAGTACCCGGAGAAAAACCACCGACCTACGGTCAGTACCAGGCAACTGCCCCACGTGGGTTTCGAATTCGCAATCCGAGGTGGAGGGATAGTGATAAAGTGTCGGGAGACCTTAACCACTCGCCCCCTCAAGTTTTGGAGTCCATAGTAAGGAACCATATGACTATATTCATGAGGAACAACAAAAACTTCTCGGACAAGCAATACGATTTTATATCAGGGAGATCAACATGTCCACAGCTATAAAAAGTATTGGATATATGGACAGAAGATCTTGATAAAGTATTCGTTGATTGTATTTATAAGACTACCAAAAAGCCTTCGATACGATAATGCACTAGACTCATCAATACATTGTATTCATAGAACTTTTAAGTCAATTGGTTTCTGTGACATCATCATTTTCGATAGGCCGACAACAAAAGTATCTATGAATGGTGCAGATTCCGAATGGATCAACGTTACATCAGAAATCCCACAGGATCTGTGACTTTTGTAATATATGTAAATGACCTCACAGGAGCGGTAAACTCCGATGTGTGCTTTTTTGTAGACGACACAAATAATATAGTACACTATAATAAAAGAAAGTGAACAAGACAGTACAGAGAATGATCTTTATACTCTGTGTAAGTGGAGCGAAACTACTCAAAATGTATCCTGAAAAGTGTAAACATATGAGGATAGGTAGAAGAACCAAGAAAAGACATAGGCTTAATCATAGATTCTGATCTCGCAGCTGTTGAAAGTTAAAAAAATAAACAAACAAAAAAACACTCTATATTAAAACTTCTAGAGAGAACACTCAGCTCATGGACAGAAAGTTCTTCATCCCATTTTTAAATGTTTAGTGAGAGCGCAGCTCGACTATGCTAGTTCCTTGTTGGCGCCACAGCTAAAACAAATTGATAAAACAATAACATATCACTAAGGAAAGATTCATCCTATCGTCACAGCTGTAAAGAGCACACAAAAAGAATATTTCTTAAACGAGCAGCTACCATGCGAAGAAAAAAAGTGTTGTTTTTTTTCGATCAGAATAGTAACAGTTTGGAATGAACTGACAGAGCATGTAGTATTAGCAATAAATATCAATTATTTTAAAACAAGATCGGATAATCACTGGAAAATTTAGAACTGTATTTCAAATATAAAGATACAACCAGAACATAGATAAATAATATATATGAAAAGTATCTAATATATCTATTTATTATGTATTTTTGATTTGTATAGAGGACATAAATTAGTCCCAAACCAGATTAAAGCTAATCTTACCTTATCTTGTATAAGATTTTGTTGGAGTGTGCAAACAACACTACACCATATTTTGCAACCTAATGAATAGCAATGATGTACAAGGGGACGACATTTCGCTGTATGTACAATAGTCACAGAAACTGGATACGTACTGAATACTGCACCTGATCTAGCAAATGTCGCACAACAGCTCGACTAGAAATAGCTGTAACAACAGTATATCATCGCAGGTTCGTGTCCCTATTCAAAGCAGGTAAACATATTCAATCGAAATCTATCATTGCTTTCTTAATTCCGCAAACCATGTTTATTTTTTTTCTGTGACTCGGTATGTGGTTTTAATGATAACTTTCGATACTTTTCGTTTATTACCTGAAATGAGCGTAAAATAACCAGCCTTCCTGAATACCATAGAATATAAGCAGTACCAGTGTCAATACAATAATGCAAAACTTCAAAATAATACATATCAACAAAATGTACGCCAGTCCAAACACAAAGATATATAATGTTATGGTTTAAAAAAACAAGTGGCGCTATCGCATGTATACAACAGCGTTATTTTCGTTTTAACATCTTGTATGTAAGCATCAATAGAACCGAGGCTAGGTCGGTCTAAACTATATAGGGGTATCGTTATCTGTCGACTCAACCTTATCTCTGCATTCGACAAAAGTGCATTGCTTTCATACCCTATAGAAATAAGCACATGCCACATAATACCTGCTGCTAATGATAGTATCGACAGAATGTATACCCCAAGGAAGATCTTTGGCCAGGAGGACGAGTTGGATCCCATGCTGCCGACCATTCCTAGTGAGGATGGCCCGGTGACGATATAAACCTATATATGTAGCTACTAAGTTTCGACGAGCAGTGCGTAAATAGGAGCTACATGGGTGCTTCAAATATCTGTCGACCTTTGTTCAAGTAGTGATGGGACAATTTTCTATCTTTTGGGCGCGACGTGCTATGAATAATTAGATAGAATGAGCTATGTATGCTACCTGATCTCCAGTGTATTACAACTTAAGTGGAAGTATTTAACATCGCCAATGACACAAATGGCTGATCCTGTAAAAACATGATCAATGTATTATTGATTTGGTATCGCTACGCTATACACGCGTGTTATGTTTGAGTACAAAAATGTGGTTCGACAGTGGCCGGTTTTAATAATATAATGTTGGAATTTGACACGTTTTGATATAAGATGAGGATTACTTGTGTCTTCTTTGAGTGTAATATAATTCAATTATATAAATACATCTGACTGGTTGAAAGTAAAATAAATTAATTGATGTGACCAATGGTGGAGGAATTTCTTCTATAGTGTTAGAATGGTAGTATAAATATGGCTAAAACTTGACCATCATAGTGGTATTTACGTTGAACAGTGGTCGTTGTCAATGAAAGGGAAACAATATGTATCAAATAACAATTTTGAGAGAGAGAAAAGTAGCATGGTAAAAACCATGAAGCTTTACCAAATCGTTCCCTTAAGTAATATAGTATATGCTGGCCTCACAATTAAGACCATACGGAGAATTGGTGAAGGTAAAGAACTGACAGTGATCAAGGAAAACTTGCTATCGATATTTCATACACATTCTTAAATAATCCTGAAATCCAATAAACGCGATTAAAATGTCTTCGGAAACTGAAAATTTGCTTCCTTGTCGCTATTCATCTTGTAGGTATAGCTGCGCAGACTTCTATATACATTTTGTAGGTATAGCTAGGCGGACTTCTATATACATTTTATACATGTACATATCAGCGAATTTCAGGACTCTTTAAGTATTTTGCAGCATAGTTATAAAGTTACTGAACATGATGTATCCAGCTGGCATTGTTAGTAACAAACTACAACGTACACCGAATATGTCATACGGGAGATAAGCTGCTCGGTGCTTTATATCATACAGCAACCTTTGTTTGAATAATCCTAATGATGTTATTTAATATCATTTTGTTATAATTAAGTTTCCATTGTTTGTACGCAGAATGCGGCTTTCTGATTGGTCGAGATTTTTTTTCATACTATTATGAAAAAATATCCGAGAAAGGCGCGAAAAATGTGACGTTACAATACGACAATTGACGTTGCGTATTGATTTGAGAAAAAGAATATAAAAATATTATAAAACAGTTATAAAACCAGTAAAATTGTACATAAAACATGTTTAAAATTAGAAAATTATTTTCAAAATTAATTATAAGCGTTGATGTCAATTACTTTTTAGTTTCATAGAGGTATGAAAACAATTTTGTTTGCGAACTGTATGAATCCGCGTAGCGAATTCTTACAGAAGATTGCAAACAAAATAAACGCTAAATTGAATAAAAAGGTCCAAAAATGGTGCAATCATTAATTTTGAATATTTTTGTATAAACTTATCAAAAAATGAAAACTTAGAAATGACTATGTTCTTAACGTTTTTATTCAAAATCATAGCAAATGTTTGGAATACACTGAAGCTCATTTAGGGACGCCGGACAAATCATGAGTCGTTTGATACGAGATGGTTGTTATCTACATGGAAACTACATGAGGCGGATTGCTGACAGCTCGTTTTTCCCAAAATTTTCATACGAAGAGAAAGGGGGGGAAAATATTTGTTAAAAATACTTTATTGAATAAATTTTTAATATATTATACAAGGAATGGTATGATAAGAGTGTTTAAGGAATTACATGTGAGTCTTTATTTCTTATCAATTACAATTTAGTCAATGCGTAGATAGTACAACTTCAAAACTCATACAAATATATATCTGAACTTAAAAAAAACTATAATGGTACATATTATTGATGTGTATGCCCACATCAATAAACATATACAAAGATACCCCCAAAATTGTAGAGTTTTATCTTTAACTCCAAGTACACATTTTAATGTTCTTATAGCGGAGTATTTCTGGTATACCTGAGCAGAAACAAATAAATTGAGGTTTTTTATTTACATAGCCTGTGATGATATATATTTTAATAGTTAACTAGTAGATGGGAAATCTGTGATCATTTACAGTACTGTACTTAATGCAACGATGATGATCAACAATAGAAACAATAAGAAGAACATTCTGTCGAGACATCGACCAACTTCCTGCCAATCACGTGCCAGCTTTTCGTACGTGCTCTCTCGAAGGATTTTTCCGGCCATAATTTTTGTGTTGTTCGCTACGTGTCGTAAGTGTTCGTCCGTCACTGCAATTTCGGCATTGCCTAGTCCGGTGTCCTGTGCCAAGTTCTGGGATTCTTCCAACAAGGCGTATGTTCACTGGAGTATCAGGTTCCTGGAATCCCGGGAAATTGCTGTCCAAGCATAGACACATCCGAAGTCTACGACTCTGTATACACAGCTGTAAGGAAAAAGCAAGACATTTCCCTCATGATCGACTTAGGTAATGTCATGCATTCAATTTATTCTAAATATCCTTTTTATCGAAACATGTACCCGCTTTGACGATAAAATTGCAAAACGCAAAAAAAAAAAAAAAAAATCAATACGAAACATCTTTTTCAGATTCTACTGGAGAGCAGCACTCGAACGTTATAATGATAAAATGCCTATCATAACATTATCTAATTATTTACGATATATAACTGCTATAGAAGCTATCAGATATAAATAATAATGAAGAAAACACGTACAGAACCTAGCCAGGCCGGTAACGCCTTTCTCCTTGCTCCCATGTGCCGCAGATTTCCGGTAAATGCACAGCAGAGAATGCTGAAGAACTGCAGTACAAAGATGGCAAAGTAGAACACCACTGAAAAAAAAATATGGCAAAATATCATATGGCTGACACACAAAAATAGGACAATGTATAACATGGCTGAAACAAAGATATATTTCAATGTAGAACATGGCTGAAACAAAGATACATTTTAATGTAACAAACAAAAAATATGATAAACACGAATGGGACGTTTTAACGAACACCATCAATGACGGGGCGAGATATATTATATATCAAGAATTAGACTAATAGCATGATCGAATGGTATTGTCTCTTAGCATACTATCAAACGGAACAGCCTCTTGCTATACCTACCTATAACTGGGATTGTTGCATGATTAAACGGTACAGCCTCTTGGAAGACCACCATCATCACAGTCATAGTCATCAAGAGTATCATACCTAATAAGGAAACAAGGTTCATTGATAGATAACAATTTCTTAACTATAGTTTAGCTTTGTGCTCAAAGTTCTTGTATAACCAGTAACCATCAAAGCTTACTGGTTTTAATCGTATTGCCTGCAGAGGATTCATGTACTGCTATTTAGGAAAAATGATATCATTCAGATCATGCTTGAAGGATCGTTATCTAACTCTGTACAGATGATATTTCATTTGAAATTAAATATGTTGCTGTGATAGTTTTCTGATATTTACGAAATTTCTCAGATGTCTTAAGATATTGCATACTTGTTTTGAAAATGCATGTAAGATATATGTCTTTGCCAAAAGGTGAAACATACACTTTACTTTCAGCACATACCGTAATTTGTTCTTGATGTCTGATCAGGAGGAAGCAAGAACACCACAGGGATAAGGATGGCAAGGAAGACTGACGGTCCAACGAGAGCAAGTCTGTAGTATGAAGCTACTCTGGTAACGGTGATGTTTACCGCAAGATTCACGAAGGCATCCGGACAGCACACATATTTTATTCGCTGAATGTAAGCCACCGCTTTATCTATTGTCCATTGGGGATGACCTCCCTGACTTTCGTCCAGAAATAATTCGCGTGGTTCAGTCTTGCCATAGTACGTCATGTTCTGGTATGAGCTGCTGTGTGACCAGGCCCCAATCTTAAGTACGCATGTCTGCGTGTCGTAAGGGAACTTGGACAAGTCAAGTGGACAATAGAACGAAATCGTTTTTATAGGTACATAGTTTACAAGCCCCGTAGAACTGACAGTTAGACTTGAGCCCTTAGTGCTGCTTGGATGGAACGGTGAACTGTCAAAAGATCAAAACTTTTAGCTTTTAATTAGTAACTAGGAAAAGAAGAATCGTGACCATTCATCTTCTAATGCCAAAACAAAATTTGAAATAAAAATAATTTATTGTCAGCATAATAATTTCCATGTTTTGCGTCTTTATTTTCTTAGAAGTCAATGACAATAATTGGCACCCAGTCCTTGAATGGTCATAAAATAGGGCATTTCACAATGTTAAACATAAGTAGACAAAGCGATAAAATATCTTACACATTATAAACCTCCAATTCAGGCAGCCATATTGAATCCGGTGGGAGTGGCATAGTTTTCAAGTTTCCATAATCCGAAGCGTTCCATTGCAACCTTTCATCTTGCCAACTCTGTAATATATTTTCATTGAAAGATATTTAAGTAAAAAAAGGTAACTAACTAAACGGAATACTTACATTTTCTGAATCAGACATGTTAAGTAAAGCGCCACAGAAAATATTTAAGTTGCTCAATCACTTACTATTTGATGATGAAAGGAAATCGTCATAGTGTCAGTCGATGTGTCCTGCAACAAAACACACAAATATTAATGTTAACATACTATATGTGAAACAAACGCCAAATGAAAACATCAAGATATTTAAGAACTGGTTATTGCGTTTTTTCTCTAGATTTGTGTTCCCCTTAAAATATTCAATCTTTTGTATTTCTCCTCGATTATCTTAGCTAAGAAATCGCTGTATAAGTAATAAAATGACCTATTTGGCGTGTCAGGTCGAAAGAACAACATATAAAGAATTCTAACACGATTCGTTTGCAACGTGTGTTTTGATTGGTTACGGACCATACTCTAATCTGCGATAGCACCGTGATCAATCGTGTTTAGCCACGCCCCGTTTCTAGTCAAAACAATATCGCATCAAGTTTGCCTCCGCAACATTTATGATTGATGACTCATGGGATTGGAATGAAAGTGAAGAAATCGAAAAGGATGAATTAGTTGAATACAAAATGTATATTAAACAAAAAGAGCAAACATTCCGTCCGTGTGTAGGCATCTAGTCAAGTAAAATCCGAAATGAAACAAGTGCACAAAATTTCACATACCGGTTTGGCCTATAGAAACACATCAACACTGATTTTGTCAAAACGTACATATCGTTATGCATACTGCAGAGTAAATCCACATATGTCGTTAAATCTTCGGTGACACGTCACAGAGTACTTAACATCGTTGTTATAGCGATGTAAAACGATGTTTTGAAATATATTTAACAGTAAACGTGTTTGAATGGGGATTGTACGTTGTTTTGCGTGGCTATACTGGCGATTAGAACATGAAATTTGGTTTAAACGCTCGACCTATCGGTCTCGAGTTCAAACCAAATTTCATGTTCGACCTATCGGTCTCGAGTTCAAACCAAATTTCATGTTCTAATCGCCAGTATAGCCACTCAAACAACGCATTAGCACCCCCCCCCCCCCCCCCCCCCCCCCCCCCCCCCCCCCCTTTAGTAAATAGACAATCACGTATCAGACGTGATACTCAAACGTATAATGCCTTCTTCCGATCCAACCAATCACACGAATGAAGTATAGACATGTACTTGTGTTAATACGTGTTAACTGAGTCCGCTGCCGAGAACCTCATAAGATCCTGTACTGTAAATCAACTTCAGTAAACTCTATAAAGTGTATTTTTAAAACTAAGACAACAATTCTCAACAAGTCTTGTTTTAAAGCGACTGAGCAAAATGTATAAGATTTATATTTCTATATGTTAATGTACTAGTATTAGTATCAGTGGACCAAGGGTCATAGCATTTGAGTACGTGTATTTGGTGTACTAGCATTGCTGAACCAAGGGACATAACTTGTGAGTTCATATACGTAGTGTGCTAGTGTTACTGAAACCAGAGCAATAACTTGTGAGTATTACTGAACCTTGGGCTATAATTACAGTATAATTGAATACGTAGGGCTCATCATGCAACAAGTGAAAATCAAGAGTATGTCTTGTACATGCCCGATGTTACAACCCTACATAGTACAAAAAAAAACACAATCTTCAACTTTATCATTGCTGTTCCTTCTTTTTTAGTCAGTTACATCAAAAATGTTCTGAAAGAAATCTTTCTACTTGATTTTACTATTTTTATGATGGACATGCACATTGTAGACTAGTTCCCTCCCTTAGTTTTCTACTATCCGCCAGGGCTGCGCTCCGCTCATACTCTTTGTGCATATGCAAGGCTTATGTACCTGAAAAGGGTACCAGTCTAGATAAACAGGACAATACGCCAAACAGGTACAATACATAACATACATACAATATATCTATAGCAAATTAAAACTAGACCGTCATTGATTATCTAAGTGTAACCTGTCGTGACGGATAATGCAATCATATACATACCTTATTCTTTATAACCTAGGTTACATATATGCTGCGAGTTACTTTACAGATATGTTATTAACGCAAAACTCATGACTAAAGCAACATAGTAAAAACAGATTTTGTTTGTATTTTCAGGGGATCAAAAATTGAGCGGGGACCCATCTTTTACGAAATATTAAGCACCATATTATCATATCAAGTTCAGAAACGTCACATTATGTTGTGACATAAAGCATCATATCACTGCATCATGCTATACAACATCAGATTATTTTTTCATACTATAAAACATCACATTATTTCATCATGCTATAAAACATCACATTATTTCATAATGCTATAAAACATAACATTACTTACCATGCTATAAAACATCACATTATGTTTTCATGATATAAAATATCACATTATCTTGCCATGATATAAATCACATTATTTTATCATGATCAAAAGCATCAAATTATTATTTTATAAATGATTAAAGATAGTATTTCATCATGATATAAATCACAATCCATCATGTTTATAAGCATCACATTGTTTTATCATGATAAAAAACGGAATATCAGTTTATCTTCATATAAAGCATAATTTTATTTAATCATGATAGAAGCATCATATCATCTTATAAATGATAAAAACATTATCTTATTTATCATGAGATAAAGTATTATTTTATCTTATCAGGATATAGAGCATCGTATTATCTTGCCATGATATAAATCATAACATTATTCAAATATATATTGTCAAAGACAAATTTGATCACAGTACAAAACATCGCCTTATTTTGTTGTAATATCATGGAACTTACCAGTAATTCTAGTCTTGGGCTAGCCATTCCCATATCAACATTAAAGCCAGTTGAGTTGCTCACTAACACTGGACGTGACGATTTCACGTAGTATCTCATCATATCTTTGTACAGACGGTCCTCGTCGTTTTCTTTGAAAACGAATTTACCTGCTAAAACAACGACGTCTCTTACACGTATGTGATCGGCTGTATAATTGTACGAATGTAGTACTTGGAATGTGCCCTGTTATAATGAAATATGTGGTTATAGCGAGTCTTGTAGCTATAGAATACGATGGCCGATATCAGCCGTCACGTTACTCGCATTTATGTGCTGCGAGTAACCTGACATAGTAAAAATCACATGACAGGTTACTAGCATGTGATGCGAGAAACCTGACATAGTAAAAATCACATGACGGGTTACTCTCATGTGATGCGAGTAACCTGACATAGTAAAAATCACATGACAGGTTACTAGCATGTGATGCGAGTAACCTGACATAGTAAAAATCACATGACAGGTTACTAGCGTGTGATGCGAGTAACTGTACACAGTCGCGAATGAGATGACTGTACACTTACAAAACCCATTAACATTCCAGAGTATAGTTTTACTAGGCCTTTCAAAAGAGGTTATCATGGCAACTGTAGAAAATGGTTTTATAAGCCAGGGTTTGGCATGTATATACAATGGAGCTCGTGTAGTCTTGTCAATTCATTATTTGACCACATACTAATTGCAACAGATTTTTTTAAATTTTTCCTGTAGATTGGTATATTTATGTGATAGAAAAAAAATGCCCTAAAATCTAAATTGGGGGAAATGGTTTTATTCACCAAATAGAGTTGAGGAAATAAGAGAAATTGACCAATATTATACACTTGAGTGACATTGGACGAGAGATTTTGTATGCAACACAAATAGACTAAAATAGTCAATTGGAACCTTATGTACTATACTGTACAAAGCCACCTGTCATGTGATTTTTACTATGTCGGGTTACTCGCATCACATGCTAGTAACCTGTCATGTGATTTTTACTATGTCGGGTTACTCGCATCACATGAGAGTAACCTGTCATGTGATTTGTACTACATGTATGTCAGGTTACTCGCATCACATGCTAGTAACCTGTCATGTGATTTTTACTATGTCAGGTTACTCGCATCACATGCTAGTAACCTGTCATGTGATTTTTACTATGTCAGGTTACTCGCATCACACGCTAGTAACCTGTCATGTGATTTTTACTATGTCAGGTTACTCGCATCACATGCTAGTAACCTGTCATGTGATTTTTACTTTGTCAGGTTACTCGCATCACATGCTAGTAACCCGTCATGTGATTTTTACTATGTCAGGTTACTCGCATCACATGCTAGTAACCTGTCATGTGAATTCTACTATGTCAGGTTACTCGCATCATATAAATGCGAGTAACGTGACGGCTGATATCGGCCATCGTAATAGAAGATGTGGTGTTACAGTACAAGATCGTGTCGGAAGGCGTCATGTTTGAGTACAATATGGTTTTGGAGTGTATCCTGTTTGAGTAAAAGATCTGGTTGGAGGGCGTCATGTTTGAGTACAATATGGTTTTGGAGTGTATCCTGTTTGAGTAAAAGATCTGGTTGGAGGGCGTCATGTTTGAGTACAATATGATTTTGGAGTGTATCCTGTTTGAGTAAAAGATCTGGTTGAGGGTGTCATGTTTGAGTACAATATGGTTTTGGAGTGTATCCTGTTTGAGTAAAAGATCTGGTTGGAGGGCGTCATGTTTGAGTACAATATGGTTTTGGAGTGTATCCTGTTTGAGTAAAAGATCTGGTTGGAGGGCGTCATGTTTGAGTACAATATGGTTTTGGAGTGTATCCTGTTTGAGTAAAAGATCTGGTTGGAGGGCGTCATGTTTGAGTACAATATGTTGTTGGAGTGTATCCTGTTTGAGTAAAAGATCTGGTTGGAGGGCGTCATGTTTGAGTACAATATGGTTTTGGAGTGTATCCTGTTTGAGTAAAAGATCTGGTTGGAGGGTGTCATGTTTGAGTACAATATGGTTTTGGAGTGTATCCTGTTTGAGTACAAGATCTGGTTTGAGGGTGTCATGTTTGAGTACAATATGGTTTTGGAGTGTATCCTGTTTGAGTACAAGATCTGGTTGGAGGGCGTCATGTTTGAGTACAATATGGTTTTGGAGTGTATCCTGTTTGAGTACAAGATCTGGTTGGAGGGCGTCATGTTTGAGTACAATATGGTTTTGGAGTGTATCCTGTTTGAGTAAAAGATCTGGTTGGAGGGCGTCATGTTTGAGTACAATATGGTTTTGGAGTGTATCCTGTTTGAGTAAAAGATCTGGTTGGAGGGCGTCATGTTTGAGTACAATATGGTTTTGGAGTGTATCCTGTTTGAGTACAAGATCTGGTTGAGGGCGTCATGTTTGAGTACAATATGGTTTTGGAGTGTATCCTGTTTGAGTAAAAGATCTGGTTGGAGGGTGTCATGTTTGAGTACAATATGGTTTTGGAGTGTATCCTGTTTGAGTAAAAGATCTGGTTGAGGGCGTCATGTTTGAGTACAATATGGTTTTGGAGTGTATCCTGTTTGAGTAAAAGATCTGGTTGGAGGGCGTCATGTTTGAGTACAATATGGTTTTGGAGTGTATCCTGTTTGAGTAAAAGATCTGGTTGGAGGGCGTCATGTTTGAGTACAATATGATTTTGGAGTGTATCCTGTTTGAGTAAAAGATCTGGTTGAGGGTGTCATGTTTGAGTACAATATGGTTTTGGAGTGTATCCTGTTTGAGTAAAAGATCTGGTTGGAGGGCGTCATGTTTGAGTACAATATGGTTTTGGAGTGTATCCTGTTTGAGTAAAAGATCTGGTTGGAGGGCGTCATGTTTGAGTACAATATGGTTTTGGAGTGTATCCTGTTTGAGTAAAAGATCTGGTTGGAGGGCGTCATGTTTGAGTACAATATGTTGTTGGAGTGTATCCTGTTTGAGTAAAAGATCTGGTTGGAGGGCGTCATGTTTGAGTACAATATGGTTTTGGAGTGTATCCTGTTTGAGTAAAAGATCTGGTTGGAGGGTGTCATGTTTGAGTACAATATGGTTTTGGAGTGTATCCTGTTTGAGTACAAGATCTGGTTTGAGGGTGTCATGTTTGAGTACAATATGGTTTTGGAGTGTATCCTGTTTGAGTACAAGATCTGGTTGGAGGGCGTCATGTTTGAGTACAATATGGTTTTGGAGTGTATCCTGTTTGGGTACAAGATCTGGTTGGAGGGCGTCATGTTTGAGTACAATATGGTTTTGGAGTGTATCCTGTTTGAGTAAAAGATCTGGTTGGAGGGCGTCATGTTTGAGTACAATATGGTTTTGGAGTGTATCCTGTTTGAGTAAAAGATCTGGTTGGAGGGCGTCATGTTTGAGTACAATATGGTTTTGGAGTGTATCCTGTTTGAGTACAAGATCTGGTTGAGGGCGTCATGTTTGAGTACAATATGGTTTTGGAGTGTATCCTGTTTGAGTAAAAGATCTGGTTGGAGGGTGTCATGTTTGAGTACAATATGGTTTTGGAGTGTATCCTGTTTGAGTAAAAGATCTGGTTGAGGGCGTCATGTTTGAGTACAATATGGTTTTGGAGTGTATCCTGTTTGGGTACAAGATCTGGTTGAGGGCGTCATGTTTGAGTACAATATGGTTTTGGAGTGTATCCTGTTTGAGTAAAAGATCTGGTTGGAGGGCGTCATGTTTGAGTACAATATGTTGTTGGAGTGTATCCTGTTTGAGTAAAAGATCTGGTTGGAGGGCGTCATGTTTGAGTACAATATGGTTTTGGAGTGTATCCTGTTTGAGTAAAGGATCTGGTTGAGGGTGTCATGTTTGAGTACAATATGGTTTTGGAGTGTATCCTGTTTGAGTAAAAGATCTGGTTGGAGGGCGTCATGTTTGAGTACAATATGTTGTTGGAGTGTATCCTGTTTGAGTAAAAGATCTGGTTGGAGGGCGTCATGAATGGATACAGGATGTTGTTGGAGTGTTCCTTTTTGAGTACAAGACATGTTAATGGAGGAAGTCATGTCTTAGTACAAGATGTCATTTGAAACATGTCGTATGAGTACATGTTGTTGAAGCAAGTCATGTTTGAGTATAAGATGTTGGTTGAGCAAGTCATGTGAGTACATATTGTTGAAGCAAGTCATGTTTGAGCACAAGATGTTGTTTGATTGTATCCTGTTTGACTATCAAATGATGTCGGGGTGAATTGTGTTTGATATTGTGACTGGAGCATATCCTTTTGGGTACAAGATTTTTTGAACATGTCCTTATGAAGTACAATAAATGGTTTGTTAGAGACATTTCCTTTTAAGATACAACATGTAAAATATTTTTAGATATATAATAATATTCAAAATCTATAAACACATTATATGCTTCCATGGTGACTTTAATGCTACAAAGTCGTTAAAATGACTCATTCTTATAAGTACTTTGCTTCCTCTTAGAACAGAACAGAACACAACCTGCAAAATGCAATCTCCAATTAATTACTGATCTGAGTTTTCACAAGATGGACCGAACTAAATACACTCCTTTGAAATTATATGCCCTTGTAAGTTCTCTGGGGCTATTTATAGCCCCGAGAACTATATCCATCGGTCTGATAATGTGCTTCTTTTCACCATGTAAACATATTTTTAGCCTAAATGTGCATTTGTAGCTGTATGTTGTGATGCCTGATAATAGGTATTGTGTTATTTTTACACCGCAGCCAACACCATATACACGGCCTTACTATTTCTTCCTTATCAACTCGTACGCAGTGCGCCAGCTCAAGTAGGGGTGGTCGTTTTAACTGTTGTTCCTCCTCTCTAATAAGGTCTGTGACTTAAATTTCTTTTCTATAGAAGTAGTAAATATGAACGTATTTTGAATAATTTTAATTCCCTCAAATGTAAACATGCAGATACTCAAAATGTCCACTATAACTATAGTTTATAACGTACAAATATTGACAACATAAACAACATTTGGACGGCGATAGCTATATAAATAAAAAAAAAATCATAAATGGTGCGAGGTCATTGGACTCTAGTCTGTCATGGGAAAGTTCAACAAAAGAATAAAGCGGGCACATAATTCACAAGAAAATGATTTTAGATTGTAATACTACAATACTCTGATACATCATAACCTTTTTAAAAAACTGTATTCAGCTATTCGGTTACTGATTGCTTGAGTTGATTAATGGTTGCCGACTGCACGGAAAATTGGAACTTTAGCTGAGAAAAGTGGTAAGAGCTGCAGCGGTGTGAAAGATCGTTTACAGTTGAGAAGTTGGTTCTGACAAACAAATTATAGTTACCAAATGCAAGAAAATTGGCTTTATGTATATATTTACTTTTTAAAAACTTATATTTGTATATAAGTCATTATGTACAAATTAACTTTTTAAACGTTTTATTTGTACAGTACATATTGTGTACATATTTTCCTTTTTTAATGTTGTATATGTACATAAGTCATTCTATAAATATTTATGAATAACTCGTTGCATGATAAGTACGCCCGCTGTCGACTATCGTACTTATTTGTCCATACCCTATATAAATAAATTCGTGCCATATAATACCTGCTGATGATGACAGTATCGACAGAATGTATATCCAAAGGAAGATCTCTGGCCAGGAGGCCGAGTTGGATCCCATGCTGTCGACCATTCCTACTGACGATGGCCCGGTTACAATATAAACCTATACATATAGCTACACAGATGTGACGAGCAGTGAGGTATAACAATGCAAACGTCCCTGTTAGGAGGTATAGGAACTATATGGGTGCTTTAAAATATCCACCGAACTTAACCTTTGTCGTTTGGGCGGACGTGCTGTGGATAATTAGATAGAATGAGATATGTATGTTACATGATCCCTAGTGCATTACAGCTCAAGTGCTAGAGTTAACTTAAGGAGAAATGCATTGTACATAGTATATAACATATTACAAATATGTCCTCTCACAGGAGGGCATGCACACGTCATTCAGATATTTTTTTCACATTCATTCTACTTGTACATTATGTCTTTAAATATAATTTATAAAATACTCATTTTGGTAATACTCTCTCTCTACAAAAAAATGGTATCTATTAGTGTTTTGATATATATTAATGTTTTGACATGCATTTATGTTTTGACATCTATCAATGTTTTCATACATATTAATGTTTTGATCTATAAATGTTTTGATATGCATGTATATTAATGTTTTGATATCTATTAAAGTTTTGGTATCTATCACAGTTTTGATATCTATTTATGTTTTGATATATGTTAATGTTTTGATATCTTAATGATTTAATATCTTAATGTTTTGATATATGTATGTCTCTTTCCGAAGACATATCAAATTATTAAACGCACTCAATAACATCGCACAATAACACAAATGGCTGATCCTGTAAAAACATGATAAATGTATTATTGAGATGGTGTCGCTACGCTATAGACTATACAAGCTTCATTTGTGAGTACAAAATGTGGATCGAGTGTGTCATCTTTGAGTTTAAAAATAATCAATCAAATAAACACATCAGATTGCTTGAACGTAAATTAATCGATTTTACCAATGATTGCGGATTTACTTCTAAGGTTTAGAATAGTAAAAAAAATATAACTACAACGTGATGAGGGTTAGATCGTTCAAGCAATCATGCGCGTCCATCAACGCGGTAATTACGTGTTGGTGGTTGTTAATACAAACACGTCGAGCGATAAAGATGTCTTAATGAGAATATTAATTTAGTTTAATATGTTATTAATACTTTGAGTGGTGGGCAATTTTATCTGCATAAAATTACAAGGGAGTCTAGATCTCATTACACCAGTAACCAGATCCCTCACTAGTAGGGGTCCAGCTTGCTTTACTTTAACTGCTACAGTTGTGTAAATAAAGGGTCAGCTGGCATCTGGGACACCAACTGTGAACAGGGCCACATACATTACATAAAGCAGGCCTCACCCTGATCAAATAGCAGATGACTAAATTTGGTTATATGTAATCTGTTTGACCAATGGGATGGACACTTCCCTGCTAGAGTGAACCCCCATAGGGGAAACAGTCAGCAGACTGTTCCCCTCCTACATGCTGGTCACTTCAGAATTTTCTGGCAAAGCTTCAGCAGCAGGATTTCTCTAACCTGAGATTTCCCACCCGCCCACCCTCAAATCATCATTCACCATTAAATCTATTTATGTGTAGTTTTAGTATTTGTTAACTTGTAGTGTATAGTGATTAGTGTAGTAGGAGGACCATAGTTTAAGTTTTAACTACAAAAAAAAATGATATTGCTTATTGTTATTTTACTCTGTTATAATTATGTATTATGCAAATAAATCATGGTCTGAAGTTCACCCAAACCAATTTGTATGTTATTTATACTTAGTATATTGTAATATGTTTTCTATATCTCTTAAGCCAGCATTTCTACCAGAAAATTGGATTAATCACGTTACAATATACATTTTGTAGGTAAAGCTAGCTGGGGAGACCCCTATATACATGCCGTACGTATAGCTAGACAGGCTTCTATACATGTATACATTTTGCACGTATCAGGACTCCTTGAGTATTTTGCAGTTTAACAATAAAGTTACTGAACATGATGTATACAGCAGCCATTCTAAGTAATATATAATCTTATTCTTTCCCCAAACCAACAAACTACAGCGTAAACCGAATTTGCCATATGGGGAAATAACACGTATTAATACTGGACTTCATTTGTACAGGATTCATAATCCTTTGACAGTCAGGTCATACTACAATATACGTCGTATTGATAATTTTATAGCTTTATTTTATCTTTAAAACAATATTCATCAAGGGAAAATTCAAATTGCTTAACTGTCATTTTGTTCACCATATTCAATTGGAGGTTATTCCACGTGTCAACAATTCACTGCGACGGCCTCGAGTTTTTATATTTTCTTTAATTCTAAAAATATTTGCTACTTATTTGTCATATTTACCAGAAATTATTTCGGAAACCTCTATCATATTACCACGTGATATATATGCTAATGTCGATAACGCTCCTTTCTATAGACGTTCCGTGTATGATAAAAGTTAAAGTCCATGTCCTTGTTTTGGTGCTCGGTGCTATACATCTTAAAGAAGTCTGTGTTTGCATACTCTCTATGAGGTCTAACTAATGCTGTTTATAATAGTATAGTTACATTCTGAGTGTTGTTGTTTTACACGAATATGCGAAGTGAAAACAACAAACATTTGACCATGAAAACACTATGAATACAGAATGAAAACATTGCTTCACATACCGATTTTCCACACAATACATCATTTTAATATCAATACCCCAGGAAAATAGTCCCCGTTTCATTTCCATAGAATGTGTCTCCTTTGCCATCTATTCAAATAAAATAAATTTAATTTAACACGAGCTATTCTATTTGATGTTATTTTGTATCATTTTGTTTCGAATGTAAAAAGAAAAGAAAACGAGAGAGTGAGAGAACCAGTGTAAACTGCGAAAACAGGTTGCATTGGCGGGATCACCGGCTGTTCCATTAATTTTTTGTATATAGCTGTCAAAAGTTGAAAATTTAAAAAACATTGTTCTTAACGTTTTATTCCAAATCACCCTAATGTAATTATTTGAATTAAATTTAAAATTAGATTTTTTTTCTTCATTTTCATGGCGGCTTTGAAAAGCAGTATCAATGAAAATATGCCTATTTTCGAATTGATCCATCTATCATATTATTGGTTTCACCAAGTTCAAGTTAATAATGATGAATATGTTTAGCTATTTCTTAAACTATAAAATTATGCTTTCTTCAGACTTCATGAAAATCGCATACGTTTTAGTGAATATTTCGATATCTGTAAATATGAATATATAGATAATACTTAAGTTTGAGTAACTTGGATAAAAGGAATAATTCGAATACAACCGAAATTTACACAAAACTACAATAAAGAATCTATTTCTTTTTCGAAAAACAAAGAAATTCTTCTTTTATCGGTCCCTGTTACTGCCTGTCATACAAATGTAAATGGTACTGTGACCATGAACTAATGTGCCTACTGGAGTAACCTGTCTTAAGGTGCACTTAACTATCGCGACCACGTATTTTAAAGCATAGTGATCATGAGCCATCGTGACAGCTAGTGCGCTCTATCTTTAAAAGAATATAGTGAGCTGTCGCGCCCACTAGTTGACTTTGTCTTCAAAAGGCAATAGTGAGCAATCGCACCAACAACTGTAACCTGTCTTAGAAGCTGAGTGAGCTGTATTGCACACTAGTGTATCCTGTCTTTAAAAGGGTATATTGAGCTGTCGCGCCCACTTCCGTACCCTGTCTTTAAAAGAATATAGTGATCTGTCACGCCCACTAGTTTACAGTGTCTTCAAAAGGGGATCGTGAGCTATCGCACCAACTAGTGTAACATGTCTTAAAGGCAGAGTGAGCTATCTTGCCCACTAGTGTACCCTGTGTTCCAAAGGGTATAGTGAGCTGTCACGCCCACTAGTGTACCCTGTGTTCCAAAGGGTATAGTGAGCTGTCACGCCCACTAGTGTACCCTGTGTTCCAAAGGGTATAGTGAGCTGTCACGCCCACTAGTGTACCATGTGTTCCAAAGGGTATAGTGAGCTGTCACGCCCACTAGTGTACCCTGTGTTCCAAAGGGTATAGTGAGCTGTCACGCCCACTAGTCTAGCGTGTCTTTAATAGAAATAAAGTGAGCTGTCCTGCCCACTAGTTTACACTGTCTTTAAAACGGTATTGTGAGCTATCGCGTGTTCTAATGTCTTACATATATAAAAACGAATAGTGAGCGACATGTCTATAGAATAGACCCTTTAAGTTCGAAACCATATAACATATATAGGGTTCCTTGTTATAGACCGCTTGCTAATCCAGTACACGTAAGTTGGTTCATGGTTTTAACCCCGATAAAATGCTAAACGAAGTATACCAGTCACTCGGCCAGAGTTGGCGACTCATTAGCTCGATCGATTGAGTGCAAGACAAGTTAGAAGGCACGGGTTTGATCTAAAGCAGACAATAATTGGAATATCCCTAGAGCTCATTTAGGGAGCCCGAACAAATCATCAGCCTTGTGATACGTGGTTGTTATCTTCGGAGACTCGATGAGGAACACTGCTGATCGCTCATGTTACCCAGAATTTCGCGAAAAAAAGAAACTGCCATTTGTTAGAATATACTTTATTGGATATATCGTTTAAGATATGCTATACAAAGGATAAAATGATGAGAATGTTTAAAGAATTGTACGTGCAACATCAGCGTTAAAAAGACTGTAAATCATATCAATGACATATGATCACATTATTTTTACATACACAAAGTTGTTTTTTTTTTAATTTCTTTTGGAACTTTTACTGTTACTCTAAATGCGGCTATTAAATGTTCTGATAGCGGAATGAGTATTGCAAGCAACCATGTGCAGAAACAGATAACATGAGGTTTTATATTAACATAGCCTGTGATGATATATACATTTTACTAGTAAATGGGAAATCTGTGATCCTTTACAGTACTGTAGTTAAAGCAATGATGATGATCAGCAATAGGAACAAAAAGAAAAAACATATGTCGAGGCACCGACCAACTTCCTGCCAATCACGTGCCAGCTTTTCGTACGTGCTCTTTCGGAGGACTTTTCCGGCCATAATTTTTGTGTTGTTCGCTATGTGTCGGAAGTGTTCGTCCGTCACTGCAATATCGACATTGTCCAGTCTAGTGTCCTGTGCCAGGTCCTTGGATTCTTCCAATGAACGTATGTTCATCTGAGTATAAGATTCCTGGAATCCCGGGAAGTTACTGTCCAAACAAAGACACCTCCGTAGAGCGCGAAACCGTATACACAGCTATAAGGAAAAATCAAAAGGCATTTCCCTCGTGATAGACTTCGGTCATGACATGCATTCAATTCATTCTAAATATCAATTAGATTTTTTTTATTATTATTTAGCTAAATATGGAACATTTTCTAAATATGATAAAGAAATTATTTTATTTCAATTCCACTGGAGAGCATATTTTACACTGTTTTGTGTGGTTGATATACAGAGTGACGGAATGGATCTGATTACAAACTAAGGTTCTGATTTCAATGTCCATCATACCATTACTTAACGATCACTTACAATACATCCCTGCTATAGAGACTATCAGATTATATAATAACAGAAAAAAAATTCAATAGTTATTATTTTACATGATGTTTTGATGATGTGTTCTTATTATAGGTTTCTTGATTGTTTTATCAACACCGTATACTTTTTGATGATTTTTTGTCCGATCACAGACGGTTTTTGCGTAAATGCCGTTAAAACAAGGGTACCATAAGAAATTGCCTGACCTAAATTAAGGCCGTCGTGAGTTGATTGGTTGGTTTGGTTGTATTTGTTTAACGTCCTATCAACAGCTGACGGACTCTCGTTTGTGTGAAATTCGTTTGTGTGGTAAGTGCGTATGTGTGTTTTGGGAGGCTGCGACATGTTTGTGTTAAGTCTCCTTGTGATATCCTGGAACGATTGCGGTCTTATAGTGTTACCTCACTGAAGCATGCTGCAGAAGACGCTCAGCAGAACACCCAACCCGGTCACATTAAACTGACAACGGGTTAACCAGTCATGCCACTCCCGAAATGCTGAGCGCTAACCAGGAGTATGAAGTACCATTTTAAAGACTCTGGTATGTCTCGGAGTTGAGCGACGTTATATGGGACTTGACACGCTTCATAACCCTCCTGTCTAGCTCCTCCTACCAATTCTCGATTGAGCAAATCTTAACTGTATGGCCAATCTAGATCTGGAACGTTGTTTTGAGCCAGAATGTCACGACAAACCCTAACAACATTGGGCCTCGCGATGTCCTGCTGCAACGTAAGATTACGTTGATGGATAAGAGGAAGAATGTGTGGTCTCAAGACCTGATCCCGAAATCTTACTGCTGTAAGATTACCATGGATAACACGCCTCGATATATCTCTGCCCATTACATAACGGACCCTCCCCCGAATCTGTCGCTTTCCGTTACGCAAGCGTCGGAATAACGCCCACTTCAACACCGATAGACACGTTTTCATTTATCTGACCTGTAAAGCGTAAAGCGAGACTCGTCAGTGCACAACACACGTGCCTGTGGCTCTGAGACATTCAAATAAACGGGATATTGATGTGTCATTTACACATTATCGCTAGTCTATATTATGTTGCCCCTGTATAATCAGTTCAACGGCCCTTCCCCTATCGACTTCACTTAATCGCAGCATAACGCTGTACAATCGCTTCGAGATGAAACGTTTGGTAACTGATATGTTCTGTTCCAAATGTTTGATTTGTAATAGTACCCCGGATTCACGTTTTCTTGAAAAAAACTGCATATGTATATGCTATATATATATATTGTTGTATGTATACTGTTATACTATATATATATATATATATATATTGTTGTATGTATACTGTTATACTATATATATATATATTGTTGTATGTATACTGTTATACTATATATATATATATTGTTGTATGTATACTGTTATACTATATCAATCACTGTAGAGACGATAATGCAACATTTTTTATATAAATGCAATGTCGTCCACTAGCAGTGTTTAGGGACGAATCGTCTTTGAACTCTTCGGAATACTTTCACGTGCGGGGGAATTCAAAATATCTCTGCCGTTGGTCGCATAGCGTTCTAGTGTTTGAACATGATGCAGTCACGCTAGTATCCGCCTTCGGCCCACGTTTGCCGAAGGGTTCATTGTGGTTTCTCCAGTTACTAAAACATTCTTATTGTATTTTATTGTATTTCCAGTACTTCTTATATATATTATGTGATTGTATTTGTGATTTTTTGTGTTTTGATAAAGGGGCGGATTGCCTCGAAAATTTAACAAACCTTATTGTTTACACTGTTTGAATTACTTCTTTACCCCATATATATTGTTGTATGTATACTGTTATACTATATATATATATATTGTTGTATGTATACTGTTATACTATATATATATATTGTTGTATGTATACTGTTATACTATATATATATATTGTTGTATGTATACTGTTATACTATATATATATATTGTTGTATGTACCAGTGACTAAAGGGAGACAACGTTTATAGAAATGTAAGATGTATGTATGTGGTTTTGTCAAGGGACATTTCTTATGATTTTAGAAATGCCCAGACACAGTTAGAACATGAAGATATAATGTTGTTTACAAGTATTCATTAACAAGTGTGAGAGGCAAGTTGCTATTCAGAACGAGTTTCAATTGCCTGGTACTGTGAACTGTTTACTGATTCATGAACATTCTTAATTCTGAAGAAACGGATATGAAATGATCAATCAAGGACAGCTGTTATAAGAAAAGTAATTAACAGTGTTAATTTAATACACCACCTGGTATACCACTTAATTGTACTTGTAAATTATCTCTCTAACTTACTTAGTTTTGGATATATCATTAAACTGTAATTTAATTACTAGGTTTCATCTTTTTTGTTTTTATCACGTCACAATATATTAGGAAGACACGTACGGAACCTAGCCAGGCCGGTAAAGGCTTTCTCCTTGCTCCCCTGTGCCGCAGATTACCGGTTAATACACAGCAGAGAATGCTGAAGAACTGCAGTACAAAGATGGCAAAGTAGAACACCACTGAAACCAGAAAAGTATGGCAAAATATCATATGGCTGACACACAAAAATATGACAAAGTAATATACAGCTGAAAAAAACTAACAATATGGCAAAATATCATACGACAGAAGCAAAACTTATGACAATGTAGAACATGGCTGAACCAAGCAACAAATATGGCAAAAATAAGGAGTGTTGTCTGGTATTACTTCGGTTACCTTCAAGGACGGGACTATATATATAATGCATAACACTCATCAAGAATAATATTAAGGATAAGAACCAGTAGTAAGATCAACCGGTACATCTTCCTGATATACATACCTAGAACCTGGACTGTGGCATAATCAAACGTTACAGCCTGTTGATATACTTACTTAGAACTTGGACTGTGGCATGACTTACCTAGAACCTGGACTGTGGCATGATCAACCGTAACAGCCTGTTGATATACTTACTTAGAACTTGGACTGTGGCATGACTTACCTAGAACCTGGACTGTGGCATGATCAAACGTTACAGCCTGTTGATATACTTACTTAGAACTTGGACTGTGGCATGACTTACCTAGAACCTGGACTGTGGCATGATCAAACGTTACAGCCTGTTGATATACTTACTAAGAACTTGGACTGTGGCATGATCAACCGTTACAGCCTGTTGATATACTTACTTAGAACTTGGACTTTGGCATGATCAACCGGTACAGCCTGTTGATATACTTACTTAGAACTTGGACTGTGGCATGATCAAACGTTACAGCCTGTTAATATACTTACTTAGAACTTGGAGTGTGGCATGATCAACCGTTACAGCCTGTTGATATACTTACTAAGAACTTGGACTGTGGCATGATCAAACGTTACAGCCTGTTGATATACTTACTTAGAACTTGGACTGTGGCATGATCAACCGTTACAGACTGTTGATATACTTACTTAGAACTTGGAGTGTGGCATGATCAACCGTTACAGCCTGTTAATATACTTACGAAGAACTTGGACTGTGGCATGATCAAACGTTACAGCCTGTTGATATACTTACTTAGAACTTGGACTGTGGCATGATCAACCGTTACAGACTGTTGATATACTTTCTTAGAACTTGGACTGTGGCATGACCAACCGTTACAGCCTGTTGATATACTTACTTAGAACTTGGACTGTGGCATGATCAAACGTTACAGCCTCTTGATATACTTACTAAGAACTTGGACTGTGGCATGATCAAACGTTACAGCCTGTTGATATACTTACTTAGAACTTGGACTGTGGCATGATCAACCGGTAGAGCCTCTTGATATACTTACTTAGAACTTGGACTGTGGCATGATCAACCGGTAGAGCCTCTTGATATACTTACTTAGAACTTGGACTGTGCCATGATCAACCGGTAGAGCCTCTTGATTAACTACATTGAATTGAGAATGTTGCATGATCAAGAAGTACAGCCTCTTGATGTACCTACCTAGAACTGGGGTTGTGGCGTGATCGAACGGTACAGCCTCTTGAAAGACCATCATCATCACAGTCATAGTCATCAACAGTATCATACCTAATGAAGAAACAAGGTTACATGATAGATTACATTTCATTTACTATAATTTGTCAAATTGTTCATAGAACTAGTATAACGAGTAACCCTCATAGCCTGTTAGTTGATATTTACTATAGAGTGATATTAATGTAATCTTTCATATCCTAGGGAGTGAGATCCCCCCTATCCACCCATTCCATCTGATTCCAAATGAATGGGTGAATGCTTATTGCTTGTCTTTGCTTGTTTTTCTTTTACCCTGTTTACTCTCGTTCTAAATAAATGAATGCAAGGCAATGATGACCTAACGTGATGACCTAACGTGATGAAGTTTTGGACGTGACGTCATACAATGGTCGAGATCCTGAAAAGAGCATGTGTCGCTTGTCCCAACCCTAGGTGAGATTAATATATTCTCTTCCCTGGACAGGGATATCTGCAATTCTTCCAGGGTGATATTTTCTTATCTCATGTGAACAATACAATGACGTCACAGCAACAGTGCAATGACGTCACGTCCACATTTCAATCACGTCTCGTCAACATTTCCTTTCATTGAAGTAACGTCAATATTAGATACATTATGGGGTAAACAGGGTAAGAGAAAAATAATCATTCACCCCCATGGAATCGAGACATGGGAATTTCAACCATCGGGGTAGGATCAGTAAGCTGCCAAACACTCGACAAGCCTCATGTTTGACAACTTAAGGATCTTCCCATCGGGTTGAGATTCCCCTATCTCCCCGCCAAGGGGTTGAAAGATTCTATTAATCTCCCCCCTCTTGGAGGTGAGACAGGGGAATCTCAACCCGTGGGGGAAGAGTATTAAGCTTCGTATTTGGCAGCTTAATTGTCTTGCCCCGGGGGTTGATATTAATAGAATCTAACCTGGGTCTGTTCCGTGGGCAGGGATATCTCAATCCCAGTGTAAGAGTTTAGCCAGTCAGCACGAGGCTTGCCAAGTGCTGGCCAGCCAAAATCTTACAAGAGTGTTGAGATATTCTTGTCCATGGAACTGATATCCTTGATCGTGGAACAGACCCTAGTTTATTTTTCGCACATACTTGTATGCAAATGTAAGCTTTTATGAAAGCTTTTCATCGCGCCATCTTCAATGCTTCTTGGAATGTGAGTCAAAATTAATGACGTCATCATTTACGACATGGTTACTTAACGTAAAATGAGAAAAGAAAATCTCACAACATTGAGATTGTGGATCTCCCTGTCCAGGGAAGAGACATACATGAGGTGTCGTACAGGAGAAATAATATTATAAAGGGCATGTTCTGGAAGGATGGTGATCTATTTCTATACAAATGATGTTGAATTTAAAATTAAACATTCTGCTGTGATAGTTTTTGGAAATTTACTAAATTTCCCAGAGGTCATAAAAAACGGCATATTTGTTTTCAAAATACATATAAAATTTACATGTCTTTGCCAAATGGTGACTCATTGTTTAGCAGAAACGCGATGTACTCTTTCTATACATACCGTAATTTGTTCTGGATGTCTGATCAGGAGGAAGCAAGAACACCACAGGGATAAGGATGGCGAGGAAGACTGGCAGTCCCACGAGAGCAAGGCTGTAGTATGATTCTACTCTGGTAACAGTGATAGATACCCAAAGAGTCTGGAATATCCCCGGACAGCATGTATACTTGTAATGCCAAATGTTGGTCTTTATTGTATCTATTGTCCATTGGGGATGACCTCTCTCTCGTCTGCTCACAAATACTTCCTGTAGTCCAGTCTTGCCATTGAACGTCATGTTCTGGTATGCGCTGTTGTATGACCAGGGCCCCATCTCAAGTGAGCATGTTTGCGTGTCGTAAGGGAACTTCGACAAGTCAAGTTGACAATAGAACGAAATTATTTGCATAGGAGCATACGTTACGAACCCCGTAGAATTGACCACTATACTTTGGCACTTGCTGCTGCTTGGATGAAACGGTGAACTGTCAAAAGATCAAAACGCTTAACTTTTAATTAGTAAACAAAAAAAGAAAATCGTGACCATTCATCTTCTGCTTAGAAAATCTACTTTAGATTAAAAAAGAATGTTTCAATTTAGTTTTATCATAAACGTTTCGTGTTACCATACCGTTTCGCGTTACCATAGCCGTTTCCATGTTTCGCGTCTTTATTCTTCTACTAGGTCACAGGTATGAATTGGTACGCCAGTAAAATACCATCCTTATAAAATCTTAATAGTTAAATAGGCCATCACACTATGTAAAACCCAATAGCCAAAACGATATAAGACATCTCACACATTATAAACCTCCAATTCAGGCAGCCATATTGAATCTGGGGGGAGTCTCATGATTTTCAAATTTCCATATTCCGAAGCGTTCCATTGCAACCTTTCATCTTGCCAAGTCTGTAATAGATTTTCATTGAAATACATCTAAGGACAAAATAGATTTAAGTGAAAATTATTTTATTGATTAAACAGAATTCTTACATTTTGTGTCTGAATGAGACATGTCAATTTAAGTACCAAAAACTATATTTAATGGCCCAATCACTTACTATTCTAAGTAAAAAGTAAATCGTCATAGTATCAGTTGATGTTTCCTGTAATTAAACACAAAAAAAATATGAGTGTTATAGTATTATCCATAAAACTCCACATTTAACATCAAATTATTTAAAGAAGGGTCCCCGCGGTTTTGCTCTTAATTTTGTTCCCCGTAAAAAATATGTCTAATCTTTATTATCTTTCCTGGATTGTCTAAATTATGAACTTTGCGTTGATGCCATATTTGTAAAGTCACTTGTAGACAATCACGTGACAGATATGATATCAAAACGCATAATACATTTTCCTAATCCAACCAATACACGAACGAAGTATAGACACGTATTTGGTGTTACTACGTGTTTACAATACACTAGCACGTGATTTGTGCCATTCAGGAGAAACCTCCGCAGGACGCAGTTTTAATTTGAGAGATTGGACATCAAATTGACATATATCAAATATAGGTACATCTTTGAACGAAACGTAAGAAACATCATCGCGTTTTTGTTTTTTGCATTTCAAACGATGTTTATGGTAGCTATGCATCAATTTTGAAAGGATTGGTCAAACAGATATGGAGCAAGAGGACACTCTAAGAAAATGTTCCCACTACACTCCAAACTTGAAATCCGTAAGCAATCCTTTGCTCTTCGTGTGGTCAAAACTTTCAGCACAAACCGTTAATTCATTCAAAATCAAACTTAATTAATGTTGAAGAAAAAAAATCTGAAGTTTGATTATAAATCTGATTGATGTCCTTGACCTAATTCAACGTCATAATTGTAATTATTCAAAATTTCATTGTTATTAACTGAGTCCGGTGTAGAGGATCTCTTAAGATCCTGTAGAGGAAATAAACGTAAGTAAACTCTGTGGAGTGGAATTTTAAAACTGAGATAACAAGTCTCCCAGTCTTGTTTTAAAACGACTGAACAAAATGTAAAAGGTTTGTATTTCACGTGTAATATATGTCCATTAACGTAGCGTACTAGTTTTACTGAATCCAAGGTTATTACTTGTGTATACTTGTACACGTACGACACATCACGCAACAGGTGAAGGTCGTGGATTTAACCATTGCTTATGTTGCCCTTTAGAGGACGTTTAAAGGGGAAAAACTTTGATGATTCGAAATATCGTAAATAAATCCAAAATTTCGAAGTGACGATCAACGTATCTATACTGTATTTGTGCGATTTGCTGAATCGGGGGAATTTTTTATGCGTAATTGGGTATCATTTTGTCACCGGATTGAACACATTCCATAATTTAGGCAACCCAGGAAGAATAAAGGTTATCAAATAGTTTCACGAGAATAAAAATTGAGCGTAAATACATGGGGACTCATCTTTTACGAGATATAAAGCACCATATTGTCATACCAAGGTATAAAACGTCACATTATATAGTGATACAAACATCATATTATTTTATCAAAATATAAAGCATCAATTATTTAATGAATTGTATCAAGCATAATATGTTATCAAGATATAAAGCATAATATTATCTATTATGATATAAAGCATCGTATTTTCTCACCATGATGTAAACCATCAAATTAATATATTGTATATGTATATTGTCATAGATTAATTTGATTATGGTACAAATCATCGCTTTATTTTGTCGTTGTATCATGGAACTTACCAGTAATTCCAGTCTTGGACTGTTGAGTACTATATCTACATTAACGCTAGTAGAGTTGCTCACTAACACTGGAAGTGACGATTTCACGTAGTATTTCATCATATCTTTGTACAGACGGTCCTCGTCGTTTTCTTTGAAAACGAATTCACCTGCTAAAACAATAAAAACGCCTACACTTATGCGTTCAGCTGTATATTGTGTTCGGATGTAGTAGTTAGAATGTTCTCTTTTGGAATGAAAGATGTGGGTGCAGCGTGTCCTAGATGAATATAAAATGTGATTTGATTGGACCTTGTTGGTACAAATTGCGGATTCAGTGTGTCATGTTTGAAAAGAGTACAAGATCTGGGGTGCAATGAGTCATGTTTAAGTACACGATGAGGTTGGAGTGAGGGGCTCCCTATTTGAGTATAAAATGTCGTTAGACAGTGTCCTGTCTGAGTACAACATGAGGTTAGAGTGAGGGCTCCCTATTTGAGCATAAAATGTCGTTAGACAGTGTCCTGTCTGAGTACAACATGAGGTTAGAGTGAGGGGCTCCCTATTTGAGCATAAAATGTCGTTAGACAATGTCCTGTCTGAGTAAAACATGTGGTTTGAGCACGTTATTTTCGAGTACAAGATAATGTTGAATTGGGTCCAGTTTGGGTTCAAGATGTGGTTTGAGTGTGCTATGTTTAAGTACAGTGTATGGTTGGATTGGGTCCAGTTTGAGTTCAAGATGCGGTTTGAGTGTGTCATGTTTTTGCACAAGATTCGGTTTAAGTGTGTCCTGTTTGATTCAAGATGTGGTTTGAGTGTGTCATGTTAAAGTACAAGATGTGGTTTGAGTGTGTCATGTTTGAGTCAAGATGTGGTTTAAGCGTGTCCTGTTTGAGCCAAGGTGTGGTTTGAGCGTGTCCAATTTTAGTACAAGATGTGGTTTGAGTTTGTCATGTTTAAGTATAAGATTTTTCTTGTGAGTTGAGTACAAGATTATATATAATAGTATTAGAAAATAATCGTTTCCTATCATTTTGCGGGGAAACCTGATGAAAATAACTGTGGAACAGTTAACTGTTACCGTTGTCATTGAAACATCACAACAGATCAGGGTAAATATATCAAATACATTATACTTTAATATCATATCATTGACATTTTATACTGTTCATTTATACAACATATAATGTCTAACAGTCACATGACCCGAAACATTAATAAATATCAATACTGTTATCTAAAAATATTTACTGCCTATTATCACAGGTGGAATTCAACTATACCAACAAAAGTGAGGTGAACAAAACATGATGTACATGTCCCATTTGGATGGCAGGCGCATGTGGGCATCATGGGGACACTTTACTAACTATGAAAATATAAGATAATAGGACAAAGAGCCATAGCAGCTCATATTGCAAAGACGTCCCAACCACAACCACTCTCAGAGAAAATCAAAGGAATGGTTATTCAAGATCTGAAGATAAGTGAATATTCATTTAAAAAATCAACATACCATCTGCGAATCAACAGCTTAAGACAGCACCATTTTTGAGGAAAATGTCAAGAGGTAGTCAAAACGTGATAATTTATCTTTAGCGTCGCCTGGTTTACTGATTTAAGTCAAATGAACGTATCAGTCGTAGAATCAAAATTTAGCAAAGTACAACAAGTCTCTGTCTTGGATATTCAGCAGAAATTAGAAAACGAATATGTTTTAAATAAATTTGACGATACTTCATTTTCAACCCTGCCATATAGAAACCTAATGAAAATATTTACTGTTTTATCAAAGGACAAAAATATTATACTGGAACGGTTGGCGTTAAGTATGAATGAAATAACCAAATTTGAAGAACAAACCAGATTTCAAAGTAAAACATCTCTTTGGCATCATATTAATAAACACAGCAAAGATTTAATGATTCTGTATGTGGTTATAATGACGAATTTCAATACTTTAAACGTATTACCTTTAATGTGCGTAAGATAACACGATTTCCAGAATACCATAGAATATGCGGAGAAGCAGCGTCAACACAATAATGAAATACTTCAAAAACAATGTCCATTCAAATAGAGTGTGTGAGTCCGTACACAATATTAAAGATTTGCCAAATAAAAGGTTGTAGGCATCACATGTACGACGCATACAACAGTATTTTTCGTTTTAGGAACTTGCATGTAAAGATCAATAAAAATTCGTGCCATATAATACCTGCTGATGATGACAATATCGACAGAATGTATATCCATAGGAAGATCTCTGGCCAGGAGGCCGAGTTGGATCCCATGCTGCCGACCATTCGTACTGACGATGGCCCGGTGACGATATATAAACCTATATATGTAGCTAACCAGCCGTGACGAGCATTGATGTATTACAATACGTACGTCCATACGATAAGGTATTGGTGTTTTAAATATCTGCCGTTTTTAACCTTTGTTCTAGTAATGAAAAACATTTTTTTATATATATATTTTGGGTTCGACGTGATGTGAATTATTATATAGAATGATATTTGTATGCTACTTAATCCCTAGTGTATTACAGCTAAAGTGAGGGAGCCCTCATATACAATCATCATGCCGTATGACTAACTCTGTGATACTAATAATACTATCGTGACGTCACAACTAAGTGACGGCAACTAAGCAGAGATTCACCGTTATTCCAAGGGAAAGAAAATGCAATAAAAAGAGGTTTTGCATGTTTTCTATTAAAGTTTTTATTTCCATTAATATTTTGATATCTCTCAATGTTTTGACATTTCAATGTTTTGTTATATCAATGTTTTGACATATTTTAATATCTATTAATGTTTTGACATATATTAATATTTTGATATTTATTAAGATTTTGACGTGTCAATGTTTTGACATATTCAATGTAGTTATATAGTGCAATTGATGTCTTGAGCATTGTCACTGATGAAAAATTGAAATTGATAATGAACACAAACAGATCCCTTGGGAACCCCTGCTGCGATGTTTGCTAACTAGTATTGTTAACCATTTATAACGACACGTTAACAGCGATGTTAGTAGTTTAAAACAAATTAAAAGATTTCCTGTGATACCTAACGATCTGATTAAAAAAAAAAGGACATCGGTGCCAATTCTCGATCAAACGCCTTGCTGATATCACAGAAACCCTTTCTAACTTCCTTACCATGTCAATAGAAATATATACGAGTTGATTTATTGTGGAATTGTCGGATTATGCTCAAATGTTAAATACGTCCCTGTACTTAACACTTCTGTTTCTTTAAAACATTAAAACATTTTATTTACATCTCTCCCTTCTTCAGCCTTGTAAACTCTGACTGCGAATAAATTTGCGTAGACGCAGTGAAAAAACGCTCAGCGGATTAATAATTGCGGGAATTGGTAACATAATTATGACGTCGTCTTTTTGTGAGGTAACCGGAACGTCAACTAGACGGCGTCATTTGAAAGGACTTATCAACGCAATTTTAGCGTGTTCTCCTGTTACCCGATGATATCTGCACAAAAAGCTAACGTAAAGTGAGTATTTTGTCAAAAACTAAACAGAATATTGCAGAAATTGGTGCAAATGTAGCTTCTCCATGAGGTAAGCTAAGAACAAATGGCTGAAGCTTACAGTTCCAAGAATACATTTGACCTTGTCACTACTTAAATCTGTACCAATACACGTTGTGTTTGGCAACTATAGTTAATCTAAGAGGGAAATTGTGGATTGTACATACATATCAAATAATTAAAAACGTAAAAGGTATTAAACAAAAATGGTTGTTTATTTTCATTTTGTTAACAATACTGGTGTCTGTACATATAATCAATGGAACTATATCATCTTGGCACCCAAGGCTGCTGACGTCGCAACACACCCTGAATTTTATTTTCTTCGTTCTGTATTTAAACGATTTGTTTGACGTAAATATAAGGATTGTATCTCATTTTGACTGCGAATACGGTAGTATGTCCGTAGTTGATGAGGTACAATTCTTAAGTAAACACTAGACACATCCTGAACTAATCGGGTATAGGTAGATTTCTCGAGTTCCGGATGTACCACTAGGTTATCAGCACTACATAATTATACTCCCTTGTAATATTTCTAAATAACAGACAGACACAGAGGCTAGCAACATAACTAGCCATACAACTACACAATACAGAGTAACCTCCCCTTGAAACATTTCTAAAAACATTTACCGTTAAATAGAATGTTCATCATGATTTCTTTTTTTGTTACTTTATATAGAAAGTTTCTATTTGAACAGGTGAGTGAACTTAGTTTTGGTAAGGGGTGTTGTTACTTACAGTGTGCATGGCGTGCATTAACATAATATGTTGCCAAAATTATAATTTGAAATCGCCTTGTACTTTCGATAGATGTGTGTAGATTTGTGTCTATTTAGAAGGTTGAACTGATGATGAGTAAAAGGTTCCGAAATGTTTCCGATTATATAAGCACAAACATGAAACAACCAGCTGTATAGTCTATTATGTTAAATATTAATTACGAGTTGTGAGACGGATAAGGCATTTTATTGAAACATGATACAACCGGCTGTATAGTGTTATCTAATAGCAGATATGGCCTTTGAAAATAAAAGTCAGAGATATATATCTGCCCCAGTAGGAAATATGAGCCAGGTCGATTGCAGTGTTGCCCCATAAAATGAAGTTGAGGCCCTTGCAGGGACTATCAGATATCATGAGATATTGTGCGCGTGGATATACAAAATATACATATATCATTATAATTTATGTGGGTGAAAATGTTTAATACATTTCTTTAATCTATCTACAAATCGTAAAAATTGTTTCGATTTCAGACGATGGATTGAATACGTGTAGCAGACAACCGAAATGTCTCCTTGTTTCGCAGACACTTGCCTTGTTACAATTATAGTCAATTTGTCAGCATTAATTTATCATATGACAAGCACCTGTTCTTACGGACGTGCACATGATCTAAAGATCACTGATTATATCGGCCTCGACAGAGTTATGACAATGCTGATAATTAATGAGGTTTTTGGCAAGAAACCAAAAAGTCGGTATTGTGTATATTGTCAGCTTAACTTGATGAACTAAAGCAACAGATACACAAATATGATATATACCGTACTCATCTTTATCAATTACTTATTTTACCTGTGACCTTGGTTGAACTGAACATTGACCTTTCATATGACTTTAAATTGTGCTAAGATGTGAAATTGAAAAGTATTTGACTTGTGACCTTTAATGGCCTACATATTAAAAGTATACTATGGTGGTTGATAACTTATTTTACATTTGACCTTTGGTGACCTGTGTAATAATGACCTTATGCCTTCACATTGTTATATAATGAGAAGATGATGATTCAGCTCGAGTTCAAAAGTTTCTTTTTTAGCGGAGTTAAATAATATAGGAGTTTAATCAAAGATTACGTTTTTAAGTATCAAGACGCTTTTTTCTCAACATTCCCAATAATTGACAGGGATTGTGAAGGCCTAGTTTAGGTATCGGCCATTAACCACAGTTGTAAAAATTCTTTGTATGTGCTTATATCCCATGACCCCTACCTTCTCAACCCCTGCATTGATATGTTTTCCGTTTATAATGCGCGGAAGTAATACACGTGCGACGGCCCAGAGATGCACTTTCTGTAATCGGCGTCGTATGACGGCCATATTGCTGAAAATATATATATAAAAAAACAGAGGAAGTATACCGTCTAAGTGTAATAAAATTGTATCATATAAAGATTATTAATCATTAAATATAGTTGAAATTTAGTTCTGTCCCATAAAAAAATTTAAAAAAAAACAATACAATTTCTCAATTTAAAGATACCTCTTTATACACTGTACGTTAATGTGGAAAGAAATTAAATCCGTCCCTGCAAACTTTGGAGGAGAAACATGCAACAGGTATAAAGGGAATGTGAACCCATCCACCATAATTTGTTTCATGTATGGTTTACCTTTACCAACGTTGCTTTGTGATTAATGTTATAGTTCTGCTGAGTCAGTAACTTTACCACATCATTGGTTAAAAATATGCCATTTACTAGTATGTTGAAGTCAATGTGGTAAACTTTTACTGAAGCAAAAATTAATTGATATTGGCTGTTTTGAATTTCAACATTATTACATATGTATCTGCAACTGTCCTTGCTTCCAGTCAATATATGATTGGTACGTAACGCTATCTTGCATTTGTCCTACATGAATAATATAACTGACACCTCAAGCAATGTTTGTTTCATGTTATAATTAGGGGTGATATAGAAGTACAAAATAACATATCTTAACACTATATTGTAACCCAATCTTATGATTTTGATTAGTTACTGCAAGATTGACTCAAATTATTTGGTTCGACAGGGTGTGAATGGAAAAATAAACTATAAATAACTATGTATAATGCACAATTAGAATTACAGTTTTGGGAATCCTTTCCTCTTCAACAATACGAGTCAGTGCTGGGTTTGGAACAATAGGTGTAGTGCGGTAAGAGTGAATTGTTTGATCCGTTATTACATGTCATTACTCTTCCCTTCAATACTGTGTTATCGCCATTGGTATCACTCCATATGTGGTCGATTTTGTTTCCCACATTATTCTCTCCAAACTGGCTGGTACAAATCTCCCTTTACTCGAAATAGTGGTCATTTGTTTTGTAAGTTCTGATACACCAAATACTTCCCATTTGTGACTTATTGGAACATGTGCGTTAGGTTAGCCTCAGCGTCAAATAGTTTTTTTATATATTGGCAACTGGTTCTTAAGAATAATATTTTTTTCCTTTTTGGAGCAAAAATCCTTGAAACATTCACCATTTTTTCCTTGGTGTCCCACACCAAATTGGTCAAAATCTTCATTCAACGGTGCTTTATCTTTTCCTTCTCTCTTTCTTTTCTTTGCCAAATTCTCTTTTCTGTCTTCAATTATTTGATCGTTCATTACTTGCTCTTTCCGCTCTTTTACCTCATTCTGTAATGGCTGCTTGTTCATCCGGGTCTCCAGCATCACATCTACCCTGTCCTTGTCCGGAAGGTTTTACAGCCACTCTGCGGTGTGGTTATCGTTTAATATGATGGAACTTTAACTTTCCAAGTTTACACTGGTAATGTCTGGAGCATATTTTAGTTTACTGTCCAGTTTACCCACGAGTTTATCAACTTTGACGTTGTTTGGAGGACATGTTAAGCCAGCATCTAACATTGTTTCTGATGGAGTATGGAATTAATCTTTGGCCAAAAAGTCTCAAAAGAAGAGTTTTGCTTTGGTTTGTAATGTAGGAATGCTGATACCAGCCTGTCACTTATGAACACTTTATTACTTAAAAGTGTACCGGCCGAATTCGGCTATGGTACACATTTAAATTACTTTTTGTTCAAAAGCGTACCGACTGGTTTCAGCTTTGGTACACATTTATGTTGTGTTTTTACTTAAAAGTGTACAACGTTACAATTTTATATGGTATACATTTGACTGCTTTTTGTGCCTTTTATTATCGCGCTACAAAGTTTTTTATGTCAAACATTTGACTGCTTTTGGTGTTAAAGTGAACCGTATCTAACGGTCGAGAACGGCCACTGGACACTTTTAATTACAAAATAAAAAAAACGATTCGTATACAAATGTGTCCCTTGAGAGAAGTAGACAAAGGTTAATATACACACTGATATCTCAACACCAATAATTATGGAACGGCGATAACGAGCCGTCTATGTATTAAATCTCGACAGCTTGCGTACCGACTTACTAACAGAACGGCATGCAGTAAAACATGTACAATAACTAGGTGGATCACTCCATCAAACGAATAAGGGAGTAGTTTTACATTTCAAAGAACATTCAAACTAGCAGACAGTCTCCAAATGACTTTTTACATACACGTAATAGTATATTAAAATGGTTTTGTACATTCAGGCATCTATATGCAAATTGAGGTACAAGAAATGGTAGAGTCAAATATTTTACGAATATTCGGGTCAAATCGCAATCCAGAGTCAAACACTGACGACAGCAACGTGAAAATAGGTAGCGCAAAATGATTTCATGTACTATCGATTCGCCCGATATGAATCGGAATGTAGCTATTTTATGGTGAGGCGACCCTAATTTTTCTTTTTCTACTTTCTTTTTCCGCTTTTTTTTTAGAAACCTGTGTGTCATATTTACCTACTTTGCAGGAATCATTCCTGATGACTGCTTTATGTTTTATTCTGGCTATTCTAACTTTCTGATCAAGCTTGTTGTTAAAACTTAAAGTGAGGCTGTGTTTTAAAGCAAAAAGCAAAAACAAACAAACACACAAACAAAAACAACAAAAAACCAACAAAACTGTCCATTCATACGATGGCTGGTAACGGACATCATCTAAAAATGTTATTGCGTTTGAACATAATATTAATGCGTGGGAAAGAAATATTATTACGTGGGAACGAAATATTTTTTCAATCGTACGAAATGTTATTGTGTTGGAACGGAATATTATTGTGTTGGAGAACAAATACTATTTCGTGGCCGTGGTACGAAATATTACAGCATAGAACATCGTGCTTTTATGTGTTATCAACAATAACATACTGCTTGTGTATACCATTCCCGGCCGAATTATTTCCGTAAATGTATATGTTTGGAAGACAATTTTATTTACATAGAACTTGCCATAGGTACTGATTATGAAAGGAGTCGACTAAACTGTATGTATCAATGCGGTTTAAATGGTTCATAAGGTAGTTAGATACAATATAGACAATATATAACCTGAATGCATAATTGCAAAGTTTAAACTTTTGAACTGATAAACGGACGTTGTATATATCGGGTATCGGACATGTCCTTCAAATTAAACGCTTTTTGTGGTAACATTATTACACGGCTGAAGTAAATCCTCACTGGACAGACAATCATACGACTACTGCAGGAACAGGTAAATGCTAAATGTAGGAAAATATCGTAAAAATAAAATAAATGTTTTGTTTATTTGTTTCACTGTTGTAATGCTAATGAACATTCAAATCTAACACAAGTTTTAGGTATGAATGCCGTGTTACTTTACGAATATTTAGTTTGCATTCAGTGATAGCAATATCAAAACGAACGGGTATAATTTCCATTGTATATAAAAGTGACGACACTTCAATTTAGGAATATATAGTTAAGAATCAAATGTAACAGTTGTTTGTGTTTTGAACATGCATCCTACTGGGTCCATAATTTTAAGTATACGAATAAGGTCTGTTACTGAAACACAATCCGAATAGTTTTTCGTTCTCCAAAGGTGCATTTGAGCAAGTATACGCCTAAGCTGTCTTTCTGATATCATAAAAACCATGCCTTTCAATAACAACACCATTTAAAACATCATACACAGCCATCCTGTCAGACGTTCTCGAATTATATGATCTTCAAATACTATGAAACAGTTCCCACGCAATAATATTTCGTTCGAACGCAATAATATTTGGTATCCCTGCAATAATATTTTGTTCCCACGCAATAATATTTCGTTCGAACGCAATAATATTTGGTATCCCTGCAATAATATTTCGTTCACACGCAATAACATTTCGTTCACACGCAATAATATCTCATTATCACGCATTAATATTTCCTCCTCATGCATTGATATTTCGTTCTCACGTTTCCACGTATTATTATTTTGTTCGAACGCAATAATTTTTCGTTCCCACGCAGTCATATTTTGTTCGAACGCAATAATATTTCGTTCCCACGTAATAACATCACGTTACCGCGCATTAATATTTCGTTCCCACGTAATAACATCACGTTACCGCGCATTAATATTTCGTTCCCACGTAATAACATTGCTGATGATCAAGAAATCATATGGTTTTACATTGTACTACACCGAAATAATAACATAATTAAATCTATCATCTACAAACAGAGACGCATCACTAATGAACAGAGATCTGGGGCTAAAATGGCGCTGTTTAAATATTTACCTCTACTCTGTCACACGCGGGTACCTGCAAAATGTTATACACATGTGTACTATAGCAGAAACCGACCGAAACACTTTTGAACAAAACGTCATACAAATGTGTAATGTACCCGAAACCGGCCGGTACACTTTTGAATATAAAATAAGTTAAATATGTACCACAGATGAGTAAAGCGGTACATTTTTAACTACAAAAGCATTAACATGTGTACCATTGTTGGAATAGGTCGGTCACATTTAGCGTAAAAAGGTATTTAAAGTGCCCGGCCGATTATCGTCCAATTTGCTGTTTTTCATCTTTTTGTAATATATTGACCCTTGAAAGTGTAACGATCAAAAGCAGAATATTGTACACTTTTAACAGTAATAGCAGTCAAATGTGTAACGTGCAAAATTGTAACGCGTTACACTTTTTAGTATAAAAGTGTTTAAAAGTTAGCGGCCGGTATCGGCCTTCGTAGTAGTGTTTTGTTTAGATAGACAGTGTTAAGTTCATTGCAAGCTCTGATCCAATATGGCTCTGTAATCAGTTTCGATATAATACCGAGACTCTGGCAAATATTCATCACATTGGAATCTCTAAGGCAGATTAAGATGAAATTTAGGGTCAGGTTGATAGTGGATTCACAGTTTGTCAAATATTTCTGAAGGTAAGGAGAAATAAAAAAAAAGTTTCATTTGCACTATGATATTAAATCTGTCTCCTAGAAAATTGTTGATAGGTTTTGAGATGTGTTTTTCCTTTAATTAAATAGATGTTAGCAGCGGGTCACCTGAATCATCTTTGAAAAAGAGTTTAGCTGCACAACGCAGAAAACTGTATGTAACAGAGTCACCTTTTCCAGTTCAAAAAGAGTTGTGTTATGCCCAAATCTTTCTCGATATTTTAAATTTCCTTCTCACAACTTTCAGAAAATTGTAATAAGGGATTCACTGCACTTTTGAACTCGTTTCGTTATTGTTCCATTCCAGATTCCTCATTGTTGAGAGAACGTTATATCATTTTATTAAGTAGTTACATATAAGACACGTCTGAAATATGTTTATTAAAGATGAATTCCCGAATTTTTGGGGCTCAATTTTTGTTCCCCGTATTTTTATTTATTTTATTTTTATTTTATTATTATTATAATCATCATTTTATAGTCCTGGATTGTCTAGGCTATAAGCTTCACTTTAATACCAAATGAGTATGTTTAACTCGCAATATAAGTAATATTAGCAGATGATATTCAAGGTAAAAGAGAGCATCGTACGTTACACTCATTACACATTTTATACTGTATACATCAATATAAACATTGTCGGATATCCACGGTTGATTGCACAAGTCTACACGATGTGGTGTAGCACAATCAATCGTGTGTATCCAACGATACAATTAAAACAGACATGTTCATTTTTTCTCGATCCTCTTTTCGAGTTACTCCCCTTTATCTGCATACTGTACGTAAAACAAGTCTTGTTAATCAAGGGTTTGATAAAATCAGTCCGTTGACTATGGCTTACAAAAGTAGACCGATGTATATCACATTTTTTAGCAGATTAGCGAAAATCATCAGGCAAGCTAATAGCAATATTTAACCTTTTGGTATAGCCTTTGATTGGATGAGGCGGGGTTTCATATTAATTTTTTTATCAAGCCACAAATTCTTTTATGAAACTCCTAATGAACTATCCTTGCCTATATGTTGATGCAAGGTTTTTTTTTGTTTTTTTTTCATATATTTTTATTCAAATGTAAAGAGAACTTTATAGTGATATGTAAAAAGTACAAGCGACACTATTTACCCTGCCGTTTTCGACAACTCCCATACTTCATGTTTTACTGGGGTTTACACTTAAAATTCTACTTAGATATATGACATAATTGATTTTAATAGAAATAATAAATTTAGAGCACTGCGTCGATGGATGCCTCCGTAGTGTGTTGAATGTCGTAGAAAATTTCCTGAAGTTGATTTTCGTATGCCTAAACTACTACAAAAATAAATGAATAAATACGAATAAATAAATATAGTTTACGTATACAATAAACAAGCATGAAACATTTAATTGATTTGTTACGTGCTGCCGCTAAAAGTCGAATTACAGAGATGTGTCCTGTCATGAGTGATTCATTAAAGACCAAAGTCCAAAGTAAGGAAACTATTTTGTTATATGAGTATATACCATGATTTAATAATGGGTATGGAACTTAAATTAATACTTACTACGACTACATAATTATATAGTTGTTTATTATGTTGGACTTGTATCTTACGCAGGTATTGTACATTCTTCCATTAAACTGAAATGTGAACTTTGTATTCATGTCAAATAATGGAATTGACATTTACAATTATACATACATGAATATACTTATCAAGCAACAAACCCAACTTTCACGTTTTTCTCCCTTTTTAATAACTATAATCTAAATAATTATTTGATCAAATTCCAACTGATGTTTTCACAACATCAACCAGTATATATAGGTGTCAGATTTATGTAAGTGTCTTGACACTTGTTTCTGATTCCTTTTTGTATCATTTGTATGTTGTATATGTATTGTTGAATGGAAATTGACAAATATAACACAGTTTAAATTAAGCTTATTTGGTACTTTTCCATTGATAAGACATTCAATATTTTTTCTGATAGTGTCATGCTTCATAAAAGGAATACTTCTAATTTAAAGCTGTAGAGATCTTGTCCATTGATAACTTATATGCACTAATACAAATATGTTGAGATCATTTATAACACACAGGTGATTATTAGTCTTTATTTACTAAATGGCATGTTGACATGCCACGCTGGTTTCTTTGAGCTGATTCCTCAACCCCTTGGTAAATAAAATTATCTAAACACCATTTTTGAAACAAATAATCACTCTTCCATATCAATTACCAAATACATATTGAAACAAAATTATTTGTAACAATGTAACTCTGCTCATTCACAAAAGTAATGAAAAATACACCTAATTTGAGCCTATATATATATATATGTACAGATTGTCATGTCATCATTATTTAATTTTTGTATTTGTTTTTTTTTTTTTTTCTTTTTAGTTTGCATAGGATTTTTTTAGATATAAAGTGTCATCAACAGCCTACACTTCGACTCTTTGAACACCTTAAATATAGCAGGCCATTGTCTATGAAGCTTGGTGAGACTGCTAGCTACTTCCTCAGATATTTATTCTCCAGTCTCTTTAACAACTTCATCATCGTCATGGGATCTCGTACAGCTCCGGCAGACATGTCAATCTCGGTAGCATGTCTTGCTGGTACATCCCAGCCCCGGGAGTTCCGACTGGTTTATCTTCTCCATCCGTAGGTACACCCTGAGCCTGGTTGTTCTTTTGGTTCTTGCTGTCACCAAGTGTACCGTCAAACTATTCACCAAGGCATCTGATGACGTTGCCAATGATTGAAGGGATTTCCCTTGACCTTCATCGTAACCTTTTGGCGAACTCTTCCTTTCTTCATGACCATGCACCGCTATATTCGAGTTTTGAACTGCATCCGTGCTCAGAACAAACTTACTTGTACGTGCGTCGTAATTGTAATGGTAAGGTTTCCCATGAAGCCCCAGTTGACTTGTTGGTAGATACCAAACTCCAGCCCCGGTCCTCGTGTTCAGTCTAAGCGTGACGTTATGTTCATTTTTATAATTTATAGTAATACTAAAGTGTACGTATACATATATGTGTATGTTAGACTATTAAGCGTAATGTATTGTTGACATTGTATTGTGTCTATTTTACATTGTATTGTGTCATGCTATATTACATTGTATTGTGTCATACTATATTACATTGTATTGTGTCATACTATATTACATCGTATTGTGTCATACTATATTACATTGTATTGTGTCTATATTACATTGTATTGTGTCTATATTACATTCTATTGTGTCATACTATATTACATTGTATTGTGTCATACTATATTACATTGTATTGTGTCATACTATATTACATTGTATTGTGTCATACTATATTACATTGTACATGTATTGTGTCATACTATATTACATTGTATTGTTTTGCAATGTCTTCTCTCTGATGTGTTGAAAAACACAAAGATTTATGGTGAAGTTCATTCCCATCACAAGGGCCTGATAATTGTTACAATCTAGGTGTATTTGGACCTTCCCTAATGTGTATAGCATAATTTCAGACTTGTTTTGGGGCTAGCCCCCTAAACGTCCTGAACAGGTTGTCAATTTTATCGAATTTAATTCAGCCCAAAAAACATCTAGAAATGTTTTATACACACCAGGGAAGGTCCGAATACACGTAGACTTTAACAAACTCTCAAGTCCCTGTAATTCCCTTGATTAAAGAATAAGAACATCCTGTCATGATCCTCTTCTCCAGATAAGTTCTCCATCACCACCTATAAATAAAACAACGGTAAATAAACAATAAAAATGCTTTACTGAAATATCACTTGTAATCAGGGCCTGTTATCTAGCACTACCACAAGAGTAAACTTATGCGACTATAGACATTTGAACAAATCCATTCCAGTTTTCTAACATTCTGTATATCAATATACAACTTCCAACCGAAATCTAGCATTTTACCTCATAGAAAACTGTTTGATCTCGACCGTATTGTATGTAAACATGTTTGTTTGCTACGGGGGTATTTCTCTGGCCATTATAATAGCTCTAACAATGTTCACTATAACAAATAATAGCTCTGTCGGTACACCTTTTAAAAACTTAGTCCCTCCAAAGCAGAACAAGTTAGAAAGCAGCACACATTATTGTGATAATTCATCTCTTTGTGGTGATATAGAATCAAACCCTGGACCTCTTTTCAACTGCTCTATCTATTTGACCAACTCTAAAGACAACATTAGTATAGTACACTATAACGTTCAAGGTATATTACCTGAAATTGACATTCTGATCACAGAACTTCACTCATACGATATCCTTGCTTTTACCGAAACCTGGCTCAATCCTTTAAGAGACAGATTAGTAGAAATCGACTGGCATGTGCGTCTTGAAAACAACAGCGGTAATAACAGTTGTACTTACGTAACAAATAAGATACTAGAAACAGCCACTAACACAATTCCAAATAAAAACATAAGAATTAGGAAAAATTGGGCTAACTGGGCTAATTTTAGGCAAACACGTAACGCATGCGTAGACGTTATAAGAAAAGCTTTAACCGACTACCATAACAAACTTACTAACTCGTTGAAAGACAAACCACTTAACTCCAGGAACTGGTGAAAAATAGCAAACAAATTTACTAATTTCTATAACAAAGAACCTCTATACCTGTATGATAGAAAATGATACACAATTTACTGATGATGTATACAAAGCAAACTTACTTAATGATTATTTTGTCAGACTCAAACTCAGAGTCAAACTCAGTTAGATGACATCAGTACACTCCCCCCCCCCCCCCCCCCCCCCCACCCCCCCCACCCACCCCCCCCATCCCACCCCACCCCACCCCTAACTAATGAACCCAATGAAACTCTGAAACTCTTAATAATATCATACATACCATTGAAGATGTTAAAGATCCAATAAGTTATTAGATTCCTCCAAGTCTTTAGGTCAAGATATGATAAGTGCAAAATTACTGATTGAAGGTGCAAAATGAACTGTCTCGTCCACTATGTCGATTGTTCAACAAATCTTTACATTCCTCTTATTACCCAGATGAATAGAAAAAAATATTATTCCAATCTTTAAAAAAGGCGACAAAAGCAATGTTATAAATTAAAGACCAATATCCTTCATCAGCATTTTAGGTAAATTGATGGAAAGATGTGTATTTAAATATGTATACAACTTTTTGCACAGAACAAACTTCTTCAGTAAGTCACAATCTGGTTTCATCCCTGGGGACTCCGCTGTAAACCAATTGGTAATTATTGCGGACAATATTCGTAAGGCTCCTGATAACGGGAAAGAAATACAGGTTATATTTAGCGATATCAGTAAATCTTTTCACAGGTTTTGGCATAAAGGCTTATTTAACAAACTGGAAAGGGCGGTAACTCCTGAAAAACTTCCTGACTGGTTCAAAAATTATCTTTCAAACAGGCAACAACGTTTGTAATTAACAGGAAATTATCTTCAAGGAAATTAAAGCAGGAGTTCCCCAGGGATCAATTGTAGGTCCTCTTCTGTTCCTCGTTTGTATCAATGATATTGTTAATGACATTGGCAGTACACAACTCTTTGCAGATGATACTGCTATTTAGTCGAACCTGTGTATAAAGGACACCTAAGGGACAAGGCTTAAGTGTCCTTTATATAGAGGTTCAACGAGCTATGTCCCTAATAAAGGAAGAAACAAACCAAAGTCTGATTACAGTACACTATATATCTCCTGATTTATTATATTTAAACACGAAAACAAATTAATAAAAGACAAACAATTAAACATAAATGCTTTATCAATTTCCGATCATTCATCTGACACAAAATTCGAAGTTGATATTTTTAATGATTTATATTAAGCCTATAGTTTCAAAAAAATCTTCACAATATCATACTATACTGAATATCTATTCAGACAAATACTCAACATAGTAAAAAAAGTTAGGGTAATTCTTATTAAAACAATTTTCATTAATCATCAATATTTTGGAAAATAAATATCTTTTCTATTACAACATTCACCCTTTATAAATGAAAGTGCATTTTCCTCTGATAATTATAATCCCAAAGCATTTATTTTGAGACATATTTCCGGAAATCCATGTAGGGATTTAATTTAATAGATACCGTTTTCTGGTTCAGTCAATTACTAAAGTGTATACAAAGACACTCGGAATACTTCAGCTGTTCTTAATATGTTGCGTTGTCATATTCCGAGGAGTTCCGAGTGTGAGAAAATGGCGGCTGAAAATCATTATTTGCATACGGTTCTTTTTGTAAGTAAAACAATAATAACATACATAACTATTGCTTTGTCCCTCTTTTGTTGGTCTTGTTAATGATTTAATTACCCCCTGACCATTCTTGTTGTCTAGGCCGTGGTTGAATGGCTAAGCTTAGCTGTCACAGGTGGGGTTGAGTAAACAAACATCTCTGCCGATGGCGATCGGTCACTCTCTAGTAATTACTGCCCCTTATTACAGCAACTTACAGGTAACAGGACAATAAGTGACTGATGAAGTGGCTTCTTTAGTTAGCATTGCTGCCAGGGGAGTTGAGTAATTAAGTCTCTGCTGGTTATTTAGAAGCTTTTTACACACAAATAATAAGTGTCCGCTGTCCGCATTAGGAAGGTGTCCGCTATACGCATGGTATTTTTATAGTGATTTTCATTGGCGATTCTTGTAACTGTCCGTTTTGGACAGGTGTCCGCTATATAATAATATAAGGGTGTCCGCTATTACAGGTTTGACTGTAGTTGACAATTCTATTATAACTATAGCTGACTGATAAATAATGATTCAGCCAAAATTGATAACTGAGCAAATGATTGGCTGGTCACATTCAATCAAAATAAAACAGAGTCTCTACTTGCAAGCAAAAAAACGTACTACACCAATTCATCCGCCAGTGTTAATGAAAAATAAAATTGTACCCAATGTAACGTTTCATAAGCATCTGGGTGAATACTTGTCCTCTGATTTTGACTGGGTTGACCAAATTGAATACATTTTAAAGAAACTTCCAAACGTCTAGATACACTGTAGGAAACTGAAATATGTTCCTGATAGAAACTCTCTACAGACTCTCTGTATATCTTTCATAAGACCAATATTAGAATATGCTGATACTGTTTGGGATGCACTACCTCTAATTAGAGCAAGCAAGTTCAAATTGAGGCTGACAGAATAGTGACAGGTGCTACCAAATTGTTAACATAGAACTTCTATATAAAGACCTATACTGGGAAAAATTATCAGATCGAAGGAAAAAGCATAAAATTGTCCAATTTCCCAAAATGTTTCACAATAAAGCACCAAACTATCTATGTTCCCTTGTACCTTCCTTACACTCAGATCTTCATGATTATAGAACCAGACAAGCTGATCAGCTCTTACATGTATCAGTCCAGTCAAAAACAAATTATTATAAATCATCTTTCTTACCGTCAGCTGTAGAATTATGGAACTCCGTACCTCCAGAAATTAGAAATAACCCTTCAATGACAAACTTAAACAAATTCCTTTATAGAAATCTTACACGTCCTCCTTCATACAGGAACTTTGGAAAACGCAAAAGATTACAAATTTTACATACGAGACTTCGCTTGCATTGCAGTAAATTAAAAGGACATTTGTTCAACCGAAACTTATCTGACAACCCGTTTTGTACATGTGGATATATAGTAGACAACTTTCATTTCCTCTTCATGTGTGAAAAATATCGAAATCACAGAGAACAGTTCATTTTTTTTCTCTAGATATGGACTTAAACACCGATATACTGTTATCAGGACACAGAGACTTATCTGACGAGGAAAATGAAACAATTGTTGCTGCCGTGCAGAATTTTATTATTTATTCTTAAAGGTTTGACTAAAAAGAATCTGAATAGATACAATGTATCAATATTGTTCAAAATATGAGTTGGCTTATCACAGTTGAACAACAATTTTAAAATCCTGATAAAATCAAGATGCGTAAAATAACAGTGCTAAAATAGCACATTGTAACTACTGTGTATACTATAAACTAGACGAATTTAGTAATGACTTGTACGCTTGACTAGATGTTATATATGAGTGCACAGTGAGATTTGAGAATGTGTCTACATGTATTTGGACCTTCCCTAGTGTATATTACACTAGGGAAGGTCCAAATACATGTAGACTGTAACACATTCCCAATTCCCTGTGTATGTAGAGTTAAACTCCGAGAAAAAGATAGCATACAAAAAAAGTATTTTCTCGTGCCAAGGGGGATAACTCCCGATATAAGTTCGCGTAAGTGATAAAACATTTAGGCGGGGGAAGGTAGGGCTAAGATAATCTATAACAGTTTTAATACTATCAGATAAACCAGATTATCAAAAGATATTGGAAAAACATTCTCTACATTAAAACGGCGAAACATTAATTTTGCTTCTTTACCGACAAAATCAACTTAGTGTATGCGTAATAACTTAATATCAATAACGAGATGAAAATGGCGACACGAAACCGTAATTCTAACAAAAACCCCATAAAACGAATACAAATGATAAAGCCTTGTTAACCGTGAAAATATTAGGTGATTTCTATATTTCCTGGATAGCCTAAGTTACAATATTTTCTACTACTTGTAAAGTAACTAACGGTACCCGTATTAAATAAAAATATAATTTTCTCGGATTCCTCCTCACAAAAATTACGCCTTCTTTGCGTATAGGAACGGTCACGCGGCATTCTGTTACTGTATGTACATTAATGGCTGATCATGACGTTAAACTAGTGTCGATTCTCGGAAACAAGATGATAAAATACTTAACGCCGAAATCAACTAAGTTTATTATCCACTTATTTTAATCAATATGTCTTCCATAAGGAAATTCCATATTGTGCTTTCGTAAAACAGAATACAGTATAACGACGACATCTTTAGCATAGATTCACACTTTTGTAAATACTGTATATAGTTGTTAATTTTCATAGGGCTAATATTTCGCTGTTGTTCTAGTTGGACATAATTCGCGAGTATCAAATTTCGCGCAACCAGGCCTTGTAAATATTTTGCAATGAACACATATGCAATAGTTGTGTGTAAAAATAATTATTCACTGGATATCTATTAATGACCGAAAATACCGCGAAATTAAATCACCCGCGAATATTACTAGCTATACAGTAAGGCTGGATGTTCAAGAATCCTTTATTAACGACAAAAGCAAAATAAATCTAGGTCAAACCATAAGCTATTATATCACATTTTTCCATGCCAACAGGTCAAGTTACTTAAAGATATGAAAAGTCTCACATCCATAATTTGTCACAAATCTTAACCGTCACGCGTTTCACAGTTTATCGCGTTACCTGCCAGAGTTTTATAACATCTTATACAATCTCAGAAAATGTTAAAAAGTGAATGGGGAGGCGAATAAATACCATATTCCAATAAGTTTCATTACGTTTCGATATTAAAGTTGTGCCAATATTATGATTTTCAACCTGGCAAGTCCGTTCATTATCTCCTTTTATTAGTTTCTTAATCAATTATTCTTTTTGGTACAATATATACTTCTCTGTGTAGTCGGGTAATACTGAATTAATCTTCTGTGTTGTCGGGTAATACTGAATTAATCTTCTGTGTAGTCGGGTAATACTGAATTAATCTTCTGTGTTGTCGGGTAATACTGAATTAATCTTCTGTGTGGTCGGGTAATACTGAGTTAATCTTCTGTGTAGTCGGGTTATACTGAATTAATCTTCTGTGTTGTCGGGTAATACTGAATTACTCTTCTGTGTAGTCGGGTAATACTGAATTACTCTTCTGTGTAGTCGGGTAATACTGAATTAATCTTCTGTGTAGTCGGGTAATACTGAATTACTCTTCTGTGTAGTCGGGTAATACTGAATTAATCTTCTGTGTTGTCGGGTAATACTGAATTACTCTTCTGTGTAGTCGGATAATACTGAATTAATCTTCTGTGTAAACGAGTAATACTGAATTAATCTTCTGTGTTGTCGGGTAATACTGAATTAATCTTTTGTGTAGTCGGGTAATACTGAATTACTTTTCTTTGTAGTCGGGTAATACTGAATTACTCTTCTGTGTAGTCGGGTAATACTGAATTACTTTTCTGTGTAGTCGGGTAATACTGAATTAATCTTCTGTGTAGTCGGGTAATACTGAATTACTCTTCTGTGTAGTCGGGTAATATTGAGTAACTGTTCTGTGTAGTCGGGTAATACTGAATTACTCTTCTGTGTAGTCGGGTAATACTGAAATAATCTTCTGTGTAGTCGGGTAATACTGAAATAATCTTCTGTGTAGTCGGGTAATACTGAATTACTCTTCTGTGTAGCCGGGTAATACTGAATTAATCTTCTGTGTAGTCGGGTAATACTGAATTAATCTTCTGTGTAGTCGGGTAATACTGAATTACTCTTCTGTGTAGTCGGGTAATACTGAATTAATCTTCTGTGTAGTCGGGTAATACTGAATTACTCTTCTGTGTAGTCGGGTAATACTGAGTAACTGTTCTGTGTAGTCGGGTAATACTGAATTAATCTTCTGTGTAGTCGGGTAATACTGAATTAACCTTCTGTGTAGTCGGGTAATACTGAATTACTCTTCTGTGTAGTCGGGTAATACTAAATTACTCTTCTTTGAGCTGATTCCTCAACCCCTTGGTAAATAAAATTATTTAAACACCATTTTTGAAACAAATAATCACTCTTCAATATCAATTACCAAATACATATTGAAACACAATTATTTGTAACAATGTAACTCTGCTCATTCACACAAATAATGAAAAATACACCTAATTTGAGCCTATATATATATGTGTACAGATTGTCATGTCATCATTATTTAATTTTTGTAAAACATATTTTCTAATTTTTTTATTTTGTTTTTTAGTTTGCATAGGATTCTAAAATATATATATAGTGTCATCAACAGCCCACACTTCGACTCTTTGAACACCTCAAATATGCAGGCGATTGTCTATGAAGCTTGGTGAGAATCCTAGACTCCTAACAACTTCCTCAGATTTTTATTCTCCAGCCTCTTTAACAACTTCACCATCGTCATGGGATCTCGTACAGCTCCGGCATGTGCGTCTTGAAAACAACAGCGGTAATAACAGTTGTACTGACGTAACAAATAAGATACTAGAAACAGCCACTAACACAATTCCACATAAAAACATAAGAATTAGGAAAAATTGGGCTAACTGGGCTAGTTTTAGGCAAACACGTAACGCATGCGTAGACGTTATAAGAAAAGCTATAACCGACTACCATAACAAACTTACTAACTCGTTGAAAGACAAACCACTTAACTCCAGGAACTGGTGAAAAATAACAAACAAATTTACTAATTTCTATAACAAAGAACCTCTATACCTGTATGATAGAAAATGATACACAATTTACTGATGATGTATACAAAGCAAACTTACTTAATGATTATTTTGTCAGACTCAAACTCAGAGTCAAACTCAGTTAGATGACATCAGTACACTTCCTCCCCCCCCCCCCCCCCCCCCCCCTCTAACTAATGAACCCAATGAAACTCTTAATAATATCATACTTACCATTGAAGATGTTAAAGATCCAATAAGTTATTAGATTCCTTCAAGTCTTTAGGTCAAGATATGATAAGTGCAAAATTACTGATTGAAGGTGCAAAATGAACTGTCTCGTCCACTATGTCGATTGTTCAACAAATCTTTACATTCCTCTTATTACCCAGATGAATAGAAAAAAATATTATTCCAATCTTTAAAAAAGGCGACAAAAGCAATGTTATAAATTAAAGACCAATATCCTTCATCAGCAACTTACAGGTAACAGGACAATAAGTGACTGATGAACTGGCTTCCTAAGTTAGCATTGCTGCCAGGGGAGTTGAGTAATTAAGTCTCTGCTGGTTATTTAGAAGCTTTTTACACACAAATAACAACACAGCTATGGTTTCACGTGTCCGTTATACGGAATTTTTAACAACTTCACGGACAAATATAAGTGTCCGCTGTCCGCATTAGGAAGGTGTCCGCTATACGCATGATGTTTATATAGTGATTTTCATTGGCGATTCCTGCAACTGTCCGTTATGGACAGGTGTCCGCTATATAATGATATAAGGGTGTCCGCTATTACAGGTTTGACTGTAGTTGACAATTCTATTATAACTATAACTGACTGATAAATAATGATTCAGCCAAAATTGATAACTGAGCAAATGATTGGCTGGTCACATTCAATCAAAATAAAACAGAGTCTCTACTTGCAAGCAAAAAAAACGTACTACACCAATTCATCCGCCAGTGTTAATGAAAAATAAAATTGTACCCAGTGTAACGTTTCATAAGCATCTGGGTGAATACTTGTCCTCTGATTTTGACTGGGTTGACCAAATTGAATACATTTTAAAGAAACTTCCAAACGTCTAGGTACACTGTAGGAAACTGAAATATGTTCCTGATAGAAACTCACTACAGACTCTCTATATATCTTTCATAAGACCAATATTAGAATATGCCGATACTGTTTGGGATGCACTACCTCTAATTAGAGCAAGCAAGTTCAAATTGAGGCTGACAGAATAGTGACAGGTGCTACCAAATTGTTAACATAGAACTTCTATATAAAGACCTATGCTGGGAAAAATTATCCCAAAATAGTTTCACAATAAAGCACCAAACTATCTATGTTCCCTTGTACCTTCCTTACACTCAGATCTTCATGATTATAGAACCAGACACGCTGATCAGCTCTTATCAGTCCAGTCAAAAACAAATTATTATAAATCATCTTTCTTACCGTCAGCTGTAGAATTATGGAACTCCGTACCTCCAGAAATTAGAAATAACCCTTCAATGACAAACTTAAACAAATTCCTTTATAGAAATCTTACGCGTCCTCCTTCACACAGGAGCTTTGGAAAACGCAAAAGATTACAAATTTTACATACGAGACTTCGCTTGCATTGCAGTAAATTAAAAGAACATTTGTTCAACGGAAACTTATCTGACAACCCGTTTTGTACATGTGGATATATAGTAGACAACTTTCATTTCCTCTTCATGTGTGAAAAATATCGAAATCACAGAGAACAGTTCATTTTTACCCTAGATATGGACTTAAACACCGATATACTGTTATCAGGACACAGAGACTTATCTGACGAAGAAACTGAAACAATTGTTGCTGCGGTGCAGAATTTTATTCTTTATTCTTAAAGGTTTGACTAAAAAGAATCTGAATAGATACAATGTATCAATATTGTTCAAAATATGATTTGGCTTATCACAGTTGAACAACAATTTTAAAATCCTGATAAAATCAAGATGCGTAAAATAACAGTGCTAAAATAGCACATTGTAACTATTGTGTATACTATAAACGCTTGACAAGATGTTATATATGAGTGCACAGTGAGATTTGAGAATGTGTCTACATGTATTTGGACCTTCCCTAGTGTATATAACACTAGGGAAGGTCCAAATACATGTACATTGTAACACATTCCCAAGTCCCTGTGTATGTAGAGTGACCTTGGATGGGGCGATGACCTTGCCCTAGATATATTCATTCTATACAATATCTGGACTAGGTCATCAGTGCCTATTTTTTACCCCATCTTTGCTGTTATAGTCATAATTTCTCTAATTTATAACTTGGGGGTATATCTTTATATCTGAAATTGATTTGTCATTAATAAATGACCTTTTCAACACATATTATGTCTTCATTATCAATTTCTAGTGTTTCTTAACAGCAAACTAGCTGTGGTCACCTAGCTCGTGTACAAGACAGAGATGTCATAAATAACATTTATTTATATCTGTATAAATAAATACATTTATGCCAGTCTGTAATTGTTTGTTTATTATATGTTGAGAGGGGCATTGGCCCTACTCGCATCTCCCATTGTTTCTGGTTTTGATGTAAATGGGCTAACATTGAGGGGTTAAGAAGGAGGTCCATGTCTGGGCCACGTGATGGAAAATTCCCAGGACTTGACTGACCTCTGGTCATTTTGGCTTAAGGGATAGAAGCGTGTGATTGGACAGCCAATCAGCAGCCACGTAGCCCAGCCACCGGACCTATCACAGAGGAGATTGACCCTCAGTAGCGTCACCTCCATTGGGAAAATCAAGTGTAAAAGTTTATCTCCACTGATGGAAGTTTTTTAACACTTTTGATTTCCCACCCTTATGCCCTCCCAGTGTAACATGTATTGAACTGTCAATTTTAGACTCCTTATACTTGCTAATATGCATATACCAACTTTTCATCATGTTGAAAATGGTATCTTGAGGTTATATAATCTTTATATTGATTTAAATATATTATGGGTGTACTGTTTGGGTATTATGTCATGCCTATTTTTTACCCCATCTTTGCTGTTATAGTCATAATTTCTCTAATTTATAACTTGGGGGTATATCTTTATATCTGAAATTGATTTGTCATTAATAAATGACCTTTTCAACACATATTATGTCTTCATTATCAATTTCTAGTGTTTCTTAACAGCAAACTAGCTGTGGTCACCTAGCTCGTGTACAAGACAGAGATGTCATAAAAGTATTTTCTCGTGCCAAGGGGGATAACTCCCGATATAAGTTCGCGTAAGTGATAAAACATTTAGGCGTAGGAAGGTAGGGTTAAGTTAATCTATAACAGTTTTAATACTATCAGATGAACCAGATTATCAAAAGATATTGGAAAAACATTCTCTACATTAAAACGATAACAACGCTTTCTTGGTATCAGATTGTTAACGGCGAAACATTAATTTTGCTTCTTTACCGACAAAATCAACTTAGTGTATGCGTAATAACTTAATATCTATAACGAGATGAAAATGGCGACACGAAACCGTAATTCTAACAAAAAACCGATAAAACGAATACAAATGATAAAGCCTTGTTAGCCGTGAAAATATTAGGTGATTTCTATATTTCCTGGATAACCTGAGTTACAATCTTTTCTACTACTTGTAAAGTAGATTCTAACTAACAGTACCCGTCTTAAAATGAAAATATAGTTTTCTCGGATTCCTCCTCACAAAAATTACGCCTTCTTGGCGTATTGGAACGATCACGCGGCATTCTGTTACTGTATGTACATTAATGGCTGATCATGACGGTTAACTAGTGTCGATTCTCGGAAACAAGATGATAAAATACTTAGCGCTGAAATCATCTAGAATATTATCCACTTATTTTAATCAATATGTCTTCCATAAGGAAATTCCATATTGTGCTTTCGTAAAACAGAATACAGTATAACGAAGACATCTTTAGCATAGATTCACACTTTTGTGAATACTGTATATAGTTGTTAATTTTCACAGGGCTAATATTTCGCGGTTGTTCTAGTTGGACATAATTCGCGAGTATCAAATTTCGCGCAACCAGGCCTTGTAAATATTTTGCAATGAACACATATGCAATAGTTGTCTGCAAAAATAATTATTCGCTGGATATCTATCAATGACCGAAAATACCGCGAAATTAAATCACCCGCGAATATTACTAACTATACAGTAAGGCTGGATGTTCAAGAATCCTTTATTAACGACAAAAGCAAAATAAATCTAGGTCAAACCAGGCAATATTAAACTATTATATCACATTTTTCCATGCCAACAGGTCAAGTTACTTATAGATATGAAAAGTCTCACATCCATAATTTGTCACAAATCTTAACCGTCACGTGTTTCACAGTTTATCGCGTTACCTGCCAGAGTTTTGTAACATCTTATACAATCTCAGAAAATGTTAAAAAGTGAATGGGGAGGCAAATAAATACCATATTCCAATAAGTTTCATTACGTTTCGATATTAAAGTTGTGCCAATATTATGATTTTAAACCTGGCAAGTCCGTTCATTATCTGTTTTTATTAGTTTCTTAATCAATTATTCTTTTTGGTACAATATATACTTCTCTGTGTAGTCGAATAATACTGAATTAATCTTCTGTGTAGTCGGGTAATACAGAATTACTCTTCTGTGTAGTCGGATAATATGAATTACTCTTCTGTGTAGTCGGGTAATACTGAATTACTCTTCTGTGTAGTCTGGTTATACTGAATTAATCTTCTGTGTAGTCGGGTAATACTGAATTAATCTTCTGTGTAGTCGGGTAATACTGAATTAATCTTCTGTGTAGTCGGGTAATACTGAATTAATCTTCTGTGTAATCGGGTAATACTGAATTAATCTTCTGTGTAGTCGGATAATACTGAATTACTCTTCTGTGTAGTCGGGTAATACTGAATTAATCTTCTGTGTATTCGGGTAATACTGAATTAATCTTCTGTGTAGTCGAGTTATACGTTTTGGGAAACAATAACAACGGCAAGTTTACTCTGCCTTTCCGTGTATAAAGAAAACAATGAATAGTTCAGTAATTATCAGCGTAAAATAAAATTTTTTCCCCCAGAAAGTATTGTTTTAGGAAGTAACAATTGAACGTCAGGTTATCAAACCAAATATCCTTATCTTCTTTACGAAGTACTGATGTACATTATTTGATCTAACAGGATAGCTGTTTGTATCTCCAACCTGTGCCACAAAGCAATTGATTTGAAAATACCACATTTGACCCGAGGGTACCACTGGTAACGAGACGTTCGATTTGACATACAATACAATAATTGTCAACCTCTATCATATAATGTTGAAGACACACTCGAGGCGTCCATAAAGGTTATTATATGCAAAACAAAAATCAGTTTTAATTCAATTCGTGGTTTTTAACGCAAATGAAACCAAACTAGAAAGATGCGTTTTACGACAAATATACGATGCTTTTACAGGGTTCTGGCGCGTTTCAGTCACGGCACAGTCAAACCGCCGATCGATCGTACCGTATCTGACATTCAGACTGCCCTATACAGACATCACGCTGGAATTGGTTTCACATTGTGAGCACGCGCAGACGACATTTCCCCTGCGGTCGCTCAGCAGCGAAGTCGGAAGCACCGAGGCTATATAAGTGGTGACATCCATTTTTCCTGGACATTCTGTATTTTCCGTCCTCGACGGTTAGACAGTGACGTTTTTCTAGTGAGTCTGGACAGTAACCTTTCCTGGATATTTTGAATTTGCATCCGGAGTTCTTATATAGGTGAGTATTTGGTTAATATGTAGCTACGCTTAATTGAGACCATTGATCGACTGCTGCCGATATCTATCTATTTCAATGTATCCCTCGAGATTTTGGCCTCTCTCAGTCCCGATATCAATGCGGGCTGGCCAATTTGTCCGTTGTCGATGAAGTAGAGCCTCTCGGAGAATTTTATCCCTGTACATGTGTTTAATTAACATGGAATCCATTGTCTGATCCTCTGAGGTTTAATATAATACACACAGACAAAATAAACATCGGCATTAACCTCTCTAGCGGATCAATATTTCACATTACTGCAAATATTTTACAATTTTGTCTGTCTTTATCTAGGAATTAATTCTGATATTTATAACATAACATTTCAGTAGAGAACTATACTAAACATAGTTCTCTCTCAATCTTGAAATGTCTTTGTTTACAGAATTTTAAGAATTTTCCTTATAATTATATTGTTTATTAATGTGAGCACATCAGCAGTCCTTATAAAGCTGTTAAACTACCTTGAACTACACTGGTGGTAATGCGTTTAAAAAAATGAAATATACAACACTTCACAACTGACCTTGTTTTGATGAACCTTCGAAAAAGCAATTTTTAGCTGTTGTCAATATCATTGTATAGTTTTGAGAATGGGAAATAATCTGGATTAAAATTAAATTCACAAGTATCAAAATTGAAATCAAATAAATATAGTGATTCATGTCCAATTTAAAAATGTCACGAAGTTTGAATTTTATTGAATATTCTACAAAGCGAGAGACTTGACCAGAGGGAGAGAGAGAGGTGGGGGTGGGAGGGGGATTGAAGTGTTGTCCTCGACAGTCGTAGTGACGTCTGTGTCGGAGACGGAAGCTATTGGCCCTAATTTCGGGGCTAACCAATATAATCGTACGACTTTCAAAGAACCTTGACTATGTATAAATAGATCACGTGCGTTTTAGTTTAGAGTTTGTTTTGATAACAAATTTACTTTGTAGTTATTGTAAAGTACATCAATATATATATTATATCAGTTGAAGCTGCCTTCCACTACACCATCGCATAATGTTCTTTTACCAAAAACCGTCACACATCTTTACCACTTCGTAAGCCCCGGTTCCGTGACAGAGACATTTCCTGCATAATCGTCCGTTCGCTACTTATTCAGAAGAGCGCGCGCGGCATTTTGTCATTTAACACGAACATGTACTTTGATATGGTTGGTTGTCACGATGTATGGAAAGGTGTCTTCTATATATTTTTTATCTTTCACTTTCACATTTGGCACCATGCTTTTCGAATTGCAGCTGCCCTTATTTGTACTCAACCGCCCAAATCAGTTCCACCGTCCTGAATCTGGTAGAATGATGGAAGAGAGTTACGATAAAACTATTGTATATTAAAAAGTATTCACGAGGCATCGTTACGAGCGTAGTTCTGACAAGGTGACATACTGTTGCCTATCTGCATTTCTTTATGCCAGTCTGCCTGCATCGATCTCCGTTCTTTTGCGTGAGAGGTACATTTTTTCTGCTTTTAAGGCGACAGTTCTACATATATGATGATTCTAAGGGACCCTGATTTTAAAGTGACATTTCTAAACACTGAATTCTGAGGTAATGACTATAAAGAACCGAAGTTAAGACGAAAACTGTATTTACCTTAGACTTAAGGGACAGCTATTATACATTAAATTACAAAAGTGGGACAAATATACAGACATTCAGATATAATGTGAAGTTACAAAGACCTTATTCTAAGCTGACAACTACAAGTATAAGGTCACAATTAAACAGACGTGTTTATAAGGTGACAAATAAAATGTAAACTTTATTTTACAATAATTACAAACCAAGTTATACAGTACCCAGTACTTGGTCAGGCAGGTGACCGCATACTTTTTCTCGTCCGATCGGGGAATCGAACCCCGGTTGCCTAAATCGAATGCAAGTATATACCACTGTAGCACCGTACCACCAAGACATGGATGACAAGATGGCAGCGCTGAAGAGGTTTTTACATTGAGATCACGATACAGTGATAAGCTGACAACTATACAAGAACGAGCGTGACGCTAGAATTGTTGATGTGTTGTTTTATACTGATATAGGGGCTTACATAGGGTAACAACATATTGAGTAACCTTAAGCTTGGTAACGAATGTATCGCTGAGGTAACCCCTAGGTCACCCCGCTGGCATATTCAACTTCCACCAATGACATCAATCTATGACGATATCATTTTTTATGTCTCAACGTTTACTATTGACCAATCAGATTGTTGCTTTCTCTTCATTTGCCTTTTTTCTTTTTTTTTTTTTTGCAATTTTTACCAATGACATGTACAAATTACGCGAAAGCCAAATTGGACATGTTTTTATGTAATTCGGCTGAAGGTGTTTTTATCGTTATACTCATTATATATTAAGTTTTGTAAGCTGTCCTTGCCAGTAGCTTCGCGTTAAAGAGTCGATTCAGAACTTTCTTATTGTCAAACGTACATTGTACGTCATGACAAAATGATATCAGTGAGGCTAAGACTCAAAATCTCTAGACACATCGTATTGGTGGAAATAAACAGAAAGAGTAACTATTATGCGAAGAAACATTTCTAGTTTGCAATAAAAGTAACTGATCCTAGATACAAACAGATTTCTAGTATAACTAAGAAAATAGATTCTACTGTTAAAATAAACGTCTAAATGAAACCTTTTTTTTTTTTTTTTTTTGTTCAGACATGTGATGAGAGAGAAAAAGAATTTTATATCTATGTCACACAAAACTATCTTTCATTTTATACAGATTTCATTGCGGACAGCAAATCGATTTTTATCTACATTAAGGTTCCATCGTTAGATTTTATGACTGACCAGAACATATACTTTTCAGTATGTAGCTAGCGTTTTATGGTGACCGGTTACGACCATCTTGCATTGGCGTGTTGGCGCGGTAAAATGACGTTTTGGCTCTTTGTCCCTTTGCGTGTTCGCACGGTAAAATGTCGCTTTGGTGTGTGGGCGCCTGCCTTGTGTTATCGCTATTTCTCAAAAAAGTACTAAAGAGATCTTTCTCAAAAATATCATGTTTAAGTTCGCCTTGGACCCTAGTTGAGTATATTGCATTTTATGACTGATCAGATATAACAACATGGCCGACAGGTGGCCATCTTGGATTTTGACTATTGAAGTTTGTGATCGCTATTTCTCATATAGTACTAAAGGGATCTTTCTCAAATTTCATATATATGTTCCCTTGGTCCCTAGTTATGCATATTGCATTTTGGGACCGATTGGAAAACAACATGGCCGACAGGCGGCCCAATTGGATTTCGACAACTGCAGGTTGCTCCTGTTATGTAGTATTACCAGGTCATATGAAATTATTAAATGCTTTGAAGGAAGAATACAAAATGGGGAAAATAAAAAAAAATATCAGTCTTTCATTTGACTGTTATAAATCATTCAATAGTTGGCGCCAAGATCCCTTTGGGATCTCTTGTATTTCTTCAGTCCCAATTTGGCGCCGTTTATGAACGCGCCAAAGCGAAACCACGCCACCATTTTTTTATATTTTTATTTATTTATTTATTTTTGTTACATTACTTGCTTTTCACGGTGGTCGGAAAGGGATGTTTTGTTTAAGCCTACGATAGAATATAGTAGGGAAGTGAGTCACAGAGACAGAGGCGGGGTCAATAATCGTAGCACTACCTTGCATGATACCGCAAACATTTACTTATTTCTAAAACAACAAATTACAGTGATTGTAGGGAGAGGCCTGGTGAAAAATGTTGTTATTATTTGTCACGTAATCCGCCTGTTATCCAATGAATTCACCCATGCAATATTTTTGCACACATGCATGTAATTATACCCTGGGGTGTTTTGCATTGGCTGTGCCAGTCATAATCGATTGTGGCGCCATAATATGGACAATGACGTTTCGTCTTGAATTGCCAGCAAAATGGCTGCCTCCACATTTTTGGCTATAAATATTGTCAAAATGTAAGATTTTTTTTACATATGTGATGAAGGTGTCTCAAAGTTTTCGTTACATTTGAGATTTCATGAAACTCGTCTCGAAATTTGAATTTTTTTTGTAAAGGCTAGTAAAATGGGAAAAATACTTGTTCCGTGAAATCTCATGTCATCTAAGATCCTATATATAATATAAAACATCGCTAAAACCGAAGTAGTTTTAATGTGAAAATGTTGAAGTGTTAATTAATGAATTCACACTGTGACAACGTTATATTATCTACAGAGATTGTGCTGCAAGGTCTGGTGAAGGTTTATATATTGTTTTTCTTTGAAACAACATTAACCAAGAAATATGTTTAAAAAAGATAAACGGCATAGTTTTAATGCTGGTTGTTATATTGTAAAATTGCCAGTGAAATAAATTAACGAACAAATGCGTTTCAGCACGGATAACACAATTATATCAGTTTGATTCATTTTTGGTGATAATAAGACTGCATTTGAATCAGGAATTTGATTCTATTCATGTGTCACTTGAAAAGATACATCCACTTATTCAGCTTGCATTAAATCTCAACTTGTTTCGTTTTTAACTGCATATCTTCATTTTGCATTTACCGCTACATTGACCAATCACATACATTTGTACTTCATCTTGACCAGTAACGCCACCTGTTGCGTAATATCCGGGGACAAAAGAATATTATATGGCTATGCCGAAAAACAAATGGTTTTACGAAGAGACGCGGTGGAGAGGTATATATTCTTTTTATCACAACAAACTACAACGGATGTATTGCATTTGATAATTGTAACTATATTAAACAACGCTTCTGACTACAGTGGTTGTAGGGTGAGGTCCTGTAAAGAGGGGTAAATTGTAGGGCGAGGTCCTGTAAAGAGGGGTAAATTGTAGGGTGAGGCCCTGTAAAGAGGGGTAAATTGTAGGGTGAGGCCATGTGAAGGGTTGTAACTATATTAAACAACGCGTCTGACTACAGTGGTTGTAGGATGAGGCCATGTGAAGGGGTGTAACTACATCTAACAACGCCTCAGACTTCAGTGGTTGTAAGATGAGGCCCAGCGAAGGGATAATACTTGTAAATATGTTAAACAACGCTTCTGACTACAGTGGTTGTTGGGTTAGGAACGGCGAGGGGTAATTATCGTATTGATGTAAAACAAAGCTTCTGACTACATTGGTTTTGAGAACTTGCTCTACTCGACAAGCCACGTTGTTGGACCGATGTTATCGATTCCCAGATTCTCATGGTGACAAATCTCCAGCTTCAGCGACGTTTCCAGGATCCAATGTCCAAGACCGCCGTTAGTATGGTGATAACACACGTAGACAACCCGCGGGTGATCGGCGTCAGTGGTCGTCGTTGGTAACAATAACCTTATGTTAATATCATACACGGTATACTTACGTCATAGTACCCAGTATAGAATTCTCACTTTACTGTGTGACATTCAGTCGTTATGCTCTATACCTGACCATTGCGATACCTCTGTGTATACTTCAATTAGATGCCACAAGATCAAATACTACCCTAGTGTTCGACAGCACGCTTTCCTATGTGATAATGGTATTCGTGACTATGTGACAATTCTTCAGTATTTTATATTGTTATAACGTTACAGACAACGCTTGGTCACACCAGCGTTTTGTATAGATATATCGTGTTATGATGTCATAATCCAGTGTAGTCAAGTGACGTCATACTCCTGGTTTTACCATGTAGCAACGCCCGGTCACACCTGCTTTTTGTAGATAGATATATCGTCATATGATGTCATACTCCAGTGTTGTCACGTGACGTCATACTCCTGACGCTCGGTCACACCTGTTTTTGTACAGGTGTGTCTCACACTCCAGTATGTTTGCTTTTGGACCTGTAGACATCGAACGAGAATGGTCCATTTGTCATCCCCATGCCGCCTCCGTGGCTTATCGCGTGACTCAAATCGTGCGATCTGATATTGACAATTATTGAAAACAAGATTCAACACAGCAAATGCATCTCAATGATTTTATTTATTGCATTTCATTTTACGCTTTTTGCGTATTTTTGTCACGGCTGAATGTCATTTGGATTGAACTGCCGACAGCAATTATATAGCTAGTCCCAACAATCAACATAGCATTTTTCAATGTCAACATTGTAGTCAAACTTATCAATCATCATTTTTATTTTGAAGCGTAGTTTTTTATAGAGAGGACAGTCATCTTGGAAACGCGAGATACAATTGCATCACTCTATGATGGACTTTTTAAATTCTGTATAACTGGTGTCGAACTCGAGGGAACTCCCGGGTATTGCAGTTTTATCGTTATCTGAGGCTATTCCGTCGTCGTCTGTATAAGTAGACGCCGCAGTTACATAACCTCAATTGTTGTGTGGCCCCGTTCTATGTATATGTAGACCCCGACATCATATGACTTCAGTTGTGTGGCCCCGTCATCTGTATATGTAGACGCCGTAGTCATATGACCTCAGAGGTGTGGCCCCGTCATCTGTATATATGTAGACGCCGTAGTCATATGACCTCAGTTGTGTGGCCCCGTCATCTGTATATGTAGACGCCGACGTCATATGACCTCAATTGTTGTGTGGCCCCGTCATCTGTATCTGTAGACGTCGACGTCATGTAACCTCAGAGGTGTGGCCCCGTCATCTGTATATGTAGACCCCGACGTCATATGACCTCAGTTGTGTGGCCTCGTCATCTGTATCTGTAAACACCTTAGTAAAATTGTAATACCCGTGAGTTTTTTCGAGTTCGACACAATTATACCGAGCATATAAGGTTCCTAATAAAGTAACGTAATACCGTACCTACATGTATTTGGTACGACTAATACGAACCCAGTAAAGGAACTCGACTAGTTGTATGAGTGTGGATAATGACGTCATATGGCCTGAGGTGTCATATCAAAATGCCCTTTATGTTTTATGATCGGCCGATCCGCTTGAACCTTCATGTTAACATGTTGCATTTTGCAAAAGACAGTTTTCTTAACTCAAATATGGTGGTATTTGTTGTCATGTTATTGATGTACAATATGTAGTTTCCTACTATCAAGGGTCCCTGTACGGTGTATCACGAACGATATACATCTCTATCACTCTAAAGGTGGCAGACCGAACACTAGTGTTATCGTCACTGGTAAAATAGTAGTTTTTCACGAGACTGTAATTGATCAGTAGTGTAATGCAGGTGTACGCAGTTTTAGGATTCACCACATCGAGTGGGCTGACTGATTATATTACGGCATACAGTGTGTTGCGGTCGTTCTCTTCCCAGGAGACAGGCCAATCGTATTACGGGAAATGTGTGGTTAACATCACCAGACATTTTCGGTTACACTTTATAGTCGTAAAGGCTGGTGATTAAGGAAACAAATTTATTTTAAAAGATATCGGAATCCCACGTGTCATTTGATTGTGTCACGTGCTGTATGTTGTTCGCTCTATGACGTCATGACTGTACAATATCTTCCCAAAAAGATTTTTTCACGGTAAATTAAAGGAGATTATTCTAGAACTAACTTTCCCACTGATGAATGTTATCCTCCGCGGTAGTTACTTGTATAGTGGCAGCAATAAAGCGTATGCTTTTGAAATCTAACTCAGGGATACATTCTTACCGTTATGAGAAAGTTTAGACGGAGTATTAATGCTGGTATGAACGCAATACGTCAATCTTTGAAAGAAATGAAAGTCTTCTGATAAAAGGCATTATCGAAAGCTGATGACTTCTCGCGTGTCCCTACGGAAAAACACCGAATAGAATTATAATTGTACAATAATCTCACATTGTAGGTCTCTTACGATAGCAAGAACAAGCAGGTGGATGAAGACTGTTAGTTCGGACCCCGAACCTACAGGAAGAACAATAATGTAGAAAGTAATTTGTCTTTTGTAGAACATCCTGCACGTTGGTTATTCGATGGACAAAGGCCAAGGTCACAAGCTCAACATTGTTCGTAATGTCTAAATATTTGGCCAAAAACTTACAAGTATTGAAAGGTATATAATTGCGAAAATCAATTGCCATAAACTAAATTCAAGGTCATGGGAGTGAAATTCATATCAATTATTCCAACGCTACCTTTTTATGACACTTAGGCATGGAGCCATGCCAGTCGGCCAGTAACCTAACACAATGACTACTGCATGCAGCATATTTTTTTCGAACAAAAACGTTTGGCATATCTAGCACGATTATAGACATCTATGATAATGCTGATGTTTTGATCAATATGTTCGAAGTGTGTTCTACGTCGGCATATCTTGCCCGTATAAGATACTAGGTAAATTTTGATAGTGAACCTAATAGGATTCCATAGCTTTTCTTTAACATGTTTGAAAGGTGCGGTCTTTTGGATGACTTAACACTAGAGGTTAAACATTGAACCATTTAAAGAACAACAATTCAAGTACATTGTAATAGAATATTCCTAGAAAATCTGAGGTAATAAACGAAGTTTAAATATGCCATAATTAAAAATTACTATATATTGAACAAAGTTGCTATTCTGTGTCATTGATCTAACCTTGGCCTGTACAGTAACAGATATTATCCTCAATTTGTTTTTAACATTGGGAGGAAATGGTCGCGGATCTTGTTATATATACACCACATGCACACTTGGATTGATCTGTTGATGTTAACGCCACGTCATAACCTTGAGGAGAGTTTTTAGGAATACTTTTAACTATTGTTTGACGTTATGGAGACAATTTAAAACAAGAAATATCTTTAAAAAAGATAAAAGGCATAGTATTAATGCTGGTGGCTATAATGTAGAACTGCTGGTGAAATAAATTAACGAACTAATGCGTTTCAACACGGATACAAAATCTATATCAGTTTGAATCATTTTTGGTGATAATAAGACTGCAATTGAATCAGGAATATAATGTTATTATTGTGTCATTTGAAAAGATACATCCACTTATTCAGCTTGCATTCAATATTAACTTTGTTTCGTTTTTAACTGCATAGCTGCATTTTGCATTTACCGCTACATTGACCAATCACATACTTCATCTTGACGAGAAACGCCACCTGTTGCGTCATATCCGGGACCAAAATAATATTATGCGGCTATGCCGAAAAAAAGTGAAACATAGTTACACTGATTCTAACAATTAAAATGTTTTATGGATACAACATGTGTGTTATCAAAAATAAAACACAAAATGTATATTCAGTTTAGAATGCTTGTGGTTAGTTTTTACTTTATAGACATTTAGGGATCCGAGGCCACTGTGAATTTGTACCAGATGTTGGCTGTCTTGATATCTACAAAAGGCGAGACAAAGATCGGCTACAGCATCGAGTGTTTGTACGCAAACTGACACTGTATATTGATTGGAGCCCAGTAATTAGTCTAATTGCCTGTTCCAACAACTTTCAATAAGCAAATAGTATCCTTTCCATCGGAAAGAATGCCACTTTGACGAACGTCTTCGTTCAAAAACTGCTCATTAGCAAAACCCTATATAATGGAGTTCTATGTTATCCGTTGAAGGATACTCATATCCTACTTCAAACCTGTAATGGATTTTTACAGACATCGCTCTTAAATTACTCAAATAACACTACCTCGTCTTCGAGCTCAGTTAATTGATTAAACAGGATTAATATCATCTTCTTATTATCTTATTACATTTAATGTATTATCTAAAAAAAATATCTTACAGAAGAAATTCCAGCAAAAATCAAACATCATCACCATCAATCATTCTTATTTATGCGAACGCCATCTCTCTCCATCAGTTACTTAAAGATAACAGTGGCTATCGCTTTCTGTGAGCCTTAGTTAGTAGTTCAATTTTAAGATATGTTCGCTGAATATTACAAACTTAACTTGAAGAATATCTGTTATTTGACTAAGAATTTGTAAAATGCCACTTTTGCATTTCAAATTATGTCAGAAATGAATTTATATAAATTGCTTTTCATTCCTAAAACAGCTTTTGAAAGTATTTTGTTGAAGATAATCCATATTATGTGAATTATTGATGAGAATTCCGATTTAAAAAACACTGCAAATCGTCTTACTGTTTGTAAACAGAGAAGTAAGATAAAGTCAGAACACCATGTTATCTTGTCAGCTCGAGTTGCCCCGACACCCCTCGTGGCAATCGCAACATCTCGGCCAAATCCGTCAGGGCTCGGGATTCCGAGGCTCGACGTAATTGGCCGATGTTTTTCGATCTACAAGAATTTAGGCTAAGTGATATATCGTAGTAACATTCTTAGATATGTATTGATTTCTTTGACAACATTTTATCTCCGAAGAGAAGTCAGACGAAAAAGAAGAAAAAATACGGCATGCGACCCAGTCAAATATAACCTGGTCTTCGGTTAACCTCGGCTGATTCAAGTAGCCTTCGTTTTTAACCTTCGAAGTAATTACGGAAGATGTCGAGTGGCTATATAGCAGCTTGGCTCAATTGGAATAAGTTCTACCGAGGTGGCCTACCAAATTGAGCATGTCAATAGACTTTACTTGAAACGTTGTTGTACGTGTTACTCAAAGGTCACGTTACATGAGTCTCAACTAAACGTCAATATTCTACAAATTACATTATGTATTTAAGCAAGAAGCTTTCATCATTAAAACTCATTATTCATGATGCTATGAATAAATTTGTATCTCTTCATACTCATTACAAATAATGTTATCCTGTCACTCTCGTGAAATAAATAACAGGATTTTTCGTGAAGGTAAAACCTGAGAAATTACTAATGTAATTCCAACCGGTAGCTGACATTTGTATCACACCAATTTCTACTGATTTCTTATTTTCTGATCCCTGTATCAACCTCACAATTACACCAAGCAATGTCTGGTGATTTAAAAACTTGTTTATGTTTTTGATCCAAACGATTTCATTAATGCCCATCCACACCAGTATGTGTCGAAACTTGAAAAACAACAGATTTAGCCTTCTTTATTGTCGGGGCACACGTCATATATTCATTGTAATGGAGTTATAAAGAGAACACGTGACAGATGCCTTGATTGGCTGACAGAGACGAGTATCGGCCAATCGAATTGTGTTTCATAAACAACTTTGCACTAAACATGATAACGATTATGAGACTGACTTGAGAGTCGTTTCTATGGAAACTTGACAAATATTTTTCACGCGAATATGTTAACCTTATGAACCTGTTGAGAGCGAAGGATTACTGTTTACGGGGAGCTTAGTAATAGAGTATAGTGATGTAATATATTATTACATCATTCAGCATGACATGACTTAGTCAGATCGGCACTCGATATGATATAATGTGTTACGTACATGTACCATAGGAACCTTACACCACGGTGTCGACATCTACCGGTGGTTCACCCGCCACCAGATCAATTCCGCAGTCGTGTCCGTGAATTTTCAAAATAAATCGATCGTGTTAGGTTCGGCTGTACGACTGCGGCGAGTCACGAGTCACGGCCGAACTGAGCACTAGAATGTAGATTGAGTAGAACCAGGGTCGGATTACACGACAGTTGTATGTTATTTATATTCATTGATACTACCAACATGGCGGACATCTGCAATTTATAAGGAATGAAATAGAACAAAGTCATGCCTCATTCGAAACTTCATTTATTAGGGGTACAATGTAAATCATCTCCAGGATAGTGGTCGTATTGTCACAAAAACAATCAAGCAATGACAACAACTGCATGACAATGCTGCTGAATTTAGATGTCATTCATACCCATATAAATGCAATTAAAGGATAGTTGACGTGATTATTTTAACGTTGTATAAAGTTACCATTTGACGTTCGGTGAGCTATGAATAATCACGATAAATACACTTGTTTGGGCAATTTTTGATGAATCGTATATGCTTGATTTTAGGAAATGTGGTAAATATTCTTTTATGTATCGAATTGCATTCAGCTACCCTTAATATGAATGCCGATTGGAAAAGTGAACTAAATGAAGCGATTAGATACCTGCATATTACTCATGAATGCCTCCTAGAACTACCCATGTTAAAACGAAATCATCAAAATAGTCAAAATCGATAAAACGAGGGCAAATACGAACAAAAATATCATAACGAAGTCCAGGTGGTCCGAAAGGGTAAGCGTCTTTGCTTTATAAACGACACCCATCATATAAATCTGGATCAAATCAGAGAAATCAAGGTCAAAGTCATGGAAATTGAGAAACCAAGGTCTAGGTCTTACAAATAGAAACATCAAGGACATTGCCATACAGGTACAGAAGTCAAAGTCAATGTCATGCAATTAGAGAAATCAAGGTCAAGGTCATACAAATAGATAGAACCAGTCTGAAATTACATACATGGAACTATAGACAATTTATTTTATATCGACGTTCCTGGCTGGTGTTACAAACTAACTGCCAATGGATGAATACACATTTGATGTTAGGGTGATTACCGAGTGAAATTCCCGGGTTTACCTGGTATTGACGCTAAAAGAATGTCGATAGACCGAATTGCAAAAGTTACGGATCTAAGAACTGACTTTTCTATTTGTTCATTTTACCGAACTAAACTTGCCTTCGGTGTCGTGATTACGATAGTAATTTACATCACTCAGTGCAGACCGGTCCTAGGATACATCGATCGTGGCTTTGTTTCCCCGTCCCGATTCCGGGTAAATAGTTAGGAGCCGCGTGGTCGTGACGGAGATAACACCAGTAATGTCGATAGCGTTAACTGTCCACAGCCCAGCAGGACTATCCTGGCAAGACGTGAAGTAGATAATCTATATATCTCTATTAATTCTGTAGTATCTAGTAATGATTTAGGCCTGACTAGGTTGGGCATATAGATTTATATGATACAGTCAACTGTCGATTAACATTCGTACTTTCATGGATACATTTTGAAATGAACTTTTACTGTGAAAGTTTCTACTAGTCAAGGTACTGTTGAATGGCTGGGTGTAGATTATATATACGCGGTGAAATGTTTGTAAATACATGTATTGACGTCACACAAACCACGTGATTTCGATATCAATATTAATGCCAAACAAATCACGTGTTGTCGAAACCAGTATCAACGTCATGCAAACAACGAGATGGTGATTTCGATTATAACGTCAAACATGTCATGTGATGTCAATATGTACCTCCAACGCGAACGTGCAAGCGAACGTGCAATACATTTCGTGACCCATAATGCGAGATTTTAATATCAATTCAAACGTCAAAATTATCGTTTGATTTCAATATCAACCTTCAACGCGAACGTGCAATGCATCGCGTGCCCTAAACCACGAGATGTTAATATCAATTTAAACGTCAAACATATTGTGTGATGTCGATATCAACCTTCAACTGCGAGCGAACAATGCATCACGTGACGCAATCCGCGAGATGTCGATATCAATTCCAACGTCGAAGTCGATATCACCATCCACGGCAAATCTACAATGCATCACTTGATGACGATATCCCCACTTAATGTCAGAATCAATCTTCAAGTCCAACGTGTCACGTGATGTGGTGATAAATCTCCACACATGTCATTTGGTTGTATAAGAGACCAAACTACACTTATTTAACAGGTAAGTAAACAAGCGGTCGGTGCGTGTTATCGGAGTCGACACAAATTATCAGTATTGACTTTCCTTGTTAATATCCGAATTAACGCCATACCATTCATGTAACCATGAATGCCGTGGTAATTAACGCTAGCTTTGCACGTGTCACGTGACTGTGATCGATAACCCTAGTTCACAATTTTCTTCCATCCATTAGAAATTCCATGTTACGTTTGATAGAACACAATGTCATGTCTAAAAATTCTGAAAATTGGAAATGAAACGGTTTTAAAAGGGCATGTTGAAGCGTGTGTCAATGTTCTAGGAAAACTTAAAGAATGGCATTTTTAGTCGTTATTCCACTCGCTAGATGTCTCTCTAAGGAGCTACCAACCACAATACCCTCTCCGCAACGTAAATGGTTGTCTTTTCGCGAGAACACCAAATGGCAAGGGTTGTGGACTTCATATGGATAGCAATATTCAGTACAAAAAGTTCATGCTCTACAAAAACATACAACGATATTTTATCTTAAAGCGAAATCTTTGTATCTTGCTTTATCGACCGATTCCGTTATCCTTTAAGTCCGCATTGATTTTTCTGTTGTTTGTGGATTTTCTTATCACAGAAGATCAGACTAGGGTACACATACGGGGCCAATATTCCTGGTTATTTCATATACATCATATTATGTAAAATTTTATTTCGAATGAAAGGTCAAAGATAGTTATTATATCGGTAAAGCAGCTGTTTCTGATCTACTCAGAAAATAAAAGACTTATATCTTCAACAGACAACGGTGTATGGTAAACATTAATTGTTATACTGTAAACATATGGAGTGGAATATCGCCGTGCTTGAAAAATATAAAAGTTTAAAATGTATATCGGCAAATATTATACAGTGTGATAACGACATATAACATGATGGTCAATGGAAACCAGAGTCTCGTCATCTGTGTAGACTGTCTGAAAAGAACATGTGTTGCCCGTTTGGGCCGGTAAGGCAGATTGTTTATTAATTATGTATAGATGTTCACAACTCACTGTCGTAAATGTCAGGAGAGAATACCGATCGCTTCCGGTATCGATACCTCCACCCACGTCACGTGTATTCCCTAGTGTCGGTTCAGGAAAACGAAATATGGCCTAAAAATAAACATCGGTGGACAAGTATTTCGTGAGGTTACAGGAAGAGCTACACGTATGTACAATATAGAACCGTTCAACTACGAAAATAAGCTTGAATAATTAATGCTAGCTTTTCAAGGCTCGCTCTACGTCAGAAGGCCAAATATAGCTGATTTTCACTTAAGTTACCAAAACAAACATCAACTTGTCTTGGATGAAAACATAGTAATTAACTTTCCTGTTCGAAAGAGACGTGTACAGTTGCGTAGGTCTGCTTGATGAAATAATGGAGATAATTAGAAAATCGAAAAAAGTTGAGTTTTTCTTAAACTGAATCAGTAGTTGAGTCACTAACCATTTTGGCTGGCATCTCACTTTCTTCTATTCTGAATTTTTTTTTAAAAATTAAGAAAGTTATTTTTGACTGCACGACAAATGCGATGTAAATAAAAACGACATGATCTTTATAGATTGTATACTAGTAATGAAATAGGAACAACCAAGTTCCGTTTCCATGGCAGCCTATCAGAAGGTATTCAAACAAATGGATGAGGCGCATGATATAATTATCTCCATCTTTTATCTACACACTTGTCAACAGTTATCCAGGAATTCATTTATCTTATTTTGTCTGAAACCGAGGTTAAGCATACGTTTATAACAAGTGCTTATGGGATACCTAATTCACAAACATTTTATCGATCTCATATGTCTGAAAGAAACAGTATTGCTGATTTGAAAGCTGCACCAATCAAAGCCGGATTTGATTTTTCAATTCAAGCGTTTCTGTGACATTTATTTTCGAGAATCAGTATTTATTTTGAACGGAGTTTCTACTGAATGTAAAAAGATTGTTTTAAAAGATACGATATACATAAAGTGTGGGTAGTACTTCTGTATAAAGCATTTCACGTCGTGCAATCTGCTAAAGCTGTCCATTAGGAAGGGGATTGGAAGTTGGCAATGCTCAAGTGACATCGGGGATTCGCTGTCAGATAAATTGAAGCCAGATATGTCTAAATCAATAAACTATACGCATGCGCGATGAACACGTGATATACATTGGCCCCATCGGATGTCAAGCTTATGGCTGTATTGACAGAGTGACACAAAGGGAAGTAACTCTGGTACAGTGTATGTCAGAATGGTAATCGTTTACTGGTATATTTTGAAAGTCCTAACCACGGTGTATGAAAGGTTGTACTCCACTCAACTGAATTTGATCATTATTTACACAAAAGACAAATTCCTGAGGATCTCTTGTTTACAATGGCGAAAAAAAATTGTGCTGGTATTTTGCGATTAAACAATATCAGAAATACAGAAGTGTTTTGACATATAGAATTCTGCATGTAAATCATATAATCTACTAATTTTAGCGAAGAATTTAATCTATTGTCATTGTTAATTGCAAGTCATTGTTGTCAAATTTTACTTATATTCAATGTCAGTCACTACTAATTGGACATGCCGATATAGATAGTAACGCCAACTTACAATAACCTAGTATATTGCTTATCAATATGTGTGTACCGTACGTTGAGATATATTGGATATTTGTTACTACATAGGGACGTTTGAAATGTTGACGATGTTTAATAATGATATCAAAGTATATACGTGACCCTGCTATGCCCGACGTTAATTATGTATCAGGAATATCCAGTTTTGATAAGCTTTTTCCTGACAAAGATTATCACGGAGTATATTATATACGTATACTGACAAGATTAACCAAGTTCTGGTCTCTTCTGTGAACAGTAAGCATCGGTATTAGTTTATCGAATTGATAGCCCACATGTAAAATGTAATAAAGTTATTAGCTTCAATGGTTTACCGTGGAATATCATATATATAACAAGCACAAGGAGAAATATCGGTATATTTTGTTTATTAAATGATGGACAATGCCATTAACAATTATACGTTTTACATTATTATAGGACGTCGTATTATATTTATTACGCTTGGCACCAAGATAGCGCCGTTTAAAATTGGATGTTCAATGGAATTTTACGGTTCCTGATGTAGAAGATTTTGGTATTTTTCGTTTGTTTGATTTTTAGCTCTTTTTTTTCTTCTTTTTTCATACTTTTTTATTTTCAATTTCCCAAATCTCCGATCCTGTAGTTTCCCTGCAGTCATCTCTGATTATGTGTAGTGTATATATGAACTGGTGATGAAATGTAGTTAAGTAGAATTATGATGATTAATAACAATTCTGGAATGACCGCACGTTTCCGGATCCTTTTGATTGTTAAATATGTTGTACGCCCGTGAAGTGTCAACTTCCGGCAGTGAAAAAGAGGGAGAAAATGAAAATGTCAGACAACAACACGTGTTTGTCATTGTGGAGGACTTTCATCACATATAAATAATCACACGGTGAAAACGAAGTTGTCACATATGACATATTAGTGGTGCAATACAACAGTTACATTTCGGGAAATATTATCACAATTACTCCTTCTGATGCTTAAAATAATATGATTTCTCATATGATCCAACACACAGTTGGGAGTAACTCATAGTAACACATACTCTACGTCAATACTGTATAGCGATACCGGTCCTTCTTGGAATCTAAAAGCTTTGATTTAAATCGGAGATCTTTATTGTTTTCACAATTGTATTTGGAATCCATAAAATACCATTACCGTTATTTTCTTCCACTCCATTGATTTGTGACGTCAGTAGACACTGATTTACTCCGCTTTCAACATCCTTTTATTGTATTCGATATATTATTCTGTTTGATGGTCATAGTTCGGCTAAAGAATGCTTGTTCTATATAGGTTAAGTCTAGGTTTTAGGTCTGACACGATCGCATAGAGAATACATGTACAACAATAATAGCGAACAAAACAATCTTTCCCAGGGTTCCTTGCGCAACACATATAAGCGTTAACAATTTACTATAGCAAGGGTGTTACGTCAATGTGATTAAAAATTAATATGTGAGTATAAGCAACAACCAATCACTGCCGTGCTTCCAAATGGTGACACATGCGCAAATGAAGCCTACTTGCTGTGGTCTGACCAAGAAAATCGGTGGTTGGGCCAAAGTCTATCAGTCATGCGCATTCGCATTACATCTGACCAATGTGAGTTCGCTAATACTTTACTTAGGTCATAGTCTTGGCTTGGAGAGAAAGAATCGACATTTTCTACAAAATACGAACACTCGATCCTCCTTGCCGATGATATGAGTAAATATTTTAACGGGGGAGGTAACTCTATGCACCATGGATAATATATTTAAGAAATGCATCACACGGTAAATGTACTATTGAAAGAGGATTTTTTTTACACGTGGCGATATTTCTATCATGAGATATTATCGTTAAATGTATTATTGTACGTCTGGGGAAAAGTAATGTCAAAGCATTTGAACGAGGAAAACGTGTAGTTATAAATGTTGTACAATTGTGCTTTTGCTTGCTTTTATTATTCGGAAGATAACGCTGCAACGCTTGTTAACGGAACATTCGATACCGTCGCGAGCTGTCGCATATTGCAGCGTATCTTGAATCTGGTTCTGTAGAGGGGCATCACATCCCCTGGGAGAGAGCACGCTGTTTTACATAAGATTGACGAGTTACGACCAATCAGCCAATACGGACAGACGGAGGTACATATATAGTTCTCGTGATAAGTGATATTGATTTTGTAACTTCAGGATTGACGTACGAAGGAACAACCGCATACGTCTTTTTTATATTCTGAATTCTGATTTAGCAAAATACCCAATGTGCTGTTGTGGTCGTGGATGGTTTGTTTGTTAGTTGGTTGATTTGTTCATTTATATGTTTTGGGCTTATTTATATCAAAGGTTTAGCTTAGTTTGAAATATATTTTGAAATGAGGATAAGCCACTTATGAAAACCATTATCAACGTGTGATGGTGGGTTTTTTTTATTTTTTTTTGGGGGGGGGGGGGGGGGGGGGAACTTCACCTAGAAAACGTTAAGCAGGTTTATTCAATCCGTTGTACAGCGTGATATTGAGTGTCGATGACGTAGGTTTGACATTTCTGCTCCGGAAGACCTCCATTGTTTGATGTGGCACGGCCTTTCCGTGACAGTAACCTATCCAGTTTATTGCTGCCATCTGGTGACGTTTGTCGTCATTGTATGGCTGTTGTTGACACATCGACTGACGTGATCTTAAGTGTATATGTAATTGTAGCTGAATATTTTAATGACATACCCTCATTAAGTTCTGGGAGATATACAGGTCTTGTCGCGACAGCTATGAAACGATAGGTCATTGAAGGCATCAGGATGTTTATAAACATGTCGAGGTGATAATGAGCACTGCTAAGCTTAGGACGACCCACCTCCGTTACAATCAACGTGTTTGCTTATTGACCAGAATGAAGGTCTCTTGCATGACCAATAGCACATCGTCGCTATAACAGCGTGTCAGCCGATAAAGCGACGGTCATATCTAATCAATGAGGATGCTTCATGGGCAGTTTCCTATGCATTCTGATCACTTTGGGTTCTCGATAATATCAGATACCATCAGATCCTGCATACATGTCTAACACCAAACTGTTCAAAAGGCAATGCTCTCATACAAAACAACTCATCCGCTGAATGAAGTCTCGGCCTCCGTACTTCTTTAAACGTCTATAAGACGGAGTAATAAAACCGAATTATGTGTTGAAAGTAGAGTATTGTTATAGTTTGTATATGATTTTACTATAAATTGAATATTAATATTAACTCAATTAATTCTCCCCGATTCTCAAAACCCATCAAAAACTTATGTTTTTTTTTCACCCAAAAATTAAACACAAGGATTGACGAAAGTCATAAGCACCTCTCAGAACAAATAGACATAATGGAACCAACATGTATTAATCTCCGTCATACAGCTGTTTCATCGTCAGTGATGTTACATGTAGTAACATTATACAGATGTTTCCTCCTTCTAGGAATCGTCAGTAATGTTATGGACAGCATACAGCCGTGTCGTTCTTCAAGGACTCGTTTCTTATGGTAGGGTCATTATACAGCTGGTTCGTCCCTATAGGACTCGTCAGGGATGTAAATGGTATAAAGTGATCATAGGAGACCGCCAAGCACTCGAAATAGGTCAACACAAAGGTCAAACTCTTGATTGGGAGGCATACATTAATCCAAATATTATTTGATCCTGATCTTAAATGTACCCACTCTGCTTTTGCCATCTTTGAGTTACTTTCTCGACGAATTATGAATTTAATGACCACTTCTGATTGTCTGTGATAACGCCATTTGATTAATTTATAGAAATACGGCCATAAAAAAATAATTTTGGTCGAATGAGTAGCAATATTGTTTTATATTGAAAGTTTGCAAAATATATAGAAGGAATTTTTTTTTTACAATTATACCAAATTTGGTTGTAATGTTATAATGTTCTTACTACATCACTTCTCTGAGAACTGGCTTACAGTCGTTATGGACCCAGACACCTGCCACACTGTAGCCTCGCTTCCGCTACAGTTTCACAACGAGACGGTAACTACCGACCAATGTCGGTTACTTTATTGTAGGATGCTAAAACACATCATTGTCGATACGTTATGCCTCTTCAAGATGGCGTTAAACCATTAAGATCGCGTAAAATCCAATTAACAGAAACCTGATGATGACATTTCTGGAACTCTCGAAGCTGGCAAATATGCAGACTGATGTTGTTTTGAACTTCATTATTCAAAGACACTTGTTAATGCCTTCTCCTGCACTACACATCCACAAATGAGCTCATTGAGGAAAAACATTTGAGTGATCACAAAAGGAAAACAATGGGGGGAAGCAAGCAATTCTAGATGAAGAAGGAAGGATGTCAAAAGGAATGCTCATTCGTACATTTTGGTAGAATACTTTTGTTCAAGCATTGTTGGATGCTTGAAGATATATTTGTTTATTTATTTAGCTATATATTTTTGTTTAATGTTTTGGTTTCCTAGATGGTTTTATCTGGAATGTAGCATATATCAAGAGAGTAACGGTATATTCTGAATATATTTGTCTATAATCCAATCAAAATTATTTTGAAAAAAACATTTTATTAATTGTTGGTGATAATAAAAATATTAGCCAATGAAATTGTTTGTTTCCTCTAAGACTAAATCATTAAGACATAGCAAAAAAATAATCATTATGTTTTATCAATAAATGTAGAAATGCGTCAAAGTTATTGTGCATACGGTCTTGGGAAGGTGAGAGTAGGTGACACAGTAATGTTAATCCCTTGGTCAAAACGTACATCCTAACAATGCACTCAACATTAATATATTTCACAACTTATCCTCCTCTGTTTCAGTATACGTATTAAAGCTCCTGCAGTGACGTTATGAAGTTATGAATTGTCATATCCATGTTTAATACTGTAATACTAGTACAATGATCATTTAAACACCACGTGGCCAGATGTCTAAACAATTATGTGTACTCTGTATCTGAAAAGAAAGATCTGTAGATACTGACCTTGTGTTACACTGTACATTATTTATTGATAACACCGTATTCTAATATGCTGTATATAAATACCTAATGGGACGATCCTGTGGTGGTTTAACGTCGACTGGACATCTCAGCTCCTAAGCGTTGTCGTTGTTTGATTAGATAGACACATACTGTATGTCTCTATACTCCTTGTCTTAAAAATGAATCATAGTCACAATTTCCAGTCTGGCCTTCATTATCAGTCTTAAGCCAATTAACATGGAGCTACTGTCTCTTGTACAGTCAGTTTGCAACCGTGACTGCAGTGTGACCTCCTGTCTCTAAATACATTGTCGAATCCCACGCTACAGGGATCATCTCAAGCATCACAATCACATTTCGGAACATATACTATTTGCAATGCATACACATATTTAGATTTACGGGTAAAATAAATCGGGTCTACATCAAACTTAACGGTTAGAATAGTCCTTCATGTGAAAATCAAAAGATTTAAAATTAAGATAGGTATAAAACAATCATGCAAATCCATTGTTCGCCCACAACTAGAATTAACATACATCGAGTGGGACCCACATAGAAAATTCTGTTTTTCCATTACACACTATAGGAGTAGTTCAACGCAGAGGAGTGAGATCCAAAGAGAAATGATATTATTCGGATAGCAACAATTTACTTGCATCTCTTAAAACAATCAACATGTCTTCCCTAACGTCCTTAATCCGCTTTTATCTCATAAACTCCTAAGCTTATCCCTCTGGCTGCTATATTGGAGGAAGAGTTTTTACCATTTTGTGAAATCAAATTAAAATTACAAAACATAAATTGGATATTTAAAATGTGATTTGTCATGTTGTTCAGGTCATTGAATATAAAATAATGAACAGAATACTATATTTCCCTAGTGTTTACAACAACAACAACAACAACAACAACAACAACAATAACAACAACGACAACAACAACATCAACGACAACAGCGACATCAAAACACTCGCTCGATATAACAAGAAATGTTTATGAGGAAGAATCTACGATTAACTCGGCCGATTTAAAATAGGAATGTGCAATTCGAAAATTTAGATCGCGCTTATTGCATTTCGTGCATTGATGGGATTTCGTCTCTGATACATTGGCATGCAGTAAGCTTTAATTACAAACTGGAACGGTTCGTGATTGTTTTATTGTCGTATCTGCCTGGATTCCGAGTTTACTTGTGAATATGAAATTATGCTAGACTATACTACGCTATATAGTGCCTGCCTTACTATGTTAACACCAAGTAATCCATTTCGGGATGTACATTAAACTTTTGTGAAATCGATCAAGCTGTTGATTTCATCGTGCAATTGTTACGTGCCACGTGAAGCTATCCAGACTGATTCAATCGGTTAATAATCAGCGCGCGGACCAACCTTTTAAGCACCGGAAGCTAGGCAAACAATTGATATACAATAGTGCTTTTGCGTCATATAAAATTGCTGAAATGTTGAAATTCTATTGCATGACTATTAGAAATGTTAAAATGCTAGCATGAATAAATAATAAAGTGTGACATTACTATTGAAACAAAATAAATCATTAAACTGTGACGTTACTGTTAAAACGATGCAAATAATTGGCCTGCGACGTTAATATTAAACAATATAAATCATTGAACTGTGACGTTACTATTAAACAATATAAATCAACAAAAACAACAAAGAATACATAATAACAAAACCGTAAATCTCAAAATCGATTGAATGAGTGCAAAATATAAGCAACAATATAGACTTGCATGAAGACTGCGAACAAAGTACAAGGAAAATAGGACCATGTGCTCAAGCAAAGTGAGCGTCTTATGATCAATCGATGACACCCGCAATCTAGGAACAAATCTGGGTCATACCTGGGTCACATTCACATTCTCTAAACAAGAGTTAGGGTGGCGATAACGGAACAACTAGGCAAAATAACAAGCGTCAAACACGTCTGACTTCATATCATACCAGGAAATAGAATATTTCCAGATGTGATAATGATGTCAACCATGACAAGTAAGCCATTGACATGTGACAATGATGTTGATGCAAGATAAATCATTGGACTGTGAAAATGCTGTCGAAAATCGTTGATTTGTGCAATGCTACTAAAGCAAGGTAAACCATTAAACTGTGAGTAAGATAGTGAACCAAGGGAAGTCATTGAAATTTCTCAGTGATACTTGTGTAAGGTAAACGAGTGCAAAGCAGTTATGTCATCAGTAATATGTTACGAAACATTATAAAGTTAAATATTTACTGATATGAAAAATCAAAGATGCATTTTAAAGGAATACATGCACCGATAAATGATTTATTTGCAATACGAAACTAAAATTCTGCTGTCAAAACAAACAAAAAAATCCAGGTTTTATGAGACAGCGTTCGACTACTGACATTGATAATGGGGCTCAAGTTTATATATCATCCTTAGTTGTTACCTGAAATATATCCTGGTTGTGACACAATATAAATAAAGTATGCAATATGACATGACTACTCCGCGTATTGTTGGCGGTAGTATTTACAATTGTACATAGGTGAATATCGGGTTTTACCCGTTAAAAGCTGTTGTATAGCTTCCATATCTCCATTGCTTGTTGGAATGATCTGGCGATGAAATATAGAAAAGATCTGAAGCCAATAGAATGTAAATCATTATTTTCCTCTTTATCGCAACAATATATCCATGGGGATTTGGAGCTGGGGCATAACTTATACAGAAGGGATTATCAACTCGTCTCCTGCATTTTATGTTTGAATGTTCTTTTCATGACCTGATATTTATTTATATAAAATAGAGATAATATTTCTTACATGTAATAATATTTCTAAGGCTGTGTTCTCTATAGCGGATACATTTCAAAACAACCACTAAATGTTTTCGTGTGATAGACTGTGACAACAAGGTCATTTCATCACTTTTTTGTGACTGAGTGTATTCCATTGACGTTCGAGATACATGTGCGTTGTCTTATCAAATCATGTAGTGCATGCTTTATATTGACAAGCTCAGAAAAATCTCGTGGCAACATTGAAGAGCAAATTTCAGAAAATGCATGCAGTAAAATCTAGACGGAACTGTTCTAACTATTGTATTCTAGCTGTCTGGTTTGTATTATGTACGGCTACGTTAAAACATCACTTCCGGCCTGATGGAAACTCCGCCATAAATTATGCATTGCTATATAACCTGTCCATATATCAGCTCACGGATAAATGATACGTTTTAAATTTCGAATTGTTTTGACAATGATTAGGTACTATCTATTAATAACTTTGAAATGAAGCGTCGCTGTGGTAATGAAATATTGTTCGCCTCTCCGATGGATCACCGCCACCGTAGGCTAGTATTGTGTTGTCAAGGATGATACCTTGTACAGCAATGATCGATTGTTCTAGCTAAATATCCCATTATTATACAGTCAGTTGTTAATACATTAAACAAAAAACTATAATCCAATTTCCTGTTTCACATTATCAAGTTAGAAACTGGGCAACAAAGAGAAAACTACAAAATGGAATATTTCTAAAATCAAGTTAATCTGAATTCAATCCGTGGTTTAGTCATAGAAAAATTGATTTTGCGTTAGTTTCAAATCAACATAATGTTTTTTATATTATGTGACAGTTATTTGATGTTTTCGAATGAGAATTGTTTTTGTTTTGTTGACGTTCCCAGATATTTTTTTTTGAAAGTGTTTATTGGATTTTGATTAAACTGAGAATCAACTCTTGCCATAAAAGATTTATGTAAGTCCAGATATTGAATTGTTGTCTAGTGTCAACAATCACAAAGCCGGGCTACAAATACGATACCGTATGTATTACAAGCTATTATCGAAAATATCTGGACCAGTTTTGCGATTAAATGCTGTATCATAATAATTATGTCTTTGTTATCAATGGGAAATTACGTGTATTTTATGTATAGAAAAATTGGGTTACATTATGTATGCGACATGTTTTCGAGTTACTGAATGTCTGTGGTCAAAGTTGGCTAAAATTACGTATTCATTGGAATGAAATAGAATAATTCAGATGTTTTTCTGTTTGGTGTCCTTCTGATTATAAGGTCTAATCGCAATGAGCATATTTCATACAGAACAACAGCAAGAATGCAGACGAACTCTTATTTCCTTCGAAGCTTTTGTTTCAGAGAGATATGCTGCGAGATTGACGTATAAACACCCAGGGCTTTTGAGGTTAGGCTTCATTTGTTGAATATTCATGTATCTACATGCATATTGCGAGGTTACGGTGTCTGGAAAACGGTAAAGTGATAGACATGTACAAAAGAATTGCCTTTTTAACGTGCCATAATACAATTCATGCATTTAGTTTTTTACCAACGTATTCATTTTCGTTCATCAGAAAACTTTTTGTGAGTGCGAATGGAATGGTAAAACATTTACAGTGAGTTTTATACATTTCTCATCATATACATAGTCTGTGATTAAACATTAAATCGAATGAAATCAAGGGGTCAGAAATTCACCTCATAAGAAAAAAACTTTTTTAAAGGGTAGTATGGGTGCGTAATTAGTAAGTAGCAAATACCAAAGTGTCAACACAATGGCGATTAACACAAATGTACCGTACCATCAATGTTCAGTGTTGTTTGGAGGAGAGGACTATGTATAAGCTTAGCCTATTGAATGACCAGAATGTGTAAATTATAATTTATGCAATAATTAAATGAGAAAAAAAAAAAAAAAAAAACCAACAAAATGGAGACAAAAAATATCAATAATTCAAAATATCAAAACAAAAATCTTCCTGCTCGACAGTATACGTACTCTGCATAATGAATGCTCTACGTATTCAGTACTCCGCATTTTCCATACTGAACACAACATAACGTGTCAGGTACATGCTAAAAAGGCAAACTGTGATTTACAGTTTGATACGGTGTGAAAGAATTAAATAAATCACCAATCAGATACAGCATGAACCCGTACACACAAGGAAGTTACCTCTCCGGAACTGTGATTCTATCAACACACGTTGCAGGAGGGAACAAAGGTCAAATGTAGTCATCACGTCTCTCGGTGTTTGACAATGGGGATATTATAATACCTTAGCTAATAGTTTAGTTCTAGGGTGACCATTACTGATGCTAACTATATACATATATGACAGAATTTGATAAAGAGATAATTGGACAAAGATATTTTGTACACTTGATAAAAAGATTGAATTCGACATAAGCATTTCCTACTAAATACTGAAATCACTGGTAACTCGAATTCCCTCGAAAGTGATATCACACCCCTATATTGTTACCGTTTCAATGTGAAAATAAACGAGTTGTTGAAATCTTCATCTTTTATATCAGGCTAGACTAACAATTTACATGCATAAAAAATAACAAAATTACAAACTTTTTTTAAGTTTCCGAACAACGACGTTTCCGGATTTTGCTTTTCTTATAAGTGTGTATTAAACTTGTCGTCTGCGTAAATATAAACAACAATGACGACGGTATAAATAAATCAAATGATGTATTTAAGGTCGTGTTTGCTTTGTATTTATATTTGAAAAAGAAATATGATAAAAAGTTTGTAACATGACCATTTCTATACCATACCCGTAACCAGCCCTCGAGTCTTGATATCAGCCATTGGGCCTTCCGCCCTCAGGCTGATATTAAGACTCTAGGGCTGATGAGGGGTGAGCTGTCAGAATGGTCATATAATAATCTCTAAATTTATATATTAGAACTGAGAATATTGGTACTAATGTATGACGACATCTGTATTTCGTATAATACTCGTAAGAACTTAACAGTAAGTAATATACACTCGGCATCTGCAGTTCATACATCACATATTGAAAAACACCTGACACCTGACTTAAAAGTCACATGTTGTTTGGTGGCCATTTCGTTTTGGAATGTACATCAACATGTATCCCCAAGGTTCGTCGTATGTCACAACCTGATATTTAACGTGCTACTGTTAACATCTGTTTATCTCTCTCATATTAACTCTCTATAATACTTTCGCTGTGTTGACTGACGCTGCTATTTACCAATCATATGAAGATAGGCGTTATATACGCCTACACAATAGAGGGTTTATCAATCGTACACTACCCGCAGTGCCATATGGAGCTTCTCGATAAGATCATAATCATTTGATCGAAGTGATTCTAAACACGTAACCAGGCATACAACCGTCATACAGTGATAAAAAGCGGCCTGATTCGATCTGATGGCTGAAATCAGAGTAGACTGAACTTAATGATCGGTCAATACATTGATCCGTAGAACATCTAATATTACGACAGCGGAGTTACGCGCATAGTGCTGAATTAATGATCAGATATGCACAATTACGTAGATAAAGTAGTTCATAGCCGCCTACATCGCTACCTTGTAATACGACCGCTCCCAATCTCGGCCGCTCCTTTGACAACTCTTTTTACAGTTTTAACCCTATGCCGCTACCATGAAACACGAACACTTCCAGGGTACCGCTACCCTGTAGCACCACTGTACACCGCTACCCTGCAATACGACCAGTCCCAACCTACGCCGCTACCATGAAACACAAACACTTCCAGGGTACCGCTACCCTGTAGCACCACCATCCCCGCTTTACACCGCTACCCTGCAATACGACCAGTCCCAACCTACGCCGCTACCATGAAACACAAACACTTCCAGGGTACCGCTACCCTGTAGCACCACCATCCCCGCTTTACACCGCTACCCTGCAATACGACCAGTCCCAACCTACACCGCTACCCTGTAAAACGACAACTCCCACCCTTCACCGCTACCATGTAACACGACCACTCCCATCCTTCACCGCTACCCTGTTACACGACCACTCCCACTCTTTACCGCTACCCTGTAACACGACCACTCCCACCCTACATCACTACCCTGTAACACGACCACTCCCAACCTACACTGCTACCCTGTAACACGACCACTTCCACCCTTCACCGTTACAATCTAACACGACCACTCCCAATCTACATCACTACCCTGTAACACGACCACTCCCTCCCTACATCACTACCATATAACACGACCACTCCCAATCTACATCGCTACCCTGTAACACGACCACTACACCCTACATCGCTACCCTGTAACACGACCACTACCACCCTTTACCGCTACCCTGTAACACGACCACTCCCACCCTTTACCGCTACCCTATAACGTGACCACTCTCGCGCTACATCACTACCCTGTTACACGACCACTCCCACACTCCACCGCTACCATGTAACACGACCACTCCCACCCTTTACCGCTACCCTGTACCACGACCACTACCAACCTACAACCGTTACCCTGTAACAAGACCACTCCACCCTACATCGCTACCCTGTACCACAACCACTCCCACCCTACATCGCTACCCTGTAACACGACCACTCCCACCCTACACCGCTACCATGTAACACGACCACTCCCAACCTACGCCGCTACCCTGTAACACGACCACTCCCAACCTACGCCGCTACCCTGTAACACGACCACTCCCAACCTACGCCGCTACCCTGTAACACGACCACTCCCAACCTACGCCGCTATCCTGTAACACGACCACTCTCACCCTACACCGCTACCCTGTAGTACGACCACTCCCAACCTACGCCGCTATCCTGTAACACGACCACTCCCAACCTACGCCGCTACCCTGTAACACGACCACTCCCAACCTACGCCGCTATCCTGTAACACGACCACTCTCACCCTACACCGCTACCCTGTAACACGACCACTCCCAACCTACGCCGCTATCCTGTAACACGACCACTCTCACCCTACACCGCTACCCTGTAACACGACCACTCCCAACCTACGCCGCTAACCTGTAACACGACCACTCTCACCCTACACCTTTACCCTGTGGTACGGCTACTGCACCTACATCGCTAACCTGTAACACGACCACTCCCGCTTTGCATTGCTATCTTGTATCATGACAGCTTTTATTTTACGCCATTGTACGCTTTTTATAAGTCCAATATCACTCTGCCTCGCGTATGCTTATATCTCGATCTGATTTCTAATTCGAATTATCATTGTAATAATTGCATTCAAAATCTATATCAAAAGCATATTGTTTTCCTCTCTACAACAAAAACGTTGACGTCGACTCTAATATCTGCATTTGTGACTAGCCGAATTCTATAAGCTGTATTTTCAAAAATGCCTCTCATGGCCTGGCTTAGTTGTTAATTCATTCTTAACATCTCATATATCAATAAACACACTAATCTGACGAGACCTAAATTAGTATGTGCATGAAGGCTAAACTATGAAATCTCAACTAACTAGTGAATATACCTATAAGGTATAACCATCTCGATTAGCCCAAATTCTGTTAAACTATGAGAAGAAATGGCGAAAAAAAAGAGATTGCATTGCTATCAATGCATGCAACTAAGAAATTAACAAATGTCCCTGGAATTCTATTAAAAGTTAACAATATTCAGATGTTCGTTGAACTGCTTACTTCGGCAGTAAGGTAGGTCAAGTTCAAGTTTCAAGTTGGATTCATAACTTTGGGCCATTGACCCATAAGTGTCAGACCGTTACAGTATTAAGTTTTAAATCAATATAAGGCAATAGATGTCTCAATTCAACATCTTGATACAGCAATATAAAACAATATTACAAAACACAGTGTTAAACAAACAACACCAAAAAGCACAGAGGCCAAAACGTACTAAAAGAGATACAGAAACGCAAACATGACAGACATGCACACGTGTAAACCCGGAAGTCAGCCATGTTTCATTCTGTGTAATTCTGTTCTGCTGACGGGGCAAGGGAAAATATTTGAAAAAAAAACGTTTGATTAAATAAAATGGAATGTTATCATTTATCATGAAGAAGATTTACAATAGTACAATTCAACTCATTGGTTTTTTTTTTAAACGGAAAGCTAGTTTTTTATCATTATGGCTAATGGGTTTTGATGGTTAATCCATGACAACTTCCGAAACAAGTCCTGGGTGTATAAGAGGCACAAGTACTTTTCCTAAAGACTTCAAAATGACGTGTACTTTCATAGAGACGCATTTTGAAAATCAATGCAATTCAATTTAAACTTAATTAGGCCCATTATCAGTACATTTTGATGGCTAAACAAGAACATCACATATTTAACAAGATAATGTCGTCATAAAACCAACATAAACTGGATTCAGGCCATCTTCTGCATATCTACAGAGTGTTTGATAGATATCAGGTGTCATGTATGATCTTCGTGTTGGATGACGACATGATGTTTGTCAAAGTTGTGTGAGCAAAGTTGTTTTAAAGATTTCTGAAGAAAGAGCTTGGATCTAGCCGATTGACTAATGCAACAATTGAGAAAGAAATGCAATTCATCATCAGGTGAATTACAAAAAATACATGCTGTACGTTGGCTTTGCTTTGGGTGAATGTGTTTTAATCTACCTTTAGTTATTTCGAGGTCTTGTTCACACAATTTTTACTTAGTGAAAACCTCATATTAAAGGCAGACATATTAAGGTACATATATGTGCTTATCTTTTGTAGTCTTCTTTAATAGATTTGTACAGAATTAGTTTTTTTACTTTCGTTTCGAGAATTTAGCTTGTCGACAAGTAATCTGCGTTTTACAGGACAGTAAGGCAGATATAGCATTTGCAAAATTAAATATTGTGCTTTTTTACACAATTTTTTTTAATATTTTGTATATTTTCAGTGTTTTTATTTTGTAATACCAGTTGTTTATTTTTCTATTTTGATAAAGCGACTAATTTGTATTACTATTTACATATTGTGAGTTATTGAATTTGTCACGAGAGTGATCACATAGACTGCTTGCATGATTTTAGTCATTTATCTTACTACTTTCATAATGTTAGTTATTCGTTTTAATAACTTTAATTTAAGACATTTATTATACTTTTTGAATCTTGTGCGTTATTTGTGTAATTATTATGATAATGTGATACATTTGACTATTTCAATAATGTGGGTTAATATGGTTCTATGGTCCTAACCCAGTTGTCACAGGGCCCTAACTAAGCTCTGTTAGATCCCTAGGGCCTAAGATAACTACATTTTGTATGTTAGGGCCTTAGATTACTAAGTGAGGGCCCAATGATAGAAAGATAGAGCCCTAGTTTGCTAAGCTAGGGCTTAACATGTAGCTATGTTAGGTCCTTACATTGAATTTAGGGCCAAATGATAGAAAGGTACAGCTCTTGTTCGCTAAGCTAGGGCCTAAGATAGCTACGTTAGGGCCTTATATGACTAAGTTTGGGCCCAATGATAGAACGACAGAGCACTAGTTTGCTAAGCTAGGGCTTAAGATAGCTATGTTAGGGCCTTACATTAAAGTTAGGGTCCAGTGATAGAAATATAGAGCCCTAGTTTGCTAAGTTAGGGTCTAAGATAGCTATGTTAGATTACTAAGTTAGGGTCATAAGAAAGGTATGTTATAGACATATTAACATATAAATCATCTTTATATATACAATCACGTGTTAAAGACTTTGTAAATTAACATCGATTGCAAAATTCGCGAAAATTATATATCCTATAGTCAGATGATGAAATTTTATTCTTTCATTTTAGATGAAAATCGCGAAAATTTTGAACCGCTAATATTACCGGCTATACTGAATGTCTGCAGTACCTAATACATCATTTGCTTATCTGAATATTGAAAGACAACGGCTTCAACTTATTAACAGATACAAGATAATTAAATACGTCATCGTATATCGTCAGAAGCTAATCACATATAACAGCCTTAAAACGATAGATTAATTATTTCTCGGGAGAAATTTACCATTCGTTAGATTGTGGTTGCTGCGCGCTTAGCTATTCTTGTCTCCACGAAGTTAAAATCTCATTAAGGGAATATTAATGATGACATTAACCATCCGAAAGGTTTCATTTACTACATCATCTCAAAGTCATAATGAACGTTATGGTCGTCACACTATTTATTACCCACATCAGTTAAACTGATATCCTTTTACTGAAATTATTAAATATGTTACTATTTATGTAGGACTATTCACACATTAGTTTCCCTGGATGTATGGGGAATAATGCATATTTCATTATACTGACGGTACAGGAGATGAAATCGGCATGTCCACACCAACATGTACTCGCCATGGACTTAGAACAGTAAATATCGTGCTGGCTTCAGGTCGATAAAGTAAACATTTGACTTAAATCAATTTCGTATTTCCTTCGGGGACATGTTTATTGATTTTGTTTAATATTGTTTTTTTCTGGGATGATTACCTGGATATAGAAACTCTTTCCCTGAATCTAAGAACAATTTAACGTTTTCTCGTGACTCTAGTTGCAATACCAGTATGTTCAAAGTGAAATACCTCATTCATCAGATCAACACGCAGAATACATTATCTTATAACAAAAGGATAAATTATTACATATGTTTCCAGTTTCCTCAGCCCTCGCACTGCAAACTAACATTCCATGAAACCTCATTTAAAATGCGATGTGCTTTTCCATCCTCCTTCCGTGATAAAAGCATCAGCTCCGTTTATTTTATTCCTATCCTCTTGTTTCAATTACCATTTCTTAACTATTTACGTATAAATTGAACATGCGCAATATCTTGACCATACCACTGATTCTAAAGATAAATTCCATTCACAGACAAATGCAGCTTTCTCCAAACGATTTAGAATTATTTAAAGTATGATATTGTAAAATCTGGGTTTGCTGCATCTTACAAGGACCATTGGAACTCTCCAACTGTCAAATCCACTAGTGCAAATACCAGGCATTGGTTGGTTTGACAGAAGCTGCTGGTGCTCAATGGCTTCTCGTCGTGCTCACTATTGTTCTTTTAAAGGATTGGCCAAATTACATTTCCTTAAGATGTATTCTATATTCGAGGAGTATCTAACAGTCAACCACTCCTTGTACAGGGTGAAGGTCGTTCTGTGATTAAGATCCGAAATCGCACGCGCACTATTTGATGAATCTGCCAGATTACAATGAAACCTATCCAATGTCCGGCTCTTATTTTTTATTAATCAAAGTAACCTTCATCGCGTCCAGCTGACGCTACAATTTCTTCTGCGATTGATGCCTGCTACTGGTGCTCATAAAATGTATAAATAGTTTCATTATATAGAACAAGTGGCCTCGATATGGGTGTTTGTGTATAATGATTCTTTTGTTTAGTGATGTCGGTCTTTGTCCGTCTCTTCACAGTACAATTAGATACACGTGTAAGACACAGTGAGGCTGTTTCACATTCAGTTAACTTATGATGGTTCTTGATAACCTTTATCAGAGATATGTTTTAGCTTTGAAAGAAATAGTAATGAAAGTAAGCAATGAAGGCATGAAACATGTTGCGTATTGTATAAATTGACAGAATTGTAAAGAGTCGAGATCACTATAGACCTCGGCTAGTTTTGTTTCGCTGATAGTCATAACCTCTTGGCTCTGGGTGAAAAAAAATATTTCTATGATTTTGTTTTTCTGTTTTAAAAATTAGATTGGTCCAATGTTGTGTACTTGTACTCTATGCTAGGGGCCAAGATAGCTAAGTCGATTAGAGCGCCGATCTCGTGATCTCAGGTGAAGATCCGAGATGCGTGGTTTGACACTCCCTTCCGTTTTCGGTTTATGTTATGGAAGCTGGGAAATAGGCAGGTCTGTGCTGTCGTGGTTGTGTCCTTGGGTAGACGCCTTACGTTAATTGCTCTGGATGACATGCGATGGGCCTGCCGTAAGTTGTTCAGTGAGGTAATCACCAACTACTACAATTAGACAACGCATCAAAATGACCCTGGCTACTTACGGGATAATAAATCCAGCAAACAAATAAACAAATTGATGTTATTGTGTGTAGAGGGTTGTTGATACTACATATTTTACGACACTTCCTCTATAGGGAGCACTTGTCGGGCCATATTCAACAAAACAAGTTTTAATTGATAATGTAAATACTACTAACGCCTTTATCGTAATTCATATACTGATCAGTCACTGAAAATGTATCTGAATCATTTATATATGGAGTGGCACATATCGAGGAGGTGTGGACAGATAAGTAGAGTAAACAGTTGATTTATTAGTATGACGGACGTATTGACACTTATGGTAATGACGTTACCCGAGTTTGTCTGTCACGTGATTCCCGGTCTGTTCATCTCTCAAGTGTTTATCTATATCCGGGTTAGATCGATAAGGCGATTGACCAATCATGTAGTAATGGACCACAGATTATTTGATCAGGAAGCATTCACTTTAATATAATGTATTTTGTAATTATATAACGGGTAATCGAATACGGAACGATACAATTTACGGACTTCTAATGGCGTGATGTAGACGTCTGATGTTCAGATATTCAACAAAATAAAAATTGCGACGTTTAAAGAAAACAACAACTTTAACTATATATCGAAAATATTATCAAAATATGAACCAAATTAACAATGTGATACTTGAAAAGGACAAGGTGTATAAGACTACATATATGTGTGTGTGTGTGTGTGTGTGGGTGTGTGTGTGTGTGTGTGTGTGTGTGTGTGTGTGTGTGTAGGTAAGAGGTCACGTGGTCGTGTTGGCCGGTCAGTTGACATTTTTGGAGCTCGTGCATTTTATTGTTGAATATTATATCAAGATTCAAGATTCATTATTTCTCATCCAACTTAACGGTACAGAGATAATACATTAACATAATATAGTATACATATACTATAGTTTTTTATTTACACAGGAGAACAGACTTTGTCATTAATAGATTTGATAAACTTACATAAATTTCTGAGCTTTCTTATCCATGAACAGTTTACAGGAGAATATTTCAAAATATAAACTTATTGACAGTAGAATTTTCCAAGTAAATTTCTTCTTTGTATTATAAATTCTAGACATTCTAAAATAGAATGAAACCCATCACCAGTTTTATTACTTCTACACAATTTACATATCCTTTCAGCTCTATCTATATTTTCCCACCTTCCAGTTTCAATAGTTACAGAAGGGTCGTTGAACATAATTGTTATGTATGTACTTGGTATGTTGAGCTTGGCGCCGTTCCTATTACAGAGAGCTGAACCAGCCTTCTCGGTAGAAACCGTTAATATGACAGGTGATGTAAATTCTGTCAATCAATACTAATTGGTCGGCATAAATGTCTTCTGCTTCGTTCATCACAATTAACACTCCTGAAAATAGTACTTTTACTTCTGTGACATTTTCCATTGTCACCATGACATTTGTTATGACAATATGTTTTTTAAATTAAATCAATTTATGAGAACATTTATAACCAACATATTAATTGGATGGCTAAGCACACGAATACAGAACATTGTAAAATCCATTAGACATGTTATCAATACCGAGAATGAAATTTAAAAAGTAAAACTGAATTTCAGGTTCTTCCTTCTCGATCCAAATGGCTGGCTAATGAGCAGATATGGAATATCAAAGAATCCAACCTGTGAATATCAAAGAGTAAAAGAATTAATTGCATTTAATTAAGGATAACCATGCGATGAAATTCGAATGTTTATTAAATGAATCATAATTAAATATAAATGTACTTTTAATAAATATACAGCTTATTCGGCCTACGTATTCTGTGTACTAACGATATATGATTCAATGTAGCTGTTCACTAGCGCCTCACTGAATACTGTTGTTATCAACAGACAATGGTGAAATAACAACAACACACAATGAACAATTATGAACTGTACCAAAATTATTCAGCCATCTCCGTTTTACTTATGTTAAGTATCGTGTAATAAAGGTACAAAGGCAAAATTCCTTCACATGAATTTCACATGAAAATGTTCACGTGAATTTCACGTAAAAGGGAAAAAAAAGTGAAATTCCAATGAAATTATTCACGTCAATATTTCACATCAATGTCATGTGAATTTTACATAAATTCCATGTGAATTTTTTAAGGTGAATTTCACGTCAAAATTTTAATGTGAATTTCATGTGAAAATAATTCATGTGAAAATCGCGTGAAATCCACGTGAATTTCATGTGAACACATTTCAGTTGAATTTCTTGTGAATTACTTTGCCTGTGTATTCGTTAGTTAGAGTGTAAAATGGCTCTGATGAAGCTTCATAAATACGCTTTGCAATCTCAACAGTCTGTAATCCTGGGATGCCTTCGAAGTAACACTTTTATCTGAATGAATGAAAATGATTATGATAGTTTCAATAAAGACACGCTAAACAAAGATGGCTTCGAGATTTTTGCAGTATCCAATAGCAGCGCCTCATAGTTAAAAAAAGAACCTTCATGACGCTGTATTTGTCGCAAATAACTAGATCATTTAAGCAGGTATTATCTGGGAACACGTGACACGATATGAGACTTTCTGCCTACAATTTCGTCACCTTAAACACATTTTTGTTTTATGAATAGTTTGCATATTTATTACGTTCAACCATTATTTTTGAAGCTTTTCTTTTGTTGACGTAGTGAGAAACAAAGGATTCTACCAAAGTCACATAGGATACGGACACCTTTGAAAACAATTTGATAGGTAGGTACAACAGAGACAAAATGAATTAAATCGCATTTTATAGTTTGCTCCATCCTTAAGACTCGTCAGTGATGCTAAAGACCTAAGGTGTAGATCCTTAGAGGCGACCAAGAATTTCTAAATACATGTAGGTCGGAATCAAAAGTCAAAATCAGGTCGGGAGCACGAAAGATTCATAATTTAATTATATTTCAAAATTTGGTTATATTTCATTATTTGATCATATTTCATAATTTGAATATATTTCATAATTTGTTATTCTCTCGTATAATTTGATAATATTTCATAATTTGCCGGGGTTTTTTTTTGCGGGGGGTGGGGGGGGGGGTGTTCGTCCTGTTACAGTTTTGTTTCCATGTTTTCGGTGTCTCATCAATATTTGTGTTGATATCTTTCAGATAAAGCTCTTCACTTATAGATCAGAGATGTTTATATAAACAACACTCTTCGTAGTAGTATTGATTATAAATCTTAATAATCTATTATACATATGTATATACGTCTTATACCGATCGATGCTGAAGACTGGTCATTGATATCATAGTAAATTTTAAAAGCTTCTTTTTTCTGTTACTTAAACACCTGGCCTCAGTATTTCATGTACAATAAATCCAGCAGGGTTTTTTTTTTTTTTTTTTTGGCGGGGGGGGGGGGGGGGGGGGGGGGGGTTCGTGTTTGGTTTTGTTTTCTTTTTTTGCACGGTGTCCAACTTTGTTTAAAAAATTGTTAAAAACTAAATTCGTCATTTTTTATAGTCGACGTACTTGGCCCATTTGGCCATGTATCGATCGATCGATCGATCGGTCAATCTATCAATCAATAGGCTCTATTGTCATCACGGAAACACCATCATCCAGATTATAATGACAATACACATTGTCTATCAATTATGTATATATCCGTTAACTAGTTCGTTCTGTGACTGAATCGGTTGACATTAATTCGCACAAAACGTTTCTGTTCGTAATAAAACTGTAGGACTTGGTATATAGCGTGTATAGGGTAAAGCAATTTTCTTAGACGCCAAGGTGTTTGTCATGCATTTCCAATATATGTTTACTACTCCCAGACCTAATATTGACACAGGTGTGGGTTTATGAACTAATCTCAACAGTTACGTGCCTGCATCCATTATCTTCATTTGTCTGACGGCAAAATAAACAGAACTGGCAAGACAGACAAAAATCCATTTACGTTATATACGGCCTAACGCTGTAAGGTATAACCAATCATATGCTTCTCTGCGTGCTTTGTATTCGTATATATCACAAAAAAGTGTCTGTTGTGAAACGTGTTTACGCTCACTCCTGCTCTGGTGAAATTTAACAATTTAATAACAAGGGGAACTACGACAACAACGATGACGGAATCAACTGCAAAATCAAAAACATCCAAACAAGAATTTGAAAAGCAGCGTCAACACCACAACGACTTTAACAACAACATGAAGATAACAATACAACAACAATTGACAAAACAACAGTAGTAACAACAACCAATGACAACAACAACAACAAATGACAACAGCACAACCAATGACGACAATATAACAACCAATGGCAGCAACAATTAATGACAACAACCAATGACTAATAACCAATGACAACAACAACTCATGACAACAGCAACAGCAATACAACCTCCAATAACAACAACATCAACAGTAGCAACGACAACCAATGACAACAACATTTACCAATTACAACAACAACCAATTGCAACAACAACCAATGACGACAATACCAACAGCAGCATACAACCTCCAATAACAACAACATCAACAGAAGCAACAACAACCAATGACAACAACATTTACCAATTACAACAACAACCAATGATAACAACAACCAATGATAACACCAATCAATGACAACAATAACCAAGCAGCAACAACACAACAACCAATGACAACAACAACAACAACAACAACAACACAACAACCAATGACAACAACAACAACACAACAACCAATGACAATAACAACAATCAATGACAACAACGACCAATGACAACAACAACAACAACAAAACAACATCCGATGACGACAACAACAACAACAGAAGCTACGACAATAACAGTAACATGATGATCCTTATATAAAGCCATGAATAAATATATACAGAACAATGCGTAAATCGCATGACACATCCATCATTCCTGATATCTAATCCTACACTATCTGATCGCGGAGGTAACCTGAGAGACTGCCCACAGCTTATCAACAATTCAACAGGGAGTCGTCAACCTGGAAATCATTGATCTGCCTCTGAGATTGTGTTTTGACACCCACAGGAACTTATATGTTTAGTTTCTAGGGTCCATGCTGCCTTTCTGTTTGTTTTGGTTACTTGTCATCTCTCCCGTATCGATTTTTAATGTGTGTTTTGTTAATGCTGTATATTGTTAATATGACATTCGTCACAGAAAAAGTCTTTGTGCGGTGGAAACTATGACATAATCCAACAATCAACTCTTGATTTAATATGATATTTAAACTCTATTTAGAAAGTGCAATGACACAAGGTATCCAGATAGAAATACAATAGTAGTCATACTGATAAAAGGACTTCTGTAATTGATTTCCGAGCTAATTCACAATCAACATGATCATCAAAAGATAAAACACGATAGCAGAACATGGGATATGAATAATTTATTTATGAAGCGATATTCATCATAGTATGAATGTAAGCGAAATTCACTGGTTGTATCTGTAAGTAACAAGTAGTGTATCTAGGAATGTCACCAAGTCTATCTATAACTGTCACGAGGTGTATTTATTAATATCATCGAGTTGTATCAATAGCTGTCACGAAGTATATTATTGAATGTTACGGAGTGTATGTAAGACTGTCACGGAGTGTTATATGACGTCACGAAGTGTATCTATGGCTGTCACGGAGTGTATGTACGACTGTCACGGAGTGTATGTATGACTGTCACGGAGTGTATGTATGACTGTCACGGAGTGTATGTAAGACTGTCACGGAGTGTTATATGACGTCACGAAGTGTATCTATGACTATCACAGAGTGTATGTACGACTGTCACGGAGTGTATGTACGACTGTCACGGAGTGCATGTACGACTGTCACGGAGTGTATGTATGACTGTCACGGAGTGTATCTATGACTGTCATGGAGTGTTATATGACGTCACGAAGTGTATGCATGACTGTCACGGAGTGTATGTATGGCTGTCACGGAGTGTATGTATGGCTGTCACGGAGTGTATGTATGACTGTCACGGAGTGTATCTATGACTGTCAAGGAGTGTTATATGACTGTCAGGGAGTGTATGTATGACTGTCACAGAGTGTATGTACGACTGTCACGGAGTGTATGTATGACTGTCAAGGAGTGTATGTACGACTGTCACGGAGTGTATGTATGACTGTCAAGGAGTGTATGTACGACTGTCACGGAGTGTATGTATGACTGTCACGGAGTGTTATATGACGTCACGAAGTGTATGCATGACTGTCACGGAGTGTATCTATGACTGTCAAGGAGTGTATGTATGACTGTCAAGGAGTGTATGTATGACTGTCACGGAGTGTATGTACGACTGTCACGGAGTGTATGTACGACTGTCACGGAGTGTATGTATGACTGTCACGGAGTGTATGTACGAATGTCACGGAGTGTATGTACGACTGTCACGGAGTGTATGTATGACTGTCACGGAGTGTATGTACGACTGTCACGGAGTGTATGTACGACTGTCACGGAGTGTATGTACGACTGTCACGGAGTGTATGTACGACTGTCACGGAGTGTATGTACGACTGTCACGGAGTGTATGTACGACTGTCACGGAGTGTATGTACGACTGTCACGGAGTGTATGTACGGCTGTCACGGAGTGTATGTACGACTGTCACGGAGTGTATGTACGGCTGTCACGGAGTGTTATATGACTGTCACGGAGTGTATGTACGACTGTCACGGAGTGTATGTATGACTGTCACGGAGTGTATGTATGACTGTCACGGAGTGTATGTACGACTGTCACGGAGTGTATGTACGACTGTCACGGAGTGTATCTATGACTGTCACGGAGTGTATGTAAGACTGTCACGTAGTGTTATATGACGTCACAAAGTGTATCTATGACTGTCACGGAGTGTATGTATGACTGTCACGGAGTGTATGTATGACTGTCACGGAGTGTATGTATGACTGTCACGGAGTGTATGTACGACTGTCACGGAGTGTATCTATGACTGTCACGGAGTGTATGTACGACTGTCACGGAGTGTATCTATGACTGTCACGGAGTGTATGTATGACTGTCACGGAGTGTATGTATGACTGTCACGGAGTATATATACATGTATATGACGTCACGGAATGTATATTTAACTGTCCCTAACATTATCTTTGATTGCCACATATTGTTTCAATTACTGTAAAAATATGGAAAACACTGGAAATATAAACCGTATTTCTAGAATTATATGGAAGTAACCTGGTCTTTGACTTCTTAACAACCTCACACCATTAAGAAACATGACATAACAAACCTTCAGAGGCACAGCCTAATAAATCCGTAATGGTCTTATGTTGTACGTTGGGATTTGTAAGTGCAGTGTCCGGTCAGGTTACAAATAAAAATCTGTTCTTAGTCGTGATCTCTGATGAAACTGACTACAATTAATTACGAATCCTATTCCACTAGCTTCTTATGTCCTCTATTTAACCTTCAGCCTCAGCGTGGAACTGATACCTGAGAATGGCCACACGTTGCTGGACTCTGATTGTGTATAACGAGTTAGGTCTTGTTCATTGGAAACTTATCATATGACACCTGCTGATACCAAAAGCATTGTTATAGAAACACCAAGGCATGCACGGCTTAATTAATTTTCAGAGTGTATAACAATAATTGAATTCTTCGTAATATGTTCAGCTGAATGGAACCTTCGAACCATCGACATTATAATGTTGATAATCATCACAGAACAACTATTATAAATATCTAACATTTAAAAACGTGTCGTGACTGATACTATAGATTTTCCAATAATTTTTTTAAATAGAAGACATGGTGTACTTTTCGAAATTTGAAAATATTACTTTGAAAATCATATATATTACTGTAAATGTACACATTTTAGTGGTAAACTTATTTTAGTGGTAATCTTATTTTAGCGGTAAACTTATTTTAGCGTTATTCGCAATAAAATAATTTTGATATATTATCAATGCACTAATTGCACTTTCTATCAACTGTTTCTATATTAAATATTTTTGGCGCACCATGCAATTCACCAATGTGTCGATGTGTTAAGAGTCGGAAATGCGCTCCTAAACTTTAAATGCGCCACCAGTACATTTACCGTAGTTTCCGACAGATACATACACATATACAAACGAATTAAATAGATTCTATAAAATGCTGATAAACGCAAAAATAATGTTATACTTCATTTATTTTATACCTTTGTTTTACCAATTTAGTTTATCTCTTCAGAGTGATAATTGCAAATATGATATATGTCTCATTGTCGAGTACATGTAATGCGATACTTGTGACGTAGACGATAACCTCGATACAATAGAACAATGAATTTATAGCTGATGTGGATAATCCCAAAATCATGCAATCGTTTCCAACAGAAACTATTTTTGTTGCCATACCAACCATAAAATATTAATCATGACAAAATGGAGTAAAATGAAAATGGTGAGAGGAGGAAATCTTATTTCGTCCTATTTAGAATCATGGTATTAATGAACATCAAAAATCAAATAGCAGAGCTATAAAGTAGATATATCCCGGACGCGTTGCTGAGAAAAAAATAAACAGATCAACTTATTACTACGTGACATTAGATCAATGGTAAATTGTACGTGCACAAAATATCAGCCAACCTATCAAACAAACTAACACAGTTAAACACTGAATAGTTAATGACAGCTATAGAATCATTGTTTTATCTGCTTTGTGTTCTATGCTATTGTTTAAAATGTGCTGACAATAGATGTTGCTTATGTTAATAAATGGGAATATTGATCAAAGGTTATTGGTAGAGGTTTATAGTCTTTCTGTAATTGAAATATATAGATCGTGACTTAGTTACTTAGTTATCATGATGCTCTCTAGCCGTAAATATATTGATGAATATTATTTCCTGTAAACATGAAAGGTTGGTTGCTTAAATATCTGCAATAACTAAATTAACAAAAGTGCGACTTAATGAACAAAGACAGTGGTGTAAAGTAAGTTGTTTTTGGCAGCTATATATGATCATTTGAGAACAGCCACCACTGTGATGTATACTATATTCCGGAGGGGAGGTGGTATCCGTATGTTTGCCTCCCTGTAATAGCATGTAACTGGTGCATATTTTATAGTGCTTACTTACTGAATGATAATACCGAAACACCCAGCAGGACACCCCACCTGGTCACATCATATCGGTATTGACAACGGGCCAACCAGTCACCCAACCCCCAAAATGCTGAGCGTTCTGTGAGAGTAGCAACTACCATGTTTATACCAAAAATACAAATCGGAAAAGAAATCATAATTCACATTTTAACTTTGTTTTAAGTAGAAATATTCCAAACGAAACAAGAACTTTAAAGTGAGTCTTTGATAGGCTGGTTTCTCCCCCTAGCTGGAACTGGTTTCTGTGCCATTCTGGTCTGATCGACATCATTCCGTTATAAGGCCCTAGACATTAAATAACACAAGGATGGCTTTAGCGTAACGTGTACGATATCTCTGTAATAACATTATACTGATAACATGATTTAATCGTAAAGACCAAGCTACCGATAATCTGCAGCTACACTGTCAGCGTGGTTAGTTGAATTTAGAAGATCAGGCCCGATTCTATCTATGTTCCTAAGCCAATTTATGCCGCGCGTGTATTTTTAATAATTGGTGTTCAACACGCAATTCGTATGTGTCAAATAATATCGAAAATTGGTGAGACAAAAGTGAGAAAAGTGTTGTTTTCACAGGATTCCTTTTCAGTACAGATCAATAGTCGTTTAGAGTGTCCTCGTGATGCAATTAGAGGCTGGAAATCAGTCGGATGTTAAGGCATATATAGAATGTAGGCGTGTCTGTTTGATAATCTTTCTGCCGCTCCTCAAACCCGAACCCCTTTCTATGACGTCATAGTATGGGCGTGAGGCAAATACCTATATATCAACAACAATGGAATAAATGATTATTTGAGATCAGCAATATGCAGGTATCTCGTTACCCTCTAGGAATCAATTTCTGGATTATCATAGCATGAATGTGAGATTAACAGGTCTAGACAGACCAATAACGAGGAAGTTTGGATAGTCGCTTCCATTGTTTTATCTAGGTACGGTTAACAGATCATGATTGGGTGCAGCATTCTAAATCCTAATGCTATCGCATTGTATTTCATTTAGGACATGCTGATTCCAATAGACAAGTACTTTACAAATATAGCCTTTTGATGAGGTCGTCACATAGATATATTAACCTGAAAAGGGGTTTTAAACAACATACAAGTTATATAATTGCCCTATGTGGTCTGATGTGTTGACATATTCTATAACTGAAAAATAAATACAAAAATAAATTCCATTAATGAAATTACAAATATAATTGAATATGCACCCGTAAAATATGTATATTCGTTGATTTTGTATTCGAACAAAAGGTCCACCGCCCTGCAAAATATGGACGTTATTTACAAATAATGAACTATCTTTCTACACTTTTTACTGAACTTTACATAAAATGTTTTTAAAAGTTACTACTATCTGCGTGTACAAAGTTATGTTGCACATCCTATGTTTTTATGTGTATTTTGTTTTCGAAATAGCATCAAGGAAACTGTTGTTTCATAATCTAAAACCGTTATCAATGTATTTTCTGTTTCTATTTTTACAGATCAGAAAGTCATGGATCGGAAGTTCATTCTACCTTTAGCGGCCGTCTTTGTTATGTTTCTGTCATGCGCACTGAGTTTTACGATACGAAAGCGGTCCCCTCAGAACCCATCGGACCTCACCCGAGCTCTCAAAGTGTTGCAGCGTCAGAGACGGCGAGTGGATATGAGCGACTACCTTCGAAGCAATCTAGATGATATGCAAGAATCATATGACCCTTACGAAGAATATGGAGGCTTGGATGGGAGTTATAGTCTCGAGGATCTCTTGCCTGCCTATCAGCAATACCTAGAAGAGCTGGAAGAGGACGGGGAGCAAGAATTGCCAAATAGAACTCCATCTCTTGACGAATTGAAAAATCTATTTGGAACGTCAGAAAAAGAACATGATTCAATTTTGGATGAAGCTATCAAAGTAAAAGATGATAGTCATTCAAATAATAGAAAAATTACAAAATCGCAAATGGAAAATCTACTAAATCAAGTGCAAGATGCAGAAACACAAGACTCAAAGGAAACAGAGAAATCTGAAACACCTTCTGTCGTAGAGGAGACTGGAGACAAATCTCATTCGGGGGGTGCTGCAAAGCCAGAAATTGTTACTAAAGAAGAACTAAAAGATTTATTTGGAGGTCAGGAATCGTCGGAAGAGAGCAAGGATACACCAACTGATAGCCAAGAGGATGGCAGTTCCACTGGCGAGGAAATTGTTCCTCAGATCAACTCATTTCCTACCGAAAAGAAAAAGAAAGTCGCCAAGAGAGATAATGCTGAAAGTTTGAGATCAGAGGAAGCGGATTTGCATAACGAGATTGCCCTACTTCACTTGATGGAAGGTATCGAGGATCAGGAAATTGATAACCTTGCCTCGGCTCTAAAAGAAGCCACATTATCCCAGATGGATGGGTCGGATTCCTATCTCAGACCGGAGTACAAAGACATAGAGAAGGCGATAAGGTAAACTTACCAACACACATTAAGCATATACTGGTACCGATAATTCTCTTATATCCGATATTTCATTGATAAAAACATGCGTGTTAGTCTGGTATTTGTTATAGATAAACAGTATCTGTTTCGGATTCCAGATTTCTACACACGTTTGAAAGTAATTCAATGATAAGGACGTTGCAATATGCAACAATGCTGCTATTTCTTAGTGATAACAAGAATACATCAAATTAGTTTTCATTGTACATGTAATTATATTTAACACCATACATTACACACTTGATCAAGTTATGGGCTATGTGCAGCATTCCTACCATATTATGTATACCGATTTTTATTTTTATTTTGGCTTTCAGTATCATTGGAGTGTCTTGGAATGGAAATACGTTTAGGGTGAAGCTTTCTATTATTGAAGCTTCTTAGACAAATACTTTTGGGATGACGTTATGTATCATCAATGCGTCTTTGAAGGACAAATAAGTTTTGCCCTCGTTTAATCGATTTTGAGTTTGAATTTTGGTTTCATTATTATGTCGGTGTCATTTTATTTCTTTTTTGATTTTCTATGAAGATTTGTAACACTGAATCGTCTAAGAAAGACTAATATATTAAGGATGAACATTTTCATCATCACTGAAATATCTTAGAAGAACAAATGAGTTTAGCATGAAGTTCCTTATCGTTTAAAGACACATTGGCTTAGAATAAAGTTTTGTAAGATGGTAGCGTCTTGAAAAGTAGAGACAAAAAATAAAGATGAGCATTTGCATCACTTAAACGTCTTAGAAGGACAAATAAGTGAAGGATGAAGTTCTAGATTATTGAAGGACAAACACATTTAGGATAAAGTTTCATTCGGCATATACCCTAATTATAACCAAGTTCATGATACAGGTGATATAGAAATGGGAAGGTTTTGTATAATCTTTAAGCCAGCCAGTTTTCCTCAACCAATCCCCTCCTCCCCTCCTCTCCCCCTCCCCCCTCCCCCTCCTTCCTCTAATAAAATGGATTTATCAAACAAGTGATTATGTTTCCTAATCATAATTCCTCTTTTAAATGTCTGTTATACACTGGGATATTAAAACGCATATTGTATTTGGGAATAAAGATAGCACACAAGTTTGGTCAAATAAAAGCTAAAAAATTATGGAATGCTGCATGGAATCAACAAGTTTATTAGTTTGATAGTATATTTATACTGAGGAATAAATCGAAAAACTATATCCGGAAACCTAATTCCAAGAGCAATGCAAACATTTCTGGACACAAAGTACAAATAATAGCCAATTTAACATGTGTTGTTGGACAATGAAATCAATAATGAGCATTTTACGTCATATCTAAATGTTATTTATTTATTATTGGTGTTAAGCTTTTATTTTATCAGAAAAAAAATTGTATTCTTCGAAGGACAGTGTATGCATGTACATGTTTAAAAGTTCTATATTAAACCCTTCTCAATAAGCCACTCCTTTTTCGGATTTCCGTTGTATTATCAGTCTTTCCTTGGTATTTATTTTTAGAAACGAGGAAATTCTTCAGGAGCTGAAATCCAACCCATCAATTGCACTACAAATAGCTTCATTGGCACAACTGGGAAACGAAAACGGATTGGACGCAGAGGAAGACGACGAAGACGAAATCGATGAGGACACTGATGATATCATTGATAAACGTACCGATACCGAACTAGATGCAGACGACGAGAAACCGACCTATGAGGATGGAATGGGAAGGTGGTACGAGAATCCTCTGCCAGATGATGAGGAAGAAATAGAAGACGCCGGTGGGTTCAAATATAATTTTCTTTTGGTGATGTAAAATCTTTATTTCTGAATATAGCATATGCTTTTGTTTCGTTAAAAGCCCAGATCTATATATTCTTGAAGCTTTTTATCTTTCTACATAATACCATATTTTCCCATTCTTTTGTAGATGCGCAAAAAGTTCTAGAAAGATTCGTTAAAAACTATCTTCAACAAGGAGATTCTAACGAAAAGCAAATAGGTGAGTTTTAAATTGGTTATTTGTTTTCCACAAAAGACACAACAATCTTAAAAGCTTCCACACCGAAAACATCGAACAACTGGGACAAGTACAATATTTAAACACTAGGCAGAGGAAGCATGAATACTACCACCTAGTACTCCTATTTATGGTGTTCCAGATTTAAGAAGAAGAAACGGTGGTACGATGAACGACAAGGCCGTCCGACTGGCACTTTCGGAGTACCTCGCAACTCAACCAGAAGACATAGATCAAGATACGCCGGATGAGATAGAAGAAGGTGAGTATTGATACATTTCATTTTCGTTTTCCTTTTCAGAAAATGTATCCGTACTCGTGAACCCTGACTAAGCTGATGGAAATAGAGAAACAAGTTTTCCATTTCCTACAAATAATTGTAGGGATACAAATTTTAAAATAATTATATAAAAATATCAATTTTCTAACAATTATTACAAGACAATCAGACATGAGCGTCATTATTTCCGTCTTGTTGTCTTCTGGGAATTCAGGTTCTATCTCTAATCCTCAGTTCTTGACTCCAGTCTGTCAAACCTGTAGGAACGGTTCACCAGAGCTGAGGAGTTGATAATTAATAAAACAGTTCAAGTTCTTAGTATCACAACAATGACAGCATTGGGGGAAACGTTTAAATTGGTTTTCTTGAGATGTCAATAAAGAGAGCGGAATAACTGGGAGACATTCGACCGGAAACAATTAATTATCCATCACGTTATATTTGTTCTATTGATGACTGAAATATTTGGTTGAAATGAAATTGGCTTTTATAACACCCAATCTGTCAATAAAGATTAATATATAGAAATCAGATTCGCAGTTTTATACTGCGTCTACAAATAAGCTCAAATATTCGATCTTGTGTTAAATATATTTGACATCTCAACATACATGTACTAGGAAAATCCAACACACGAAATTGACAACAAATATCGCACTATGGTGTCATACAGACAACACGACAAAAACCTAGACCTATATGTGGACTTACTGTATCCGGCACCACGAGTGGTGCCATTTTGCCCTACGTTTGTCAGGATAAGAAGTTCACAATCAATCACAAAGCGGTTATTAGGTCACTTCAGTTGATATACAGTTCTAACGGCAATAAATTCATTGTATACATGGAAACATGTTCTCAATATCTTACCAGCAGTCGGCAGAGAAATACCTTTATCTCGTCCATTCTAATAAGTTTACATTTAACTCCGTGAAAAAATGTTTTTATTGCAGAAAAATCTAGCAAAATAATGATATGAATCAATATATTCTTGTTATTTTATAACTTATTTGCAACATAGTAAACTAAAGACAAATGTCACCATAGCTGGTTATCGCTCGCAAACAAAAACACTGGTATATGGTGTCATTATGTCTCTTAATAAAACTTGTAAATAGTATATATTAATATAAGTAATTCTCTCCCAATTAGCAAACATTATTATAACCTTAATCATCATGACGAGTAGTGATACATGACTTAATGCGTCTACCACAGCAATTAAGTTATTTTATTCTCGGACCACTGTGTAAACAGTCTAACTGTTGAATAAATATATGATATACAATTAGCGGTGTATGACCTTCAAGTCTTCAGATGGGTCGAAATTCTTAATTGTGAGCAGATTTTTTTCGCTTAATTTTTACCCCGTGACCTTTGTTTACGTCATCAGAAATCTCTTCGGCGTCAAACCATCACGACCAGATTGTGACTAGAATAATCAATCTGTCGCAAACTGCTGCGTGTCTCAATAACACTTTGATCAATGTAACAATTTGTCTTTTTCGATGTTTTACTCATGGCTTCATTGTAATCATAAACGCAGAACACGGTGTCTTGAAGAAAGTCGGGATTCCTTTCAAAATGTTCTCAGGCAAACACGCGACCGATTTTAACAATTTCAGTCGTACAGAATGTAACTATATCTATATTAAGACGCCCTGTATACGACTGCACATTAACAATGCACATTAATTAAACGTCTGTCTCGCAGAATAGCTCCAGACCACGGGTCTTAACTCCGATAGTGACAGGGATTAGTCGACTTTATTGGCGGGAACCAGATGGCGCCGCGCCACATACATACCTGCATATAGTTAGCAATTGTTTAGTTTATGGATTAAAGAGCTTTAGACACTTCTAAGTACCATGGCTTTGTCATATACTTCTGGCTAGTCTGGCTAGTAAAATATGAAAATAATAAAATATTAATGGAAATCTAATTTTATTTTCAAATGTTAATCGGTGACTTATGATAATATCCCTCCGCCATATTTGGATATGTCAGTAAACGCATGTGTATACATACCAGGTCACCATATGCCGATTCATAGTATTGCAGCTGAAATAAGTCACGCGATTCGTGACCGTTGGATATGGTATTTATTTTACTGGAGTTATTTATTTTTCAAAAGTTACGAAAGACACGAGCTAAACCACATGTGTGAAACCTCCATATATAGTACGTGGTGTTAAACACTTTAGAACAATTGTTGTGTAAGCTAAGTAGATATCGTATTCCCTTGTAATGAGATCGGCGTTGATCATTATAAAACTGTACTTTCCTCCTTTTGGTAGAATATATATAACCTGAAATGTATACCTTAGTGAAAAGCCACACAACTTCTCCAAATACAATGTGTCACGTGTTTATGAAATAGACACACCCAATTGTATTGTGTTTAATTAATGTATGACATATGAGATGAATCGTGCCTATAGTGATACAACCAGTTTTTATTAAAGGTTTTGTATTACACGGAACGATTATAAAATATACCATAATTCTTAATACTGCTGTAGGCAGAGGTTGTTGTTGTTTTGAATCCACGGGGTGTAACGTTTAAACTAAAAAACAATTCATTTAACGAATATTGTAGCGCCAATTAACACCGTAGCAATACAAGGGGTTTATCCGTCCTTGAACTGACCTTGATCAGTTCTCAGAAAACAAAACTGAATATTCATGAAAATAAATTGAAACTTTTTTTTTAGAAAATTATGATTATTATGAAGAATTTACAAAACAGTTTGTTATATATATGAACTATTAACTCATGAATCTGTTATTCATTGAATTGTATGATAAAGCTTACATGCATATGTGTAAATATATTTTAATGCGTATTAGATAGTAAGCGTCTGTATTTTTGTTAGAAATATGTCTCCCAGTAGGAGGAACATATTTTTCTTTGGATTAAGATGTATGATATCTATGACATTCACTATCATTAAATGGAAATATACACGTTTTAGTTCATGCGGAAAAGATGTGATTACAGTGAAAACATTAATTTATTCGCCTTATTATGTACATTTATATGATTTGTAGCATGCTTCTGTCAGATGTTTTAGTCGCTGATCCAGTAAATGAAAACATCATCTGTAGATCAGGCTTCTTAATCACCTCGAGTATGAAATGTCTGATATATATATACATTGTATATATGATACGATTCCTTAAAAAAACTGAAAGGCAAATGTATTGGTGTCATATGGGGATATTTACATAAATACATATAATGTATATATTATTTATATTTTGTAAAACATTATTTAGGCTTTTAGAGCTCTGCTCAGTATTTAAATTATTATTTCATTACAATTCACGTATTTAAAAATTGGAAGATCTGTGCAAATTTGTTGCGGGGTTCAGAAAATGCAGATGTTGAAACGTCAGGTAAATTTATCAACTCCACATTACTATGATGAATTATGATTTCTGCAATTTTAAAATTAATTTGATAAACATACTGCGGAAAACTAATTAAAACATATGTCATCCACAATAAGGTAATTAGACCTTAAGATATATGCCAAATGCTTTTACAATGATGAGAAGAGGTTCATGGTTGTCGATAGGCATAATAATTCATTACTGGTTTCAATTATATACAGTAAAGCAATGCTTTATCGTCTTAATTATGATACATTTATTTGCAGTTCAATTTGCATTAATAATTATATTTAATTATCAAACGTCTCGCGTTCTGTGACGATAATACTGGTGATAAGGATAATTGGACTCATTTTACTATGAAGGGATTAATGACAATTACCTTGTTCTGTTGTTTCTCCTTCTATATATAGACAATAAGCAATCCCATGTGTATCATAACACAATGACAATAGACAATGATAGTAGAACAGGACGACATTAGCTATCATTTTACGTCTGTCATTCTCTAACATATTACTGACGACTCCAAAGATCTGGCTTCCTTAATCTGGTTTATCTAATTCTACAATACTACGAAGTATACCCATAGTTTGGTTTATCTAATTCTACAATACTATGAAGTATACCAATAGTCTGGTTTATCTAATTCTACAACACTACGAAGTATACCCATAGTTTGGTTTATCTAATTCTACAATACTACGAAGTATACCAATAGTCTGGTTTATCTAATTCTACAATACTACCAAGTATACCCATAGTCTGGTTTCCCTAATTCTACAAGACTATGAAATATACCCATAATCTGGCTACCATAATTTTACAAGACTTCGAAGTATACCAAACAGTCTGGCTGCCCTAATCCTTCAAGACTACCAAGTATACCAATAGTCTAGCTTCCCTAATTCTACAAGACTACCAAGTATACCAAACGGTCTGGCTGCCCTAATTCTTCAAGACTACCAAGTATACCAAGCAGTCTAGCTTCTCTAATTCTACAAGACTAGAAAGTATTATCATAATCGTGTGCCAATTTTTACAATGGAAAAACCCTAGGATAACCATATTCTGGTTGCCCTATCTACAATGACACCGGTGACGATATGCTACATACATGTAATATGGCTTCTCTCATTTCAAAAGATCACTAAGTATACCAATAATCGTGTGGGGTTTTTACCATAACAACACCGACGATACCCACAATCTGACTTCTCTCAATCTCCAAGACTACTTAGCAGACCCTTAGTTTTGACTCTTTCTACCATGGCAGCGCGACGATATACATGACAAGGCTTCACTCATTTTAAAAAACTAATAATATCCATAATCTGGTGTTTCTTTTTCTGAAATGACATCATTGACGATACCCATAATCTGGTGTCTCTTTCTGTGATGACAACATTGACGATACCCATAATCTGGTGTCTCTTTCTGTGATGACAACATTGACGATACCCATAATCTGGTGTCCCTTTCTGTGATGACAACATTGACGATACCCATAATCTATAATAGACCTAATGCATGTATTAACAAGTATAGCCTGATCATACTGCTGACGTCAATAGTGTTTATGGCATTGTGAACCATAAAGGTGATTATATACTGACTATTATGATGAAAATGCAAAAGAACAGTGTTGTGCGGAAGGCATTACTCTCTAAAGACGTCTAATTTGTATGAATTGTCGGCTTATGGCCATTATCGCCATTGATGAACTCGCATAAAAAACCAAATACATATAATGATCCCGATTACAGACAACCCATGTGCCATGTTTGCAGATAAATAAGCAACATCAAAAGTATAGATGACGTAACAACTAGGAAAAAAAAAACCAAAACAGATTTATACGCCGACCTTTGAAATGCTATGGTGAAAAGATTATGACGTAGCTTTTTATTTCATCGGTATCATTTGTACTGACTTTTAGGCGGTAAAAATTGATTTCTGCATACGGCGGTAAATTGTTAAGTGTGGGGGTAATGGGATTTAATTAACATACGTCAAATGCTAATATATCTATTGCGACATCATCTACTAATCGATAGGTCAAGAAATCCTGAAATCATATATATATATATTGCTATTTAGATCTGAGCACGTTACGTATGTGGGTAGGGGCCGCGGTGGCCGAGTAGTTAAGGTGTCTCAACACTTTATTACTAGCCCTCCACCTCTGGGTTGCGAGTTCTAAACCAAAGTGGGGCAGTTGCCTGGTATTGGCCGTAGGCCGGTGTTTTTTTCTCCGGGTACCCCAGCTTTCCTCCACCTCGAAAACCAGACACGTCCTTAAATGACCCTGGCTGTTAATAGGACGTCAAGCTATATAAAACCAAATTCATGAGGATTAATGCTCCGATTTGTCCGAGGACGTTATATAGTTTACCAATTTTACGGTTTTTTTCTGCACTACTTGACAAGGCTGTTGTATTTTGTGTCTTTCAGTGCGTCCGTGGTCCGTCATCCGTCTGTAAACAATCATTGTTGTCATTGTTTTTTGAAAAGTACTCGATATATATTTCTCAAACTTCACATGTTAGTTCCTCTTTGTCCCTACTTACATCCATGATGATGGATACATTTCAGCATGTTCTTTTAATATCTTTCTTAGACCCCATATGTAGGTTTATCATGTTATCAAATGATTAAGGGGAAGAGGGGAAGTAGAAAAAAATAGTCTTTTATAGAACCGACAAAGATCATTCAATGATGTGCACTAAGATTCCTTTGGGATATCTTCTTTTTTAGTTTATGTTTTGAATTGATGAGAAAAATCATGAAACTTCTTAACCAGGCATGAATTTGGTTTTTCAAAAAAGAAATATTATGAATAAGACTTCAACTTTTACTTCGTTATTGCGTTGAGTTCATTCGTGATTGAAGTTTGGATCAGCTGCCATGGCAACAAACGGAGCATTCTTTCATTTGGACCACTACTACAATATACATGTACATATATATAATGCAGTGTATCAAAATTGATAGTTATACTGTATAACGCACGCACATCTCCAGGATTGGTATATAAAGTCACCTTATACGATGCTACTCTCTTCTATGTATTTCTACATTACTTTTACTTTAAATTATCGATCGCTGTAAAGTATTGCCCATCAATGACGTTTAGACCAAAAACCGCAAAATTTTACTGCAAGACTCCTTAATGTCGGTTTGTATCCATAGCAAGCATGCATATGTGTTATATATCTTTTGGCCTTCAAACACTGTGGAATTATGACACTCTCTGCTTTAGTGAATTTCTATATAGCCAAGAGGATAATATACCTTTATGTATCATTATGCAAGCTATCATTAAAATTTGGGTTTTTTTCGCACTGTTCCAGACACTTGCCTGGCCGTTGACCTGTTGAATACTGACTGTGCAATAGCAGACAAAATGGGACTTCCCATAGATGACGAGGCCAGGGAACTCTGTAACCGACACGAAATGTGCTATATTTGTGTAAGTTTTCCAGATTTGTATGTGAATGTGTTTTCTATCTTATTAATTGTATTCATAATTTGAACTTCATTTTTTTCAATAATCGTGAGAGAAAAAAAACCTGATTGAACCATTCATGTCGGGAAAACACACTAGACATATCAAGTCGTATATATTTAATCTAATCGTTATCATAACTACGAAGAATGGAGAGCCTCTCCACTTAGAATATTCTTTTTCTTTCGCTCTGATGATTTTTTCGATACTGACAATCTATGATAAAAAAAATACGCATTAGCGTTTTGATCATACATTCAACGAGAATAATAACGAAATTTCGGCAATAATGAAGTTTTATTTAGGACCTTATTTGCTGTATTACATTTCTTTTTACGTACCGGTAATAAAGAGCTCATGAAAAAAAAGTAATGATATTTTTATGTTGTTCCTCGAGTACTCAAACAAGATGGCAGAAAATCCCGAATTGTTTCGACTGTAAAACACCCACGTGCAATGTATTCGACCACTATTGGATAGTTGTGTCTAGAATTAATGCTCATGAATAAAACATATTTCAGAAGAAAATGGGTGTTAGTATATTATGAATACAATAGAGTTACGAGATGTCAGGACATTTTTTAGATTGAATATGTAGATTAAGATAAGCTTATGTTTCTTTACAGGGAAATGGACATGGTTTGACAAAAAGCCAATGTGACCAGGGCTTCGGGTCAGAGGTCATAGAGATTTGTGGTCCCAACAAAAGCTGCATCCGAGACGGCGCACAGTTTCTCTGGCTCATCAAGAGTGGACAACAGTACAATGGCCGGCCTCTGGACGAGTGCAGAGATCCTTGTGTGCGGGATTACATACTCGGACTATAGGTGGCGCTGAGATCTGTAAAGATGGCGCCGTACCGAGTTGATAGCTGAATGTAGCGAATGTTTCTGAGTCTGTTAACTTACTTGCACATTTGTGATTTTAGACGATTATAGAACAGTCATTGAGGTCATATAGGGTGTTTGCTGTGACGTCAAACGTAACGGATATAGCTGTCTCGGGTTGAATGGTATCGTCTACTGTAATGTCAAACGTAACATATATAACTGTCTCCATTCCAATGGATTCATTTACCGTATATAAACTTGTGTTGAGTAATATCGAGTGCGCAAGTGGATAATTATCGTATTGAATAAGGATTGACTGAAAAACTCTATAAACGTAATTATAACAACCAATCGGTGTACGTGTACCAAAGTGGATCGAATCACGTGACGTAGATATTAATACAGCAAGTATATCTATAGTTTTATACCAAATATATAAGGACAACTTCATGAAAATAAATGACGTCATTGACTCTTGATATTAACGATAAAACAAGTAATGGGATTACTTATAGTGTAGCTTAAGAGATGTCTGACGATGAAATAGTAGATAAGTATTTTTCGTTGGTACTTATACTCTAATTTGTAACACTCGGGTTATCACCTTGGTCGACAGGTAATGGTGTTTTATCTACTTTTGTTGGTACAAGCATTAGGGTAATGAAATCATTCTGAAAATATAGCGATGGAATTTCTTGACAAATCCATAGAATTGCAGTATTAATCCGATGCATGTATTCATTCATACATTTTGAATAAAAGTGATAATGACAGAAACTATACGTTGTCATTATAAGGTTCACGTGATCATTAAAAGGTACACTTGGTCATTAAAAGGTAACAAGGTCATTAAAAGATACATGCGGTCATTAAAAAGTAAACGTGGTCAACAAAAGGTTTTACGTCAGTGTATATTTCACAGGGTGTGTTTTAGACAATAGAAAGACAGCGGAGAATATGACATGAAATCCATTTCTCTGAGTTAGCATGGAAGTGAAACAATAAATTTCAAACGGCAATTTTTTTATCAAATATTTTTTGACGTGAACTCAACTAAACATTTTTATCATGTGTGAATTGTTTTCGTTGGCATTGGAAGTGATATTGTTTGTCGTATATTAATTACTGGTGATATTAAACTGGAGATATTTGATTGGTTAAGCCTGTATCCTGTATTTTATAAGGTAGTCTCATTTTGAGTTTTTTAGTTTACAACTCTGAAATAATTTCCTTAAAAATGAAATTCTAAATAAAACCACATCAGATCAACTGGTGCAACGTTTAGGTTCATACTTGGTTTCCTGTTTCGTATGGATAAATGATTATGTACAGATTCCAAATTGATTGTTTGCTGTAGTTTTCGTTGCCCCTTGTCCGACTATTTTGGTCAATGCTATAGTTTGAATAATTAATTGTGATTATTGTATCAACACATGATTACGTGAACAAAGACAGTAGACTATGTACAAGGCATGGTGATTGATAAGGTGATGTATGCCCGTATCAGTCGTAATTAAATGGAAGTTTAAATTGTAAATTATTTCCTTAATATTTGTCTGTTTGAAGTCATTGGTCTGTCAGTGGGGAAAACATTTCTTTACCTCGGTAAGTTGTACACAAAAGATTAAGTTTAAACGAAAACATGAATTTATAAATTGTAATAATTTGTTGTTGGGAATTCATAATTTTGCCGTTAAAAGACGGGGTATATCTAATCAATGGTTAGTTCCAGTAATTTTGCATATTTCAACATCCCATTTAAATAATTCTGAATAGTCAATCCGTATGAAAGAACCAGCGTAATACCTGTCCAATTGGTATGAATCCCTTAATGATAAAACTATATTTATGAGCGTTCATGTTTAAGTTTGATAGAGTTTATTCTGCCTTAAATGTTTCACCCTATAGAAGGAAGACAACTACAATTTCTCTCCGAAATTTTTATTTAATAAAAGTTGTACAATATTACAGTGTCATTGTTATTCATTTTATCAAACTAATCACAAACTCGCAGTCTTGGTGTCGTTGAAAGCTTGGTTTAGTTTTTTGATGACACTTAATCGTCATTTCGTTAATGAGTAATGGTAATATCTCCATACATGGTTACATACCCGTTGCGCATTGATTTTTTTTCCCAGGGCTGTATGATAAGTTGTGAGACTCATATTGAAGAATTTTAATTTTGTCGGACATATTGGGGTTTTTTTTCAACATAATCCCCTTCAATATCCATACACTTTAACAGCGTTGTTTAAGGACCTAAATGCCACTTTTATAGAACTCCATTTCTTGGCTGTTCAAAAAGTCATCCACTGCATGCTAGGGTTAGTGTTAGGGTTAGGGTTCATGAAATAGCTGTTTTCAGTTTGGAAATGGATGAATTCTGATGGAGCGAAGTCAGGTGTATAAGGCGGATGCTCAATCAATCTAAAGCCACAATCATGAATGGCAGCCATGGCAATGACAGACTCTTTCACCCTAACCCTAACCCTAACCGATTTTATTTATTTTGCAAAAGCTGCTTATCTTGTTTACATTAGAGTGTTACGTCGTCGATATAAACTAGCAAAATGAGGCCAGTCCTTGGGTACACAGCCCTATATAGTCAGAGAATAGTAGGACTTAAAAAGAAAATCCTTGAGTACCTCCTTCAATACGAGACTCACAACATATCAATCAACCCTCGTATTTCACAATAATAATATTGCACCTCCTGGCTGTTGATATATAAATGGGGATTATATGTATACACACAAATTGTTCTTTTTCATATTAGGGACAGATCATAAATAACATAGTACATAAAATGTGGATGAATGGGAAGGGGCAGTAACTCCATATATAGACACAGCTCAGACACTGAAGAAATGATGGTTTTAAAAACATTTTCCGGTAATCTTAACAGAACTTAAGTCTAACTTAGAAGGTGTTGTTGGATGGAGCCGATCCAACATTCTCTGGTAGAGAGTTCCTTGGTCGAATAGCATTGCTACACTGGTGCATACACAAATGCTGATTAGAAAATTATGAAACAGATCCGCACTCTTCACTCTTCATATAATGAATATGATAATGAGTTTCCATTTTCGTAAAAAGATAAAATAAAATTCAACTTGATAATGCTTTCTGTGTAAGTTTCTCTTTAGGTTATAGAATTGTTTAATAACATTATAATAACTAAAAATTGGTAATTTTGCAAATATATTTTTTCATAATGTTTTATCATTCAGATATTTAGTAGAAAAGGAATCGTGTATTGAATATCGAAGCTTATTTTGTTTGATATAAAGTAGTGTTATCTTTTATTTCTAAAACTCTAAAACGGGAATAAAAACCTGAAATTTAGTGATGCTATAACTTTTCTCTATACTCAGACTGAAATAAATACCTTATAAAGTTAAACAAATATCTTATAGTTCATCGTATACTGCATTAGTAAAAATGGCGATGGCACTTATATATTAAGTAATTAATTAGAGTGGGCACAAAAAAGGCAATTAATAAAATCATTTATGGGAGTGACCACACGTGTCGTTGACCTGGTCAAGATTATACAGCGAGTAGCCATATGGATTTTCCATAAACTCACTCAAGGCTTATATTGATATTAAACTGAGTCTGGCAAGACAACCAACATCTGTATAACCATGAAAAATACTAGCCGTAATATATCGTTCGGCTAGAGTTAACTTCTCTTTAGCTTGGTCGGTTGAGAGTAAGACTTGCAATCCAGAGGTCCCCTATTCGATCCTTTGCGTAGACAGTGGTTTAGATCTAATTAATAATGTGTTAATTGTAATCACTTAGAAATGTCAAGTGTCTTTCCTGAATCTCTTAATTATCTTGGTCACAGTAGTACTAATGTCGGTATCCATTTATTTGCTTTCATAAAGAAAAGTATGAAATTCCATCAGAATCTGACCACTCAGGCACAAACAGATTTGAAGTGATACCTTCGGTCAATGAAATAAGGTCAATGGAGAAAGAAATGATTGAATTTAATGCAAATCTTATTAATAAGAAAACCATTTAACCATTGGAACCACATAAAATGTTAACAAAACATTTTGAAATCGTAATTCTTATCAAGCCAACCGTACAGGAAATATCTTAAAATATTTGATACGCTAGCAGAAAGCTACAATGCTATTGATGTTAACCCGAACAAAGTAAACCTTTCATATCACGGGTTTACTTAGCTCGAGTAAACCCAACAGCTAGCAAACAACATAACCCCTTGTTCGAGTACCAGTAAAATTTCTTTTATAGCCCTGGTTGCAGGATGATATTTAGAGATGGTTAATTATCTATCTCTTTTGATTTCACATCCCTTATCAGTCAAATTCATTTTAAATTAAGGAAATTCCTTCAGTTGAGGAGCGTTGATGATACCGGCACAAACATTTTTCTTTTGGATCCGTGAATGTTTTGATGACCGATTGCGTTTTTCTGGCAATGTCTTTTCCATGTTTCCCATGACAGTTTCGTTATCATTAGTATGATTGGATCGTTCCCTTGTATCCATAACACGATTTGTCTCCTTTTCCATTTGCTCGTGGTCGATTAATTTGTCTAATTCAACAATCTTTTCTGCCAATTCCTGACAAATGTCCTCGCCAGTCTCCATCTTTGTTTATGCAGACGTCATGTGAAACCGGAAGTGAGGCCATCCAGATATTTTGGTGGGGCTTCGTTAATCTATTTTTTCAACCATGTTCCATAAAACCGCAGTTATTACATGCCAACAATTCGTTTGTTTCAATAAAAGCGGACAGCAAAAAACGGAAGCGGCAAAATGTGAAAATCTGGGAGGGGATATGGTATCACTTTCAAGAGTGACTGAAATCACTCCAATGGGGCGTGATATCACTTCGATGTTGGTATTGTATTATTTCAAGGGGTGTGAAATGACTCCAAGTTCAAGTTACAAGTTCTTTATTTCCTTGAGCCTTACGGCTCATCGGTTCAACAAATATATACATGTACCGAAATGATACAATACAAAAACCACACACTCGCATACACACACTCACACACAACCGGACTAACACATACATTGTACAACAGGTAGAGTGTAGAAGGACATTTTTTTTTATACTAATAAAAAATCTGTTCTTTGTTTATTACTGTATTTAATATATTTTGCTAAATTTGAAAGATCTTTTTTGTTTACTGTTTCTAGAAGTTGAATAAATTTGTACATACTAGGTTTATTATAATAATATTTCTTAATAAAACGTTTTCTTAGGTCTAAATGAAATACACATTTAATAATAAAATGAAATTCATCTTCAATGTCTCCACTGTTACAATAGGAACAAATTCTTTGATTTCTTTCTAAGTTATTAAATCTACCAATTTCAATATTTAATTTATGTGATGACAATCTAATTCTAGTTATTTCTTTTAAATTAGAAGTACCTATTGGTTTTGATAAATATGGCTGTAAGTAGAACTTTTCACTAATAAACTTGTACAGTGAACACTTGGAAGATGAATTGATTTTTTCTTTACATTCTTGTATAAATATATCACATAGTCTGCATTTAACAATATTCATAATATAATCAGCTGTATAAATATCCCCATTTTGCCATATATACCCAACACCCATTCTATACAGTTCTTCTTTTACTTCATTCAACCATTCATTCCCGTTTTCTAACATATCTTGATAACAAGCATTTAACACACAGTTATTGGTTTGTTTTAATTTCAACCAATATTTAAAAATTCTAAATTTCCTATCTATTACAAAAGGTAATCTCCCTAATTCTTGGTAAATCATACAATTAGAAGTACTTTTCTTAACCCCCAATAATCTTTTTAAAAACTGTAAGTGGATTTTCTCTATATCCGGTGCTTTATGAAAACCCCAAATTTCAGCCCCATAGTTAAATATACTACCGACGTATGTATCAAAAACATGTAGTTGGGTTTCAACGTTAAAAAAATTTTCTTTGATACTCCCGAAATTGAAAATAATGCTTTTCTTCCTTGTTCAGCAATTTTTTGTTGAGTTTTCTTAAATTTACCATTAAAATTCATTTGTATCCCCAGATAATTAAATTCATCTACGGTTTCTAATACACATCCGTCATATAACCACTTTTCTTCTTTTCTTAATTTACCACCGTTTCGGAAAACCATTACTTTAGTTTTGGTAGTGTTTACAGTAAGGTTCCATTTCTTTGTGTAAAGTAATAAAGTATCTAACATTTTTTGCAGTCCCTCGGGAGTTTCTGCCATTAAAACCATATCATCAGCATACATAATTAAAAACAAGTTAATAGTATATAACTCAATAGATGGACATCCTTCTGTTAGGAAATTCATTTCACAGTCGTTGACATATATGGAGAACAATAATGGTGACATTATTTCACCTTGGAATAACCCATTTTGACATTTAAAAAAATCGGACATATTATTATTATATTTGACACAACATTTCACATTTTTATAAAGTGCTCTTATAATATTCAACATTTCCCCTTCAACACCTTCTTTAATAAGTTTGTACCACAAATTTTGTCTGTTTATAAAATCAAAAGCTTTCTTGTAATCAATAAAACAGCAATATAGTCTTTTCCTATTTTTTAAAATTTTACTTATTAAGGTTTGTAAAACAAAAATGGCGTCTACAGTAGATAAGTTTTTCTTAAAGCCAAACTGAGCGTCACTTAATTTAGAATAATCACTATCAAATTTCATTAGGCGCTCATTTAAAATTGATGTAAAAATTTTACCTAAACAACTAACTAGTGTGATGCCCCTGTAATTATTGGTATCATTTTTATCACCTTTCTTGAAGATAGGTATAATATTGCCTAATGACCATGATGAAGGATAAAAACCAGATTTAAAGATATTATTGAACAATTGGACTAAGCAAGGCAAAAGTACCTCTTTTCCTTTAATAAAATACTCATTTAATAGTAAGTCTGGCCCACAAGCCTTAGAATTATTCAAGTTTCTGATAGCTTTAAGAACTTCACTATCAGATATCTGATTATCTAATTCATGAAACATATTATTTGGTACATTTATGTCATAATCATTTAAAAAATCATTGACCATTAGATTATCCACAGGTTCTGTTGTTGATAATTCACTAAAATAATTGTAAAAATCTTGTTCGTTAAGATTACCATGAACAATATTTTTCTTTTTCCTGAATTTACTGTAAAAAGCTTTAGGATTACTTTTTCTCAGAAAAGCCATCATATTTCCCTGTTGAGCTACATATTCACGTTTTAATTTAGCTTCGAGTTTTTTATAAATACGCTTTTTAGATGTAAAAATGTTTCTATTTTCTTCTGACTTATCAGAATTGAAAATAAATAAAGCGTTTTTGAAATCAGTATATCTTTTCTTACAAAGTTTATTAACCATGGCTTGTCCTCTACTCGAGTTTTTCTAGTCCGTCTTGGTGTACCTGTATAGTATTAAAGAAATTTATTTAACAATTGAAAGCAAATATACATTCTTGTTATTATTACAAATTGTAACATCTATTTGTTCCTTAAACTGATATTGACTTGAATGATTTCTTTTTTTTTTCATTTCAAAATTTTAAAAATTAAAACTAAATTTTTACCTCACCCTTAAGCTGATTCTTTTTAAAAATTCTGCTTAAAACCATAAAAATAAACAAATGACTCCAAGTTCAAGTTACAATTCTTATTTCCTTGAGCCTTACGGCTCATCGGTTCAACAATATATACATGTACCGAATGATACAATACAAAAACCACACACTCGCATACACACACTCACACACAACCGGACTAACACATACATTGTACAACAGGTAGAGTGTAGAAGGACATTTTTTTTTATACTAATAAAAAATCTGTTCTTTGTTTATTACTGTATTTAATATATTTTGCTAAATTTGAAAGATCTTTTTTGTTTACTGTTTCTAGAAGTTGAATAAATTTGTACATACTAGGTTTATTATAATAATATTTCTTAATAAAACGTTTTCTTAGGTCTAAATGAAATACACATTTAATAATAAAATGAAATTCATCTTCAATGTCTCCACTGTTACAATAGGAACAAATTCTTTGATTTCTTTCTAAGTTATTAAATCTACCAATTTCAATATTTAATTTATGTGATGACAATCTAATTCTAGTTATTTCTTTTAAATTAGAAGTACCTATTGGTTTTGATAAATATGGCTGTAAGTAGAACTTTTCACTAATAAACTTGTACAGTGAACACTTGGAAGATGAATTGATTTTTTCTTTACATTCTTGTATAAATATATCACATAGTCTGCATTTAACAATATTCATAATATAATCAGCTGTATAAATATCCCCATTTTGCCATATATACCCAACACCCATTCTATACAGTTCTTCTTTTACTTCATTCAACCATTCATTCCCGTTTTCTAACATATCTTGATAACAAGCATTTAACACACAGTTATTGGTTTGTTTTAATTTCAACCAATATTTAAAAATTCTAAATTTCCTATCTATTACAAAAGGTAATCTCCCTAATTCTTGGTAAATCATACAATTAGAAGTACTTTTCTTAACCCCCAATAATCTTTTTAAAAACTGTAAGTGGATTTTCTCTATATCCGGTGCTTTATGAAAACCCCAAATTTCAGCCCCATAGTTAAATATACTACCGACGTATGTATCAAAAACATGTAGTTGGGTTTCAACGTTAAAAAAATTTTCTTTGATACTCCCGAAATTGAAAATAATGCTTTTCTTCCTTGTTCAGCAATTTTTTGTTGAGTTTTCTTAAATTTACCATTAAAATTCATTTGTATCCCCAGATAATTAAATTCATCTACGGTTTCTAATACACATCCGTCATATAACCACTTTTCTTCTTTTCTTAATTTACCACCGTTTCGGAAAACCATTACTTTAGTTTTGGTAGTGTTTACAGTAAGGTTCCATTTCTTTGTGTAAAGTAATAAAGTATCTAACATTTTTTGCAGTCCCTCGGGAGTTTCTGCCATTAAAACCATATCATCAGCATACATAATTAAAAACAAGTTAATAGTATATAACTCAATAGATGGACATCCTTCTGTTAGGAAATTCATTTCACAGTCGTTGACATATATGGAGAACAATAATGGTGACATTATTTCACCTTGGAATAACCCATTTTGACATTTAAAAAAATCGGACATATTATTATTATATTTGACACAACATTTCACATTTTTATAAAGTGCTCTTATAATATTCAACATTTCCCCTTCAACACCTTCTTTAATAAGTTTGTACCACAAATTTTGTCTGTTTATAAAATCAAAAGCTTTCTTGTAATCAATAAAACAGCAATATAGTCTTTTCCTATTTTTTAAAATTTTACTTATTAAGGTTTGTAAAACAAAAATGGCGTCTACAGTAGATAAGTTTTTCTTAAAGCCAAACTGAGCGTCACTTAATTTAGAATAATCACTATCAAATTTCATTAGGCGCTCATTTAAAATTGATGTAAAAATTTTACCTAAACAACTAACTAGTGTGATGCCCCTGTAATTATTGGTATCATTTTTATCACCTTTCTTGAAGATAGGTATAATATTGCCTAATGACCATGATGAAGGATAAAAACCAGATTTAAAGATATTATTGAACAATTGGACTAAGCAAGGCAAAAGTACCTCTTTTCCTTTAATAAAATACTCATTTAATAGTAAGTCTGGCCCACAAGCCTTAGAATTATTCAAGTTTCTGATAGCTTTAAGAACTTCACTATCAGATATCTGATTATCTAATTCATGAAACATATTATTTGGTACATTTATGTCATAATCATTTAAAAAATCATTGACCATTAGATTATCCACAGGTTCTGTTGTTGATAATTCACTAAAATAATTGTAAAAATCTTGTTCGTTAAGATTACCATGAACAATATTTTTCTTTTTCCTGAATTTACTGTAAAAAGCTTTAGGATTACTTTTTCTCAGAAAAGCCATCATATTTCCCTGTTGAGCTACATATTCACGTTTTAATTTAGCTTCGAGTTTTTTATAAATACGCTTTTTAGATGTAAAAATGTTTCTATTTTCTTCTGACTTATCAGAATTGAAAATAAATAAAGCGTTTTTGAAATCAGTATATCTTTTCTTACAAAGTTCATTAAACCATGGCTTGTCCTCTACTCGAGTTTTTCTAGTCCGTCTTGGTGTACCTGTAATAGTATTTAAAGGCAATAACAATTCATTTAACATATTTGTAAACTTATTGACATTTTCATCTATACATTCTTGGTTATCTCCCCTTATGTTACAAAATTGTAACAGTTCTATACTATGTTCCTCTAAACAATAAAGCGACCTATCTGCATGGTCCTCAATCCATTTTGCCTTAGTATATGGACTTTTTGCATTTTCAACAACAGGTATAATACTAGTTTTTACCTCATACAAATCCACTGTAAAGCTAACTGGAGAGTGGTCTGAAAACACATTAAAAATGCCACTTTCAAAATAAAAAAATTTCTTTAAAAAATCATCGGACGACAATACATAATCTATTAGACTGGACCCTCTACTATTTAAAAATGTTATATTGCCATTAATATCATCTTTATGACGCCCATTTACGATTCTTAAGGACGTGCTTTTACATAATGTCAATAGGTGTCTACCAAATTGATTAACACAGGTGTCAGAGTTGGCTCGTTTTGGAGGTACAGGATCACTCGAATAATTAACAATATTTGAAACAACATGCTCAGGACCTTGTCTAACAACATCATCAGTAATATAGTCATCACAAACACCAGTTCTACTATTAAAATCTCCAACTACAATCACTTCACCTAGTGCTTTATATTCATATATCATTTCTTCTAGACTGGCAAAGACATCGATTTCACATTTGTGATAGAAAGTGCTATTTACTGGTGGGAAATAACAAGCAAAAATGTACACATCACTACCTTTGGTTCTGGAATTATTACATAACTTTAGTAAAACAATATTATCATTAATGTTATTTATTACCTTACAAATACCACAAAGAGACGATTTAATAAAAATTACAATTCCACCACCCTTACCATGCGTTCTAGGAAACACACAACTGACGTACCCTTCCAATTCCACTTCATCCTCTTTTTCAACCCATGTTTCATACAAACATATAATATCAAACTTATTTATAATATTTACAAAGTCTTCTATGTCTAATTTGTCCGTGATGGACCTACATACATTCCATGAAATAATGGACAGTCCTTCCACACAATCCTAATAGGAAATGTCGTGGTCCCTACTGGGTGGCTCTTGTCGCGAAGATGGGTTTCTCCACCGACCTCGTGCCGCGTGTTGATATCGTGTATGCAATGAACGAAAATCATTACGTCCTTGACTTGTCGTTGCGTTATTCCATCCTGATTCTGCGATCCCCGACTCATTACCAATGAAACTGTCACTATGCTGTACCAGCCGCGGTGAACTGGTACGAGCTCGAGTCGGAGGCGGCTCAAAACGCTCCTCTCCATCTGGAGTAGACGGCACGCGATTACGTTTTTGATCCTCGCGACGACCAATAGCTGGAGTACCAAGATTATTTTCCACCGATCGCGAGGGCTCCCGTTGCTGCGCGCCCGCGTTACGGACAACGTCGCTATGTGGCCGCTGTTGATCAGATCGACGTATAGGGTCACTCTCTGGCACGTAAAGCTCCCCGTCAATATAGAGACGGTCTCTGACGAGTTTGGCATGGCGACCTTCGCGCTTATAATGTCTCATGACAGGATATAACTGTCTCCGTCGCTCCTCGACTGCATCAGGGAACTGCTCGTTTATGCCGAACCGCGTACCACGGAGCATATATCCGTGACCTTTCACTTCTTGTTTGTCCTCGTAGTATAGGAATCGTACAACTACCGGGCGGACTTTACCACGTACGAATTTCTGGAAACGATGAACGTTCGCGAATTCCAGATGTCGTGATATACCAAGCTGGCGATGAAAGAATTCCCTCACTTTGTCCCCTATAACCTCATATCGTTGTTCCATTAGACCTGTTATCACCAAATTATATTTCATGTTCCTGCACTTTTGGTCTTCAACCTCTGCTGTGATGTCGTGACATTCCTTTCTTAGGTTCACCATTTCTTCCTGTAGTTTTGATTGGTTGTTAGCAATGTTTCTATTTTCTATTTTCACTCCTTGCATTTCACCCTGCGTTGTCGATAATACAGTCTCGTTTTTTTCAACCTTTCTCTTCATTTGTTCATAAAATTCACCAATTGCTTCTGCACTTTTTTCTATTTCCATGTTTTTCTGAACAATTTCTTTAACCTGATTTTCCATAATTACCACTTTTGCGTTGAGTGTAGATAGTGCCGCGTCTATTTTGTCTATTTTATTCACATGTGTCTCTATACGTCCAAGTCTCTCGTTTATGTTATTCATCATTTCTATCATATGTTTCATAGAATTTGCCATGTCTGTGTCGCTACCCCCGTGTAGAACCTCTCGCACGCTTTCTAAAATACTTGACGTTGTGCTAGCCATCATTCCCTGGTCAAGAATAACAGGTATCACACAGGTGAGAAAAATCAATAGAGCGTGACGAGAAAAATCGGTCAACACCATACCATAAAAATCCACTCGAGTTCAAAGTTCACAAAACAATATACGCGCACTGTACGATACATGCGATGAAGAAAACTGATAAAAGTCATTCAAAATCTTCATGCAATTCAAATTTCACAAAATACCTCTGTCACATGATACTTTCGGAACCTGATTGCAAAGTTACGACTCATTCGACGATACCTGCACGTTCACAATCGACGTAAATTCACGGAGCACTCTACCCGTGTCTGCCCTGTTGGGCGCCATCTTGATGTGACATCACTTTTGTAAGGGGTATGGTATCACTTTCAAAGGTGTGTGAAATCTTTTCAAGGGGGCATGATATCACTTTTATTTTGGGTATGACATCATTTTTAAGGGATGCCAAAATTTTTAGACTGATTACACATACAAAAGGGTTGTTACTTTAGTAGTTATATCATAAGAAGGTTTATTTACCAAAAGGTGTATTTCCCGATGACTTGGTCGAGGGATATGACACCTGAAGGTAAATACACCTTCATGTCACCCTGCAGCCAGGGTCATAAATTGCTTATTATACGGAAACTAATATGAAATGATCATTCTCAAAAATAAAGTATTGATATAAATATTATTTTTATAACAAGCACTGAAAATCATACATTAGATATTATAGTATTTTCCTTCGTATGTTGACCTTTTTATTTTTTACCATATTATGTCATCCATCCTGGCAAATTTTGGCATCTAAACTTATTGATTTTCAGTTATTTGATTTAAATATGACCATTTAACTGATTCTTCATTTGAAGTTGCGTGTGCATAGTAAAAACAATACAAATAGACTTGATTATGCCTGTCAGTCATAATGAACTTTGTGCCTCTCCTGTTTTCTCCTTCCGGATTAACTCACTCCGTATCCATCTCTATGTTTAGTTGTCCTTCTTTCTCCGTATGGAATATGTGGATCACCATTGAGCATGCGCACTAGTGATATAAGAAGTCTTATCCCTCACGATGAGGATAAACGATGTTTCAAATCCCTGGCACGTGATGCATTTCAAATAATCATGGCTATTGTAACCAACATGAGGTTTAATACCACCATTTTAATCAGTCTTGTTGGCCTGGATTAAAGCGTGGGAGAGGTCCTTCCGTTGGAGGAAACCGGAGTACCCGGAGAAAGTCACGTGGTCGGCAGATGACCCCATACCTTTTCGTGTTTGATCGGGGATTAAAAGCCAAGCCTACTCAGTGAAAGACAAGAGTAATACCACTGTGCCATCCGACCAGTCGGGTATAAGCGACCTTGGTGCACATGTAAAAATTCAAACGAACTATGAGGTTATCTGTATCTCTACCTGATTTATAAACACATGTTTTAAAGACACATTACTCAATGAAATATCAATACTAACTTGACTTTGGAACATTACGTGAATTTAGTCTCTATCGCAAAAAGATATTTTCATTTCTAAGATCAGTCACGTTGTTTGCTCACGTGAGAACCATGAATCAGGATTCAGTGAGTAGGATTTCGCAGTCGTCAAGACAACTTGACATATTATCACATAGCAATCGTCAAGTTCATTAAAAAGCTTAAATGCCAACACAAATGTCCTTCTATGAAAAGCGTATTGTGTTTTGATATTTGCAAAGTTTTGTTTGGTTTGTTTTTGTTTAACGTCCTATTAACAGCCAGGGTCATTTAAGGACGTGCGAGGTTTTGGAGGTGGAGGAAAGCCGGAGTACCCGGAGAAAAACCACCGGCCTACGGTCAGTACCTGGCAATTGCCCCACGTAGGTTTCGAACTCGCAACCTAGAGGTGGAGAGCTAGTGATTAAGTGCATTTGCAAAGCCTTAATATACTAATCGATGACGTCAAATAATGTTAATAACTCGCATATAAATAACCCCTGCTGATTTCCTTTTTCTTGTTGAAAAATATAAATGGTTTTAATAACGTCTTTGTTAAAACAAATATATTACACGAGAGAAGATAGTGTGGGTATGGTATCGTCAACAAGGGAAATATATATATATACTATTATTTGTTTATTTCTGAAGAACCATTACCTGACTGGTATTTGTAGGAACCCTTACCTGACTGTTCTTTGTGGGAACCCTTACCTGACTGTTATTTGTGGGAACCCTTACCTGACTGTTATTTGTGGGAACTCTTACCTGACTGTTATTTGTGGGAACTCTTACCTGACTGTTGTTTGTGGGAACCCTTACCTGACTGTTATTTGTGGGAACCCTTACCTGACTGTTATTAGTGAGAACCCTTACCTGACTGTTATTTGTGAGAACCCTTACTTCACTGTTATTTGTGGGAACCCTTACCTGACTGTTATTAGTGAGAACCCTTACCTGACTGTTATTTGTGAGAACCCTTACTTCACTGTTATTTGTGGGAACCCTTACCTGACTGTTATTTGTGGGAACCCTTACCTGACTGTTATTTGTAGGAACCCTTACCTGACTGTTGTTTGTAGGAACCCTTACCTGACTGTTGTTTGTAGGAACCCTTACCTGACTGTTATTTATGGGAACCCTTACCTGACTGTTGTTTGTAGGAACCCTTACCTGACTGTTGTCTGTGGGAACCCTTACCTGACTGTTATTTGTGGGAACCCTTACTTCACTGTTATTTGTGGGAACCCTTACCTGACTGTTATTTGTGAGAACCCTTACTTCACTGTTATTTGTGGGAACCCTTACCTGACTGTTATTTGTGGGAACCCTTACCTGACTGTTATTTGTAGGAACCCTTACCTGACTGTTGTTTGTAGGAACCCTTACCTGACTGTTGTTTGTAGGAACCCTTACCTGACTGTTATTTGTGGGAACCCTTACCTGACTGTTGTTTGTAGGAACCCTTACCTGACTGTTGTCTGTGGGAACCCTTACCTGACTGTTATTTGTGGGAACCCTTACCTGACTGTTGTTTGTAGGAATCCTTACCTGACTGTTGTTTGTGGGAACCCTTACCTGACTGTTATTTGTGGGAACCCTTACCTGACTGTTATTTGTAGGAACCCTTACCTGACTGTTATTTGTGGGAACCCTTACCTGACGGTTCTTTGTGGGAACCCTTACCTGACTGTTGTTTGTGGGAACCCTTACCTGACTGTTGTTTGTGGGAACCCTTACCTGACTGTTATTTGTGGGAACCCTTTTTACCTGAGTGTTTGTTGTCGGAACCCTTACCTGACTGTTATTTGTGGGAACCCTTACCTGACTGTTATTTGTGGGAACCCTTCTTACCTGAGTGTTCGTTGTCGTTACCCTTACCTTACCCTATATGTTTTTTTCTGTTCGTGTGTTTCGTTGTAGTTACCTTAATGTCACGGCTTTGCGTCCTGACTCCAATTTCATCAACTTTCCTGAACTTAAAATCTGAAACTGAACTCAATGCAAAATTTCCTTTAGTTATGAAATATTGATGAAAATGGCGTCGGAATTGTTCACATTCCGAATTTTTGGTGACTAAGGACATCTTTTGTTTCATAACTAGCTCTAAAGCTACTACCAAGAATGATTTAAGAATGATCGATAAAATTCCTGTATAAAATCCTTACCAGACAAGTTTCTCTGACCTAGCATGACCCCAATACCCTACAGCGTGAATATCAAAACATTCAATACTGATTCAATAATAGCATTTAATAATATATTGTCCCATGTGTCTGGATTGTCGCTTGTATCAAATCAAAATAACAAAAACACTATTATTCACAGCTGTTTATTGAGCGATACCAGACGTGAGCTGAGTAAGCGAAACTCTTTCATGAGATATAACCTCGTATAAAACACCGACAGTTGTTGATGATAGAATGTTGGAGATAAAGATAGACAGTGTGACGGAAGGAACAGTGTTTGGAGAACTGAGACTATAATTCAGTAAGCTATACCCACAGACTTAGTTTGGTCATTGAACATGAGAGAGAGTATGATATCTCCCCAGACAAGAACTTCATGTTTAAAAAAAGTCACGTTAAAACATTTGCGAAAAATCCCGTGATAGCTAGATAATATTAGAAACAGATATGAATTGGAGTAACCAATGCTAAGCCACGAAATTCTGACTATAAATGAAACAATAGCAACAATAGTATTGAAAACGGTTCATAGCCCAATACACACGCAACAAAACTTCAAGGAAAACGCAACCAAAACCAAACACAAACAACGAAACTACAAAAAACGCAACCAAAACAGAACACACACACACACACACACAACAAAACAAAACCTTCAAAAAAACGCAACCAAATTCAAACACACACACACACACACACTAAACTTCAAGGAAAACGCTACAAAAACTGAACAAACACAACCAACACTTAACACAATCATAACCGTATTTTAAAACAAAGACAAACAACATTCAACGCCTAAAAGTTGGAAATAATGAGAAGTGGAAGTTAAAGTTTGACACTTAGTGTGAAGTGTCCCCTTGTATTGTCACACAGAGATAGCATGTGCCTTTCACATGGTATATATCCAGTTTTTATTTCTCAAATTCAAAAGCCGCACGCTCTCTCTGAGGCAGAAGGGAGGTCAATTCATGTACAGTGGAAGGGAGATAAATTGATAAACACCCAAACAACAGTGGAAGGTAGATAACTCTAGAAACCTTAAACCTCAGTGTGTGTATTTTTCTGAATATAGGCCGCTGTAGAAAGAGATTGACCAGTGTTAAAGTTTCATAAAATGTAGTTTTACCAGAAATGATTTTATCAGGATTTTCAAATTGTGTTGAACAATTGGGCCGAAAAGGGTTGAAATCAAATCATTGTGAATCCCATTTTCTTGTTTGAAAATACATTGTCGATTGGATAATATGATTAAAATCTTCTCTTGTTGTACGCAGCGAAGGAGACTAATTAACACATCTTGATAACAAGAACACACTTACTTGTGCTTATGAAATATGTGTATGACATATTCTGGTGGTTTTTGGAAAAGCAATCAGAGAATTCGGACATTCAAACGAAACAGTAAATCGACGAACGAGGGTAGAATCTGAACAATAGGTTTAAACTCTTCTGTTTTATTGACGATCACCGCAATAGATACCTTGTCAAACACAGGAAATGTTGCGTTCTATAATGAGAACCGAGGTGGAAACAAGAAGTAAATCATAAAATAAAATACAAAATATATGTAGATTTTTTTTCTAATTGCAATATTGTATCGACTCTAAAAATGTCCTTGATTTTTATACATTTTTTTTTTAAGTTTTCAACTGTCGACATCTTTCACGCGAATCATCATATAAGGACAACACCTGTAGCTTTCGATCAGTCACGCCAATGGCTTGGGAAGCAAGGATGCTATTATCCATCAATAGAAAATATACAATGGGGCGATTGTAAACCTCACGATTATCGTACAGATTCCTGCCCTTATCAGTTACATGTACATTGTACATTGGTAAAGGTCGAAGTAAGTGGCTGATGTGGAGGAGGTAATGACTTCAGCTATTCAAGTTTTTCCCCCTTTTGTATTCGATCAAAATTTTGAAGAAAAAAAAATTAAAAACATCACAAAATAAATATGTACCGATCAGCTCTTTAATGAAATACAATACTTATGAAGTAGGCTTGCAAAGAGACAGGCATAGTGTCTTCCTGATGTCGTGAACAGATCAATGACAAACGCAAAGGGTTTTTTATGCTTATTAATGAAATTATGGACACATTCGGATAGTCATGCTAATAATCATATTTTAATTTTTTTTTTATTATCGTTTTATTCTTTATCCCATCAAATATTGATATTTCGTCGGTAATCTCTTCCGTGTTTTGTACATTAAAACCCGAATGGAAATATGATATTATCACAAGAATGTGACCTAATCTTCAAAAACAAAATAGCAGAAACTAGGGACATCGTGAGTTCTCTGACATCACCCCATTTTCACTTGACCATTCACGAAAAGCCACGTGTTGTCGTGACTGCTCTCGTTGTTTAAGCTTAATACGTCTAGGAGTTATCTCCCTTCAATCATGGATCGCTCCGATCTACCACCAATTCTACTGCAAATTTTATTGTTAAAAAAATGATTTAAACGATGAAATGTTGTTCAAAAATCAAATTGTTTAATACACAATCCATCACTAGTGTATCTTGTTAATGTACGATTTATTTTCATGATTAAAAAGATATTTAGACATTTTACACACATACTTTACAGTGACGTAAATCTAGATTTCGAGGATATTCAGAAACACTAGGCGTAACGTTTTCCTCACACCTGTCAGATAAGCTTTATGATGAGCGTAACGGTTTTCAATTCCCCTATTATAACTTTCGATTTATAGATAGTTAAATCCGTGCTTTCATAACATGCTATATTTACATCATGATGTGGATTCATTATTCAAGAGGTTGTTATTAAAAGTGCATGTACGATTTAGATAGAACTGACAACGGACATTGTAGATATAACGCTGTCGTCACGAGCTCTTAGTTCGAGATCCTTAGTTGTCCAGTTGTCGTCATCCGAGTTTTAATTTCAATGTTGTGGTATTTTCAGAATTTAGCAAAGATCAGCATGGCGCTTGTCGTAAATGAAGTAGAGAAGACACTTAGCCTTCCAAAACAATTGGTATTAACTTTTATTTTACAAAGGGTAACTTTGTTAATGTGATCGTGTAACTCAAACGTGTAAGCATATGGAAAATCTTATCTTGTAACTCAAAAATGATCTGATCATGTAACTCAATAGTCAATCTGATCGTGTAACTCAAAAATGATCTGATCATGTAACTCAATGGTAAATCTGATCGTGTAACTCAATAGTAAATCTGATCGTCTAACTCAATAGTAAATCTGATCATGTAACTCAATGGTAAATCTGATCGTGTAACTCAATAGTAAATCTGATCGTGTAACTCAATAGTAAATCTGATAGTGTAACTAAATAGTAAATCTGATCGTGTAACTCAATAGTAAATCTGATCGTGTAACTCAAAAGTAAATCTGATCGTGTAACTCAATAGTAAATCTGATCGTGTAACTCAATAGTAAATCTGATCGTGTAACTCAATAGTAAATCTGATCGTGTAACTCAATAGTAAATCTGATCATGTAACTCAATAGTAAATCTGATCGTGTAACTCAATAGTAAATCTGATCGTGTAACTCAATGGTAAATCTGATCGTGTAACTCAATAGTAAATCTGATCGTGTAACTCAATAGTAAATCTGATCGTGTAACTCATAATCTGATCGTGTAACTCAATAGTAAATCTGATCGTGTAACTCAATAGTAAATCTGATCGTGTAACTCAATAGTAAATCTGATCGTGTAACTCAATAGTAAATCTGATCGTGTAACTCAATAGTAAATCTGATCGTGTAACTCAATAGTAAATCTGATCGTGTAACTCAATAGTAAATCTGATCGTGTAACTCAATAGTAAATCTGATCGTGTAACTCAATAGTAAATCTAAGCGTGTAACTCAATAGTAAATCTGATCGTGTAACTCAATAGTAAATCTAAGCGTGTAACTCAATAGTAAATCTGATCGTGTAACTCAACAGTAAATCTAAGCGTGTAACTCATTAGACAACAGTTGTTTTATTTAAGCGACATTTCACAATGAGATTTATCTATTTTACATTACAAGATCAACTTCTTTGATTTACTAAAAGAAGTAAAAAAAATCATACGTATATATACAACTTTTAGAACACCGCGTCAATATTGCATTTATTACGTCATAGTCATTGTGATGTCAAAAGTGTTGATTAATCGAGAAAACACTTTTCTAATTATAGAACGAGGTTTATTACAGATTTACAGAATTATCACATGACGTCGCTCCTCCAATCAGAAATGGGAATTACTACCAGTCCTTTTATAAACAAACAAACAGTATTTTTAGAAATTTGCAAGGCATTAGCCAGATTGTTTTCCGGTGAGTAATTATCTTCTAATATGACACTTATGTTCCTTCCGATTTTAGTTTTTATTATCCTGTTACCTAGAACTAGAAATTGTAGTGTGATGGACATTTATTAATAAACATCGCACTTTTGTTTGTGTTGATGTTAATTATTTTTTCTTTGCAGCTTCGTAGCTACTCCTTTGATTCTTATATTCAGAATTTGACATTCCCTGAATGGATCTGATATGTAGTTGAAAGGCTGATGACAACCACTGTAAACTTTATTTATTTTACAACAAATGCGAGACTAGTTACTCAAACGGATATTAATCACTCTTGCGGGAGGGGTCTTGGTGTAGGAGGAAATCAGGGTGGGTCGGGCAGGTCACCTCTTACCTTTCCAAGTCCGATCGGGCAATGGAACCCCGGCCACCGAGGTGAAAGGCAAGTTACCACTGTGCCACCCGACCACCCTAAAGACTGATGACTGATGTAGAGGAAGACACTTACCTGTCCTGTACCCATGGTTCTATTTTGTTCTTCTTGTACATTTTACCTTTGTTTCCATAATTCTCCTTTCTGTCATCATTGCTTCGATTTAGAGCTCAAAATATGATCGTGAGTAAATTTTAGTACTTGTGCTCGTCATTTATTGTTGTAAAAACATTTCTGAAGCATTTCTGTCTGCCATAGTCCAGCATTAAATTTACAAATCACACGAATAATGACCTGTACCGAAACTGTCTGTCTGTAACTTTAAATCGATAAAATGAAAAGAAAATATAAACAAAATATAGATTTACAGGGAAACCCTTGATAAAGTACCAGGTAGTTCAGTGTTTGATGTTGATATAATAATAAAGTAAAGTTATTCGGTACACATTACTTTATTTTAATACCGAGATAATGCGTCTTTAATGATGTTAATGTTATAATGTCCGGGTTTCTTGTTGACAAAATCTATGATGTCATTTATTTAACATTCTCGATAGAAATATTGGGTCACCTTCCAATACACATTGTGTGAGCAATCACCGCAGAAAGAAAAACAGGGTTGAATAGTAACTCCCTGTTTAAAATAGAATGTCTGTCGAAATATAACATTTCCGATGGACATCATTTTGAAGAAGTATATTTCCTTGAGCGATATGAGGTCACACGTGTTTGATGCGTGTCGAGTGCCTAACGGTTCCGTTGTCACCACCCTAAGTTCCAATATAAAATTGTGACTTAACTCGGACTTTACCTAGATTTATCTGACAGGTGTTGTCGATGGACCATAAGACGCTTAACCTCTGAAACACCTGGTCTTATTCCCTTATACTTTTTAAAGATCTTCGTGTAAATCTATATATATATTGCTAATATTCTGCTATAAATTTATCAGTTTTTATGGGTTCGTTTTGATGTCGGTATTATCTGCTGTTATCAATGTATCAGGTATCGTTGATCGACTAACGCTTTGTCATATAACAATGGTGTCTTTATTGACAAGGTTTTTACACTTTATTAATTACTTTAAAGTGTGTTTTGCTTAGAAACAAGTAGGAAGACGTAGTTTGAAGCCACTTTGGAGTTTGGATTTCTACTACATTTGTAACATGTAATGTTAAATCTAATATCTACTTGTTTAATCTTCCTGAGTGTAATATTTGTCAACACAATGCATCTATCCACATACCAGTCTCCATAATTACATTGACCTCTTCGCCATAAATATTTCCATGACATAACATTACAAAGGACAAGACGAAAGTAAAACGGTGTTCTGTGATCTTAATGACATCTCCAATCCAGTCTTTAGGTGTTTTGTGATAGGGACGTGTTTCAGATAGCTTCAATCCGGTATGTAGGTGTTTTGCGATTGGGACGTGTTTCAGAGAGCTTCAATCCAGTATGTAGGTGTTTTGTGATTGGGACATGTTTCAAACAGCTTCAATCAAGTCTTTAGGTGTTTTGTGATTGGGACGTGTTTCAAACAACTTCAATCCAGTATGTAGGTGTTTTGTGATTGGGACGTGTTTCAAACAGCTTCAATCCAGTATTAGTAGGTGTTTTGTGATTGGGACGTGTTTCAAACAGCTTCAATCCAGTATGTAGATGTTTTGTGATAGGGACGTGTTTCAAACAGCTTCAATCCAGTCTGTAGGTGTTTTGTGATTGGGACGTGTTTCAAACAGCTTCAATCCAGTATGTAGGTGTTTTATTGGGACGTAAATGAAATAATACAGGAGAAACCATGGTCCTGATTGACCATTTAGGTTTTATCAAGGTGAGAATATGTTATTTTAGTAACGCATGTCTTGTGTGTTAAAGTTTGCATAATATTGACCTAGAATGCTCCTGGTGAGTCTTTCTAAGTACGGGTAACCACTTTCCCAGTTTTATTGTTTATTTTTCTTTTCTTTATATCGGTTATCGATCTATCATCTATATATTATTTATATTATAAATAAACAAGAATCGCTCGCTTCTTCATCAGTAGATCAGCAGATGTGCTAATTTCTGCTACATTAAAGACGGTCCTTACACGTGTACGTAATGATAATTGGATATCATTATCAACAAATGTGATTTTACTGAAAATGTAAAGGAAACTGGATTATTCACAACAGGTTGTGTCACTAATGTTAGCTGTATGATGCAGTTGAGATGTTGTCAGTACTGTATCTTATTATCAACTTGTAAAGAAAGGTGCGAGTTACTTGTGTGTCGTTTGTACAATCCTCACAGTTGATGGTAGTAGTCCTGAAGTGTATTTTATCACTACTCTGAAATTAAACCACAAAAGAATGTCCAGATCGTATATAGATATAATCATAAATCCTAACATTTCTAGATACAATACAGTTACTGAGATAGTTCACAGCTATAACCTACAGATATTATATCGCTAGTGATAAGCCGTCCTTTGTAAGTGTTTATTACGAAATGCGTTTGATTTTCCTAAACTATACACATAAGCTATATTTTGAACTAATGCACGGCTAAAATGGCTAATTTGTGCTATCTATTGAACACCTGTGACGTTTTGGAATTTTGTCCGACCCTTTCAAACGTCCAAGTCACTGAGATGTCAACACTGCCGACGACAGTCATGGTGACTTTTAGGCCTACAGGAAAGTCGAGATATCAGTGATTCTTACTGTGTTTTGGTGATTATGTAATAAAACAATTATATCATGGATGTCTGTGCAAGAGTAAAGAATATTTGACCATCGGTACTGGTAATGGACTTATGTTCTTAGAACATCGGTCGATTACCAATATCTCGGGACAAATATTCTTGACTATTGCAGACACCCATGATATATTTATTATACTATACAACACAGAAAAAAATCACGATCGAAGACAATTTTTACTCGTGCCCTGACTGGGCTCGAACTCTCAGTCTATGATATCAATTAGCCTAGCACGAACGATCAGAACCCGCTAAACCCCAGGGTAATGTCCCTGTCGTATTGGCGATTCAGTGTTGTAGTATCCGCTACAAATCCAGTTAATCAAATGTTTTGTTATCAAAAAAGAAACAGTTTGTAAAAAATGTAAATTATTCAAACTTGAAACAGTTTAAAGAATATTGAATGCACTCATATGTGTAGACAGGTTTTGCTGATGTAGAACGTAGAGACAATATCAGCCGTGTACTAGATGTGACACCAGAAGTTACCAAGTAGTTAATTAATTTATTTCATTTGGTACACGTATATACATAGGGTGTCATAATTTACAATCATACTCAACAGTTGTGCTGATGACATCATATATACAAAAATATAACAACATGATCTGCAGCATTTTACAAATAGTATAAATTAAGTATCGCCTACGAATATATTACAAAACAGGTGAAAACAGATTCAAACACTACAGCTAGTGATAAGCCGTCCTTTGTAAGTGTTTATTACGAAATGCGTTTGATTTTCCTAAACTATACACATAAGCTATATTTTGAACTAATGCACGGCTAAAATGGCTAATTTGTGCTATCTATTGAACACCTGTGACGTTTTGGAATTTTGTCCGACCCTTTCAAACGTCCAAGTCACTGAGATGTATTGGCGATTCAGTGTTGTAGTATCCGCTACAAATCCAGTTAATCAAATGTTTTGTTATCAAAAAAGAAACAGTTTGTAAAAAATGTAAATTATTCAAACTTGAAACAGTTTAAAGAATATTGAATGCACTCATATGTGTAGACAGGTTTTGCTGATGTAGAACGTAGAGACAATATCAGCCGTGTACTAGATGTGACACCAGAAGTTACCAAGTAGTTAATTAATTTATTTCATTTGGTACACGTATATACATAGGGTGTCATAATTTACAATCATACTCAACAGTTGTGCTGATGACATCATATATACAAAAATATAACAACATGATCTGCAGCATTTTACAAATAGTATAAATTAAGTATCGCCTACGAATATATTACAAAACAGGTGAAAACAGATTCAAACTGGGAGTAGAATGTCAGTATCATCCCAAATACACATCTCTTCATCCAACATCACGGGAAACATCCACAAAGAAACAAGATGTCACCATGGGAACACAGGGAAGTCGCCTATTGGTTGTAATCACCACGTGGTGTTGCCATCACGTGACAAAAGGAAACCACTCCGACGTCATGTTGATATCTGCTATCTTTTGATTTTAGTCTCTTGGCTAAAAAAAACATATACCACATCGCTACCTCGCCTTATCCCACAGGTGTATACCAACACAGCACTGAGTTTTCATTATTGTCTGGGTCCTCAACTTGTTTCGATAACAAGATGAAGGTTCTATTTTAATTTTGATTATAACTAGGGGCTATGATATCAACATATCACCAATATCTAAGATTTAGAGTTCATTGCTGTTGTTTAAACATTATCGTTCATATTCAATTAGAAACATGCTATGCATACTTAGTTTTAATGCATACTCAGCATTATCCAATAAAAACATCGCAATCATATTCTTTCATATATCGTTTCTTCTACTAACTGGAAGTTCAAAGAAAGGATAAAAATGGCAGCACGTATAATATATTGCTGAACATAATTCCTTGGGAACCAAATCATTATCATCAGACCATTCCTTATACAGGGCATAGTCAGAACTAAGAATACCTGATTCCAAGAAATCACAACACAGAACTGCCTTGCAGCAATCCTCGGGTGTCTATATGGTAAATAGCACAAGTGTCTATCACTCTTGAGCACGCTGATAGGACCGTCTTATCGGCACGTGTTTAAATGCAGTGTCTTTCTGCACGTCTTACACTTAACATAACAACACCAGTAGTATTTACATTCACAACGTTCAGTGATTTCTATAGAAAAACTTTTGAATCCTCTTCCACAGCACATGGTATCACACCCTCCCCACCCGTCTCCGTTCTTCTCACATACCCTGTAATCAAATAAAACACAACATTATTGATAATAAGCTGTATATAATTAGTGTGAATCGTATATGGCGGTTTGTGTTATCATAGCTAGCATACTCAGTAACCAAAAAAGGTATATATAATAAATATATTGTAGGACTGTTGCAATAGGTATAAACATTATTGCTCTTAATATTCCGCGACCTTGGCACAAGTTCAGTTATTTGACATAGATTGCAATAATTTTTCATTGCAAGTTATTCAATATAACATTCTAATACCTGTTGGGATTTTACATGTGAATGAGTCATATTAAAACATTCATGATTTTATCTGCAAGAGAATGGTCATTATTGATTTATAATTGACGATTGAATACCTTTATAGATCTATATATTTAATATGTCGGCTACAAATTTAGTATGTACTCAAGAGACAGAGGAGAGTGTGGCTGCTAGAGTTCCATTATAACAGTGATGGACAGATTCAATATACATTGGATACGTACCTGCCTGCTGTACCAACTGACCCTGTTTTTGGATCAGGGCTACAATAATCTGGAGATTTTGTATAATATATCAGGGAATCCTTAGTTATCGATGAAATTTTCGGATTCAGCGGGAGGAATATTTTTACTCCTTTTCGTCTTTTCCTTTTAACCTCCACAGCTGTTGTATAGCGACGTTTAAGGATGGTTCCAATGGATGTGAAATCAGGAAGAGCTTTCCAGCACGTCTTTATTGAGCAGGACCCCGACACACCATGACATTTACAAGCTTTCGTGAGGCTGTCAGAAACGATCTGCAAAACAGAGAATATAATAAATATAGCTTTATTTTTTAAGTACAGATAGATTATTTCAACGCTGTTTGTTTCTGAGTCCGCGCGTAATGATTTTATTAAATATGAAGAACAAAAAATGGTAAAATTCCAAAAACACAAAATATGATTGTAAGTTGACCTATTGAAAGATTTTGGTTTGTTTTTGTTTAACGTCCTATTAACAGCCAGGGTCATTTAAGGACGTGCCAGGTTTTGGAGGTGGAGGAAAGCCGGAGTACCCGGAGAAAAACCACCGGCCTACGGTCAGTACCTGGCAACTGCCCCACGTAGGTTTCGAACTCGCAACCCAGTGGTGGAGGGCTAGTGATAAAGTGTCGGTACACCTTAACCACTCGGCCACCGCGGCCCCATATGAAAGAATTGAATATAATGGTAATCAATTGTAAGGAAATTAATATGTTAGATTTTGACATTTTTGTTTTTTGTTACAAAATTATCGTTAGTCTCTGACGGTTATAGGTTATAATATTTTCATTAAGCATTGAAATTTGTTCCCGTATATTAGATGTTAGATCTATATTTAGCTCTGACTGGAATAATGTGCCAAATATAATTCGCTTATTAGAATACAATCGGCATTGATGATTCCATGCAAATGCAATAGAAGACATCGATCGTTTTTCTGTTGAAGTCTTATGACAAGCAACGTCCTACATTTGTCAATAACAATGTTCATGACTCCTAATGCGATTTGAGTCATTCGCTCTTAATATGACATGGTACATAGGTTTATGTTTTACAAATTAGAGGCGAATGAAAATAATTGTCAAGAACTGGTGTTTGTTAGAACATAATAACACAATATTCAATAACTGCACTAAAGATACAATATACCGTATGTTATGCGTAGTAATACAGTCAAACCTGTCAATAGCGACCGCCCAAGGTATGAATTTTCCGGGGATTTTATGAGGGATGACTGCCGAGAGCAGAAGATGGCTGACAGAAATCGGTCGCTATAGAAAACAAATCAGCGACCGCCGTTCCGAAATCACCGGTCGTTAGCCACATTAGACAGGTAGTCGCTATACAGAGGGTCGTTATATAGTAAAATATCACGGGGAATCTTAAAACCGGTCGTTATAGACAGGCAGTCGTTATATACAGGGGGTCGTTAGAGCAGGTTTGACTGTATATATATTAAAAACGTGTGTGCCTCTACATAATGAGCATTGTGCCGCTATATACAATGGGGATACAATATACTTGACAATATATTTTTTTATTACAAACATAAACTAACATCTTAACATAGCATATCATGTTCGCAGGTTAAACTAAAACTGAAAATATGAATTATGTATAAGACTATTGCCTTATCTCAGTTTTATAGGCTTTAGAATATCTGCCTTCCGACCATAGTAGTTTGGTAGGTTTTAGAATATCTGCCTTCCCACCATAGTAGTTTGGTAGGTTTTAGAATATCTGCCTTCCGACCATTGTAGTTTGGTAGGTTTTAGAATATCTGCCTTCCGACCATAGTAGTTTGGTAGGTTTTAGAATATCTGCCTTCCGACCATTGTAGTTTGGTAGGTTTTAGAATATCTGCCTTCCGACCATAGTAGTTTGGTAGGTTTTAGAATATCTGCCTTCCGACCATAGTAGTTTGGTAGGTTTTGGAATATCTGCCTTCCGACCATAGTAGTTTGGTAGGTTTTAGAATATCTGCCTTCCGACCATAGTAGTTTGGTAGGTTTTAGAATATCTGCCTTCCGGCCATAGTAGTTTGGTAGGTTTTAGAATATCTGCCTTCCGACCATAGTAGTTTGGTAGGTTTTAGAATATCTGCCTTCCGACCATAGTAGTTTGGTAGGTTTTAGAATATCTGCCTTCCGACCATAGTAGCTTGGTAGGTTTTAGAATATCTGCCTTCCGACCATAGTAGTTTGGTAGGTTTTAGAATATCTGCCTTCCGACCATAGTAGTTTGGTAGGTTTTAGAATATCTGCCTTCCGACCATAGTAGTTTGGTAGGTTTTAGAATATCTGCCTTCCGACCATAGTAGTTTGGTAGGTTTTAGAATATCTGCCTTCCGACCATAGTAGTTTGGTAGGTTTTAGAATATCTGCCTTCCGACCATAGTAGCTTGATAGGCTTTATAATATCTGCCTTTCGACCATAGTAGCTTGTTATGTTTTAGAACATCTGCCTTCCGACCATAGTAGTTTGGAAAGTTTTTTTCTAACACCTACCTTCCAATCTTTTGGTAAGATTTAGTCCAAACAATATTTTATTCATTTTCAACCATATATATCCACATGGGATTGGCAAACAAGCCCAAGTTCATAGAAAGGCCAATAAATCTTCGGAACTGGAAACGACTTATTACAATATGGAATGAATAACATTAAAGTTTAACAATTAACATACATGCACACGTGGTGAATATAACTGATTGTAGCATGATTCGGGACGCCTTAATTTTTTAGTCTGTAAGTACAAGTATTGTACCTTATAATACAAAGTACAGACATTTACTATCACACAATCATTATCAAATTCAAAACAATTGATACGCAAATTTTAGCAAAACAAGTTTTCTTAATTTGATGTAATTTTTGGCAATGAAAAATATGTCCTTGTTTATCATTTTTTGGGTAAATATCATTTCTCCATGGAATTTTTTTTCAGTAAAAGAAAAATTTAACTGAAATTACATTTTTTTAGATCTGATTTGATATTAATGGTACATGATAGAAAAATGATAGTAAAAAAACTAATTTGCAATTACGTAATGGGCTTTCTCCGATTTTAAACCTTAATCGTGTATGACACATTTGAAGATGTCTACTTTAAATGTTAAAATATTGAGAGATTTTAACATTGTCTTTTTGTAAAAGAAACAAAAAATTTCATGAATATCTACAGGTAATGTATTCCATAATTTTACTTGGGAATTTCATAATGGGGTTTTATCAAATGGACTGGTACAATTGATTGACTGCGAATAAATTATTTGATTTCTTTTGAAATTTCTGATTATTTTCCTGGAATTAATTAAGTCAGTAAAATTCAGCACACCTACCTTCCGACCTGCAGCATTATTATGACGATTCATCTGTGCCTTTTTAGACGTTCTAATTTTGCCTCGTTTTGACAAAGAAGCGTCTGTAAAACTTTCACTTAGATAAAGTCCAAACTTCACATCATCCCCACATCCTCCCCATTTAAACTCGCCATCGGGGGGACTATTTGGGAGCGCTCCACAACTGCACTTAGTCGTCACACCTATACTGCATGCACGTGCAACAGAATGCACGAGCGAGGCTGACGATATAGCATATAAATATGCCTGCTCCCTTGTACCTGTTAAAAGATAATAAACAGCTTAAGGTACTTCAAACATAATAACTTGAACGTTATGTTAACAGTTTATGTAAGCTCAAATATGGTTTGACAAAGATGTTCGGCTTAGATTCTCAAAGCTCGAAATGATTTTGTTATTTAATATTCAGATTTGCTCCTTATAATTTAAATATGAGTATATCGAAAATAACTAACAATAAAGCATAATTTGATAAAAAAAAAAAATGAACAATAATATAATGATTAATATAAAATGATATTAAATAATAATAATGAAATCATCAATAAGTTCATTGATTGAAAACAAACTTATTGTCTTAGTCCCTCACAGCTCAAATAAAGTTTGAATGTTATTGAATACATATTTTTGAGGCAATTAGTTTACAAATCACTAAAGAATCGTTAATGAAAGTGAGTTGTTTTATTGGGATTAAAAAATAAACTGATTTCTTGTCAAACAATTACTTAAGTGAATCAATTCCATTTAAACAAAAAATATTTTCTGGTAAATAAGTACAGGTTAACTATGAATCATTGAATAATCTATTTTAATTCAAATAAGACGACACAGGCGTCTTTAACACATTTACGGCCTATTTTTAGTGGTATATATACATTGCAAGGCTTCTCCTTTAAACAGCCTGACACGAGAATCTTTAATACATCTCTTAATTCAATATGCAAAAAGGATGTTTTCACATGTCCTAGTGTTACTGACACATCAATGCGATACTCATTGTGTAAACGGGTCTAACTTATATGTACATGACCCATGTAAGCCCATAAAATACTAGTTACGACGTGCGGGGTATACCGAGGTAATATAGCCCGACCTGATATCCCAAGGCACCACCGTGTAGTCGGCTTTGTAAAACGATGCTGGACTGAAAAGCCATCTTTAAGTTGACACGTCATAAAATCTAACTCAACACCAAGTCGGTGCAATTTATTGTCGATATCTTTGTTAACAAAATCTTGTCAATTTGTACAATATAGTTTTATTGTGCATGAATATCCCATTGATAGAGTGGACCCACAGTAAAACGACAATAGGGTGTGTTGGATTAATTCCTGGTAAAGTGTATGGAGTTTGCCCCTCTAGGCAGGTCTTTGTCTGCTGCCCACATAAAGTTGGACGCATTGAATGTCAACGACGACAAAACATTGCTGGATCTGGAAACTTTCAGGGAGGTCCATTGTAACCAATGAGTTTATGGCGATAAGCTCCGGCACTTCACACCTTTTTCACACTACTATCACCCCCATCTCACAGACCCACCAAACACCGGTAACCAGGCAACACACTTACCCTTTGTACCCTCCAAGTATCTTATATACACGTTTGGGATATTTTATATCTGCAACTTCCTCCTCTTAAGCTAGCTAAACTACCTTCCAATGGCGATATTATTCCCGTCTAGTATTTTTTTTTAGCGTCCTAGTTTACCAGTTAGTCTTATTCTTTGTGGTTCCCCAATAACGATGTTTTATTTTCTTTTTTATTGCTCTCGTTAGCTACAGAATCAACGTTTACAAATCAACGTTTGGCAAGCATTTTTTACTGAAGCTAATTAAAATGGTTCATAAACAAATGGTTGGTTATCTTGATTTTTGTAACTGGTTACAGGGGTTCGCAATTGGATATTTTTTCACAAGAGTTCTTACTCACTTTAAGTTGACTAAAGAGGTTCAAAACAAATGCTTGGCCGTCAGGGTATTTCCTACTTTTGAAAGTTATTCACTGTTACAGTAAAAGTTTGTTTAAACATAATGATTTCTGCTTTCACATCATATTGCATATTGATGATCAACTCTTATCACACACGATGAAATGAAGTTGTATTTTGTTAAAGGAAGTCTTAGTTTATAATACAAATACTACACTATCACGAAACTTGGTCTAAGAATAGACAATTAATGTCGGTACAGGGAAAAGAATTCAGACACATTTTTTTATTAATTTATTCATTAGGTTGGATTATGCTTGAATACATTTCATATTGCGTATTTTATGGATTATTATTACACTCTATCTTATTTTATATAAAATTATATATTAAACAGTTATAAACCTCAATCGAATAAGAGAAATGTCCAAAGCACTCACCTCTTACAAGGTCACGTGTAAGACGAGGAGACTTCCGGATTGATGAACAGTTCCACCTCCTGTCACTAAACTGTGATTCGCACGTGTCTTTCGTTAGTACAGCAGCATGTGACACAGTCCCCATTAAGTCAAGGTTTTGTTTACATATCTTAATCTGTCGCTTCACCATACCGAAAGCTTTAGAACAGTTCTGGTTGCCTTGCCAAGGTTTCTGTTTACTCTGATACAAAGCTCTGAAAGACATAAAGAAACCGAACCGTAGGATAATGGCTTACACACTTTTCATATAACACTTTTGATACTGTACCGTCTTTAATATCACATATATATACTAGACAAACATCAGCACGATAATGGTTGTAACGAGGTTTAATAAGAACAGGTATACGGTATTGCTCCCTATGGTAACCAACGCTTCTATGTTTATTGTCATTACTTATGGCGAAATTTGATCAATTAATTTCGAAGTGTCAAGACCACATGTTAGTGTCAGGAACACAGCATGGACAGAAAATTTAATTATCTAGATTTTTTTTACCTGGAGGTACATAATGTGGGGTACAAACTCGGGCTAAATACTATTTACGTGAAATATGGACCATCAGACGCTATAGCGGTTTCGTGGTCGATTGGCCACACTGTCCATACGCTATGTACCATTCCTAAGTGGTGTTTTGTCCATATGATGTGACAAATGGAGGACTCCCATAAACAACTGTATCTACTTCTTCACGTCAGCATATTATCCTGCTCAACAGACAGGCGCCTTTCATCTCCCCTACATCTACAGATCGACATCTTTGGCCTAATTTGTCGTGATGAGACTTGCCTGCAGACAATACCGTTAAACACAGTATACCATGGGTGAGGAACAGTCTTAAGCATTAGCCTTTGATTAGGTTTCTTGTTAAAATGAGCACTATTTTTAACCATTCTACTATAATTATATTGACGAGAAACAAACGCCTTGTTGTGTTTCACCTGCTTTACAGCGAAAACATCGATCTTGTCGAATTTCACAAAATCCTTTTTAAGGCATACACAAGCCAATGGAGGCACGAATCCATCGATTTTGCCTCTGGTTTTTTTTTCACATGTTAGATATTCATTAATAATTGTCATCATTAAAAATATAAAATATACATTTCAGTGAAATGTTGTCAATATATTTTACCTTTTTTTATTTCCATGTTATATTTTTACCGAGAAATGTTATGTTAAGGCCCTCAAAATCACTGCCGAGGCCCAGACAACCAAAACATATGCATTATTCAGTTTGATTAATGCTTTGGATATCTTAGTCTCACATGCATTGAAAAAGATGCGGATACCTTGTGTCTATTGTACAATATATTGTCCGTCCATCTAACCTTGCTGTATGTTCAACATACGGTTTATACATATAAACGAAAGTAATTATGTTTGCGAGAATGCCTGAATAGAACTAGGGAAAGGAGTACATCGTTATATAATAAAACCTGTTCCTATCAAACAATAATTTTATGAATGAGTTAGGAATGTAATCTTTAATGCAGACAAACGTTTCCCTGGTTTTTATTGTATACACTTAGTGTCTATTATTTGTGAGCATGCCCTAATTTATATAAACATCTACACATATCAAAGCTATATACTAGATTGTAGTTTACAATGAAACGGAGAAAAAAACTAGCAGCAATAACACAGAACGTGTAGGGTTTCTGAAGGTTGGGTAATTTGTCTGTAAAGCAGGGATAGTTCTCCAATTGGCAGGTAGAGGAGTGCGCGTGTGTTGATAGCTGTATAACGATGCTCGAGAAGGGGAGGGTATATTGAGTCGGTCACGTGGGCAATGGAATGCGTCCGTGTCACGAGGTGCTAGCTCCTTATTGTTTCGATGACGTTGTTAACAGATTTGCACGTGAAATGGGGTTTGGTGTGAGGCGCTTCAGTATGGAGCTGTGAAAGCATGTGTCTTACGTGGAATCTCAAGTGGAAAAGGTGCGAATTGTTCTTCGCAATTAACATACTGCTACTAACGAGAGACACAAACCACTCATCACCGCTAACAGTACACCTAGTATCAACTGTACTGCTATAGAAACAGTCCTGTCCTGTTGCTGTGGACACACAGAAATATGCTGTAGACAAAAGTTTACTTGTAACAGCCCGATGTTGGCATTCATCATCATAAACTGTCTGTAATACATGTATCGTTTTTTATTGCCATTCATTTTGTAAACATGTGAGGTAAACATCTACAAAACTCATTTCGGCAATAGAACAAATGTCTGTGAACACGTGAGGTAGACGTCTACAAAATATATGTCGGCAATGGAACGGATGTCTTAACATGTGAGGTAAACAGGTCTGTAAACATTTGAGGTTAAAATCTACAAAATATATGTCCGTAGTAGAATAAATGTCTAACCACGTGAGGTAAACGTCTACAAAATACTTGTCGGCAATAGAACGCATTACCATATGCGAATATAAGAAAACTATAAGTCGGCAATAGAACAAATGTCTATCAAATCGTGAGGTGTACGGCGAAAAGTCGAAAGAATAGACCCGAAATCCAATGCTGAATACTAGAATGAAGACAACTAAAAAGGGGGAAAGACAAACCGATAAAACTGATCTTAGTAAAAGTATCAAATGTAGACATTTCAGATTTACGCACGTATAGGGAAAAGACACGTCCTATAAATATTATACCATGGCATTTGTTCAAGGAACAGAACTTTCTGGGATGTTTTACCGTTAGTGTCAATTAGGTTAGTTTAATGTTGAACACGCCGCATTGTATAACAAATATACAATTATATGAAATGTTACATGTAGGTGATGCAGTGTCAGAGAGGAAGCTCGTGCCGTCGCTATCACAAGCGGGAACACCTAGGATTCGCCAAGCTTCGCTGGTGGGGCCGCGATAAACCACTGCACACGCGCGTACACTCTGGGAAGGGGGGACATAAACTACCCAATAATACCCGTCATGTTATGGTATAAACTATCCGGTAATTCGCGCTCTGTTACAATATGAGCTGCCTGCCCACACCGTAAATTTCTTTAATTTGTTCCCTCTATGTGTCATTTGTAGAATAGGTCGCCAACTCGTCCTTCAGCCACGCCAGCAATGTTATGAATGAATTTGTCAGTGTGTAAATAAACTGTTGATTTAGTGTGATATTATATGACATAACTATTCTGGTAGAGCGTGATGTTATTACAACCTGTTTTAAAAGGAATTTTCAGGACAAAAAATATGGAATATTACCAAAATTTTTAACATTATGTACGTGAATAACAAGGCCGTCTTATTAATGTATATACAGTATTTATTGAAATTACCACCCATACGTACATATTTGAATAGTTTCAAGTCTATGATGTTTAACCTTGTTGAATCAAATGAAAAAGAAAAACACGAAGAAAATAAATCTGATACCGATTGTTATATCGATTGTTCAATAAAAGAGAAAAGAGTAATCGTATTTCTAAATTCAATAAGCATGTGTATGTCTACCCATCATGAAGGCTTTCTACATTCATTAATATATAGTTAAATAATACGTCGCTTTCAATTCAATTAATTAATCACTGACGAGAAGGAGCAGCTGTACGACTCCGTTATATGTTTATTATACGGCATATATTGTATATATATAAAAATAAAAACGTACACGTGTGCGTTTTTGTTTGTACAGTCCGTATTATGTAAGATATGTTTGAAGAAAGTGTATATCGATATATTTAACTAGAAGAGACGTTAAAACCGAATTATTTCGCTAAATATCCTAATCCACCAAGTATTCGAGTTAACGACACACCAGGGGATATGTGATTTAAAGGGTTTCCCGACTCGAGCGTGCATTAGCAAGCTACATCACACATCCAGCATGAGTAACTTAACCAGACTGTAGTCTGTTCCTCATCAAGTAAGACATAAATGTCTCTTTCGTGAGATTCATAAAAATGAAACAAAAGACCTGTCTCTGTTGATCTAAACGATTTGTCACAAGATCAAACTTTAACACTTGATCCTTTTTATCACACATTTAAATACGAATCCCTGGAGATATGACGATACCACACACGAATTATCAATGGTGGAAACTCCGGCCTTGAATCGAAACAATAAACAGCATGGGAGAGCATGGAATACCACACGACCTCTCGTCATCGGCCTAAAGCTCCAACACTGAGATGCATTAACTACTAATTAAGATAATGAAAACTGCAGACGGCTCGCTGTCACGTGTTATCATAAGGTAGAACTGTAGTACAATGTATTGCCATTTTGAAACAAGTTCTGTTGGCGACATTGCAGATGATGTTTGTACAGTCTGTAAAATAACACACACTGGATGTGTAACGTGGATGCCCCGTGTACCAATCACTATTATCCTCACAACAGAGGCCACCACCAATTATATAATAAGTCTACCTAGTTTTTGAATGCATTGCGATGTTTCATGTTCTAATGGATTGACCTTTGACCCCTCCGTAGAATAGCCCCTATATCGCGTTACCCTCAATCTGGTATCAGGGGCTCTTGACATGGTAATTTGAAATTCTACTTCTTTTCATTGATAACACTTTTGAAAACGCTCGTTTCGTTATTTTAGACATCAATGAAAGTATAAGTGATACTTGAAAATTTATCAAAACGAATTATCAAACGGTATGTTGTTGAGCTGGAGTAGATCATCGCTTCAGCTCGTCATAAATAAGGCACTTGAGATGTTAGTCTGAGTGGTCCGCCTTTCACGGCGATCCTATGTACACAGACGAGCGACATCAAAGTCATAACACAAAACCATTGAGAACAGCTATTGTCGATTTATCGCTCAATGGAAAGTAGTGGGGTGGCCACTCAGAGCCTAATGGCAGGTAAAAGGATTGATCTTCCGATTTGATCGCCTGTAATATCTTCTAAATCTTCCATATGCATGTAAGCCAAATTTATAAAATTGATACCCTCCATATTCTGTCAAAATCAATTGTGATAAAATGTAGCAATTGTCAAAAGTTACCATGAATACAAATATTTTATGTTTTCTCAAAAGTAATGTTTGATACAAAATAAATATATATAATTATGTTGTCAAAACTTTTGATACAAATATCTGCTCTACCTTCTTAACTGGTAACGTGGAAGCATGTACCCACTATATACTGCTAATAGTAAGCTTGTATACATATATGTTTCCGAAGATACATTACAGGCCAATCACAGCAGTATATCATTATAATGTAGTATAACATATATTTATATTACTGTATTTTCTAGTACTGTTTACATATCTTGTGATTGCATTTGTATTATCTGTGTTTTACATAAAGGGGAGGATTGTCTCGAAAATTTGACATTTTTCATTGTCGATACTGTTAGAATTACTTCTTTGCCCAATATATATATATATCTAAATTTTCCTTAGATGATATAAAAAACATAAACAGAGTTAAGTGGCTATGTTGTCATAGATTGTTGCCACAAATGATTGATGAATTCAACATCTTAAATAGTATGTTTAGCGCGAGAAATATATTGCTTAGATTTCAGAGAACCACATACAACTCGTGCAAATTACATGAAACTAAATGTATTGTTATCCTTGCCTTTGTGCTTAATTTGAAGCTAGCTTGCATTAATGTAATCTTCACAAGACTTATCATTCTCAAATAATACTTATTTTTAACCCTGGTATCTTACGTGTGTCGATCCATCACCCCCTGTGACCCTCTTGTTTAATTTATATAGCCTGTTATCAGAAATCAATGTTTATAACTTCCAAGTCTTGAGCACTACACTTGTATCACACAAAGAGTCTAGGGGATTATTCATGACAGCAAATATTCTCATTACAAATCAAAGTGTTTACACTTGTTGGCTGTTCATATCCTCATCGAGGGAGTTACACCTGCTCATGCCCAATATGTTGATATTTTTTCTCTCGTCCGCGACAGTTTCTATCTTCTCCAGACAACGATTTCTTATTTCCATACCTGAAAAATGTTTTATATTTGCTGGTAGTTTATTCTCTCCATATCCAACAGGGGTTTACTTCTTCTATACTTTACAAACCCTATCTTCCATAGCTAGCTGTTTATTTCTCCCAATAAGATGCAAAGCTTAATCACTCAGTATACACTGTTGTGGTTTGTTTTTATTTACTTTTGTTTTTTCGTGAAATTGCTTGAAAATTTGTTCAGGGTAAAAAAATTTGAATATTTGTTCAGATTTTTAAACTCCGAATATTTGATTTCTTATAACGTAGAGCTCCTGAATACATCGTGTATTCTTATATATATACAACTCGTCAAACGTTCTTAGCGCTTTAGTCGCATCTTCGCTATACTTCGGTCTGAAGAATCGCCAAGATGCGACAAAAGCGTTAAAGGCGTATGTATTACTTCGTCCGTAGGGAATCATATTTAACAATTTCGTAAGGAAATCATTGAAGGTCTTTATGTAAATCTAACACGTTATATTAACTGAAATCAAAACCGAACTCACGAATATTATCATTATCACAGTATTGGTGTTCATCTGCAGAATTTAAACCTACAAAATATATCATAATATAAAATAAAGTTTATATATCTTACTACGGAATGAGGATCTCCATATCATTGGAGAGACTTAATGATACTTCTAGCACCTATTGCACCCTGACACCAATCTCACCCTGGCACATAATGCAATCTGGCAATTATTGCACCCTGACACCAATTACATCCTGATTGGACTTGTACCCTGGTATCGATAGCACTTTGCCACCAATTGTACTCTGACACATATTGCACCCTGGTAAATAATGAAACAGTTGGCATATTTATCTGTTGCGTTCCTACATATTTTTCTACAACTTCCTTACTTGTTGCCCTTTTGTAGGCGTTTACCTGTTTTCTACTGGGTTGCCCTCAATGAGCCTGTTATATTGACGAGCTGTCGAGACTACGTCAAATAGTTATCAGTTTATTTATATAATGAAAATAACCTTTAACATAAATAAAACAGTAATATTTTTCAATATGTATTACTTTTAAAACTCATTGACGTTGATTATGATAAATAAGTACATGAAGTTTTATGAAATTATTTTTTTTAATTCAAACATAAACAACCCGAACCTGATTAGCGCAGGAAGATGCTTAGGTAAGAATCACCTGCAGGGCAGTAACCTATCAGTGATGTTATCCTAACTTCCTAGTTCTCGGGCACATTATCAGACACAAGGTTCCAGAAATACTTCTATAGATCGAGACATTTGGCCATGCTATCCGTCCCCTCTATCAATATAAGGGCGATAGCGCATTGCTTCTCCACAGCGTAGCTGATTAACTAAAACATCTCCGAGCGTTTTGCAATAAAATCGCAAGATACACTTGTGATGACGATTAAAAATAAATCATTTCAAATTAAGTCAAAGTACAACTACACAGCAACATCTTGAATAGTTTAATGTAAAAAAAAATTGGGCCGTGTGTGTTACTACAGGTTATACTTCACAGGCGAGACACATCTTAACAGGACCAATTCCCGACCGAGAACCGCGGAGTTAATTCGAGAGAAAAGGATTTGTAGAACATAACATATGTAGCCCGATCAAAATACCGCCACTAGTCGCCTGCTTGGAGTTAAGTATTCCATCATCAAACTATATGGGATATTTATAAAACTAATATATAAATCAAATCAAATATGCTTCATTCATTTACAATGTTAACCAGATGTGAGCTGTTAACCACAAAGACTGTGCTAGGGCTGTCCAGACATAAGGCACGCGCGTGAAAACAGCGCCCAGTAATGCTACATATCAAACAGGTTCGAGCTACTATGTTGTCTAACATACCATCATTTAATGGTAAATATATTAAGTCCCAATATAATGTTATTAAATCATTGACGACTCATTTAGAGACTTAGAGACTTAAAACGGATATATTTCAGCCATATTAGGACGATTTATGTATCTAGATCTGGAAATGAATAATTTATCATATTCTTTAAATGATATTGTTTACGTTCGATTTCAAAGTAAATACTTAAAATTTATTTCTTATTTTTTAAAAAAGCATTTGGATATAAAGCCGTCCTCACTAGATCCGTTGATCGTTAACGATATTTTCTGATCTGAAGCTGTTGTGTTACGACGCCATAAGACTCCATTACTAAATTAAATATACATCAACACTTATCCATAATAGGTTTGATATCTACATTAAGACCAGCATACTTGACTGGAGTCTTCTGTTTTTAAATTTTTATGTATTTTTGATATACTTCGTGAATTTCAACGCTCTACCACATCCTAAGATAACTTCCATTATCTTTTTATTTTAAAAATATTATCTAAAGACTATCTATGCAAAAAAATGAATGTGTGACGATTATACGGAAAATCCTATGGGCATCCCCTACAAGCAATTTTGAGCTGTAAAATATGTTCAAATGTTCTACTTAGCCTTTGTACAAAAATAGGAAATGCTATGGATTTCGTATATACTTCAAATAAAATTGATTTGGAAATTCCATCCTGACTATGTAGTACCGAAATCATCAAACCAACAATAGCATGAATTGATACGATCCGAGGGTAAACATGTTTTTATCATTACTTGGTGTTCAGATAATATAACTATACATATTGTCAGCTGATAATAGTGATCTCTCATGTTGACGTTATATTTAAGGATTAAATAAATTTATTTTTTATTTAAATGAGGTATAACACAAACGGAGCGGTTTCTGATGAGAGTATACTCCAGTTTTTTTTTGCGTTATAACTCCATAACATGAAATGTATTCGAATGAATCCTTGTAATGTAATTAATATACACGATCCCTTTCATTGACGAACTCTTTTCTCTTAGAAATAATCACGCTGCTGTATCAGCCAATCAAACAGGACGTTACGAACGGCGACGTCATTTTTTATGTTATGGTCTGATAACATAAATATTTAAGCCAATGAGAATGCTTGTTAAGGGCAATACCAAATTATATAGCTATATTCATTATATTAATTGAACATGGAACAGTACAAGTATTTTTACATACTGGTAGATACATTTCATTGCTGAAGATATTTGTTATCAAATGTCTTTGATAAAGTAGGCCTTGCTTAGTTGAATAAGTATAAACCTAACTTATTAAACACGATCAGCATATTTGTATATAAGTTTGTAAAACAATATACGATTGTCGTGGTAAGAAATGTTCAATGGGATGCTAACATCTCAAGAGGTAGTGTATTACACATCAGCGTCACATCACGCCGAGTGCCAAAGGGATCCCTATCAGATAGGGGACGCCGGAACATTCTTCCACGAACGATAGCATTGGCGCATAGAACTACACGAATTTGAAGACCTCTCTATCGATATTAATTTAAAGAAATCGTTGTTGGCTGAGAGTAACTGTACACTACTTATCAGTTGTTGAGATACCGTAAACTTTTGTGATACCCGCCCATCCACGTGCCTTCGATAGAGATGCATATTAAACGTGTTTTATATGCACTGTGATTTGTTTCTTGTCTGCGGGTTAATGTTCTAACAATGTTAAGATAACCCATGTTACAACAGTGTCTAGTCCATTAAATCCAATGTTGCATGCAGACTGATAACTTCAGGGCTATCCCTTTTAAATGTTCACCAACGAATTTTAAATATAGATTAGTTCTTAAACATTATGTTTCTGTTATATAAATATACTTTTAATGAGTCAATGTTCGTTATGAGAGCGAATATATATTGGTATTTATGATATTGAGGATGTATATGTCCTTTTCAAAACTAGAAAATATTCTTTTAATGCTCAAGAAAATGTCGCTATGATTCTCAAAAGAAACACTTACGAAAAATACATTCCTTGATTCATTAGAATTTTTTAAGGATACATAAAGGCATTGCAAAACATTATAAAAATGTTCGAGTAAAACTGAAACTTGTAGACAATACCAAAATGTGACAAAAGGAAACACAAAGACATTAAACAGGAAGACAGCAAGACCTCCAATAAAAAAACCAGTCTCCAATAACTATGAGTTCACAAACAGTGCAGGTTTCCTGCTCGGCACGCAAAACTGTCATAATATCAAAAGTACATATATTGCCGAAGATCTAAAAAAAAACATAGGTCTTAAGTATGACACATTGAAATATCTTGGGTGGACTTTTAGCCGTGATAACAAACGTGGGATTTTTCACGCTCACGTAGATTGAAGATTCTCTGGTTAAAAACATTATTTGAATAGTTCGAAAACCGGAAATTGTAGGTAAATTTCAATGACAAACAAATTCATTAGTAACATTATCTCAATAGTAAGACGGTTATGTTACTTTAGTAACAAAGTTTGTTGCCTTTTTCAGTTGGATCGCTGATCCGGTGTTAGACATGTTGAGTGATTCGTGCATGCTAAATATTTCTTCTGTGACAAACTTCCAGATAAGTGACACACTCTCCGAGACGGCCTACAGAGAGATTAGTATAAGTTGTTTCTCAATCCTCGTTAAATAAATATGTATAACCAAACTCACGTCTTCTCCTATACTACACACATCTCTTATTGCAATGTTCGCTGTCATACGTTTCCGATATCACTACACCTGGTGTCATATTGCTAGTTATTAGATCATTAACGGTGATGACCGATCATAACAGCTTATTCAATATCGCCTTTGTAAGGTGAAATTCCACTGTTAACACTCAAAAACGGAAAAGGTCAGAACCAAGGTCACGGGAAGAGATCAGTGTCACGTGACGTCAACAATAGATCCGCACCAACGCTAGGATTTGATTAGTTCACGTTGCATTTATATTGCAGCGCTGAAATGATATTGTTTCCATTTTTCAAACACAAAATGAATATTCCTGTCAAGGCATCAAATAATTTACTTTTTGTTATCTCATGTATGTTTGATTTAGAAATGACCGTTCGCCCTCGGAGAAGGCGTGTTATCCACGGTATGTAAGTTGGCGCTATCCCACACAATAGAATTTAACAGTTTAGATATAAAATATTTCAACTTCAATGCAGTGTTTCTTCACTGTATATAATCATTAAGTAAATACATTAAAAGCAGGTTGTCTTTTTATATACAATTAACATTTTATTTTTAGGATTAAGGTTTATGCGTAAGAATAAAAAGAGTAGGATGAACAACGTCTGTCTGTGTCGGTTTTCTATGGCTTGGCTGTAATTAGGTTTTGAAGCAACGTTTGGTTATTGCCACATTAAACGATTGCTGTCAGCGATAGTAGGTACACGTTTATAGTTACATAATGGGAAACTAACGACTGGAGTTCCAAACTGTCGAACATCAAAACGTCTTCATCACACGGAATTCCTATCAAACGCCATATGTAAATTACTCACGGTACCGTCCATTCATTTCCGGTTGGAAAGTAAAATATTTCATCCAATATACCAACAACGCCAAGCTCAAAGCATTCGTCAGACAAATTAGAAACATTTTGTGTCCAAAAAAACGTCATCTACGAATTTTACTCAAAAATTAACATGGGTTTGGGAAGAGTACCCATCACATAAAATCGTACCATGGAATAAGAATGACCAATACAAAACAAGAAAAAAAAACTGATACATCTTCCTTACATTTTGAAAAATTTCTCACAAATGCATGCCGTCTTTGTCTATAATGACTAAAGTGTTATTTGCTAAAAATTTTCAAACGTTGCAATTTTGGTTACATTGGGTTAGAATCATTCGTAGATTGTAAAATGATATCATTTTGGTTTCTAAAACGGTTCTCATATCTTTGATTGTCAGTAACATTGACATATATTACCTGAAATTATTAGTCTAACTTTGTTCATTCGGAGTGGAATCATTAATTAAATGCAAACGAAAATAGCGGTATCGGTGTCCGATATTTTTCAGCAATACATTGCAGAATAAAAAAACATTTTCTCAAAACATGGGAATTGTGATAAGAAATATTAGAAATTGAATAACGCATGATGCCGATTTTTGCCTGTTTTACTGACTAAAGACCTAAGTATCTATAGCTAGTCTTTAACACTAAAACATTGCAGATATGTTGGCCGCTTGGCTTGGTGTAACTGCTTTGACAGGTCTAGTCTAGTAGCCATCAATCTCCCACTGCATCAGACGGCGTAATTGGCCACTCTTTGATACCATGTAATTGGTGAGTTAAGTCATGTGATGACTTTACAATAGCTGCAGTTTCTCTTCTCTTAATACACAAGACTACCTGACGCAAGGGGCGATTATTTTATAATCCTCGAATTAAGTAAGATCAGAGAGCTGCTGATAGTGGCGCAACTCATGCATGCCCTCCGACTACAGCTCATAACGAGACCTCACGGGGATCAGATGACAAAAATCGAGATAGCAATATAAGCTCGTACCGTGCGAGACCTTGACGAGAGTTGGGTCGTCCAACCTTAACCCTTGTGCTACTCAATCATGTCTGCCAGTATTGCGTTGTATAGTGATATGTACAGAACTTATCTGCTACCGCAGTCGGTTTAACCATTATGTAACGGGTGTCTCCAGATTCCAAACATCCTCATCTGACCTTTCATACTTGTTATGCTATTCACATCTTTTCGTGTTATCCATGGACGATGACAGCCCTGTATCAGGTGCGTGGCGTACATGAGGTAGCACCCTACTATAATTCCTTACCCCGTCTACAGGTTTCGATAGCAGGTTTCATTCACGGGTTACCAGCAACCACCTCACGGGTCGCCAGATAGGCATTCACCAGACCTATACCGTTATGAACAATCACCAGGCCCATACCGTTATAGAAGCCTTTTTATTACATTGTTACCAGTGAAATATCGAAAAATATTTATTCTATAAATGTTATATTTTCACTAGTGAAAAATGTCGTCTTTCTCATTTTTTTACTGATTTGACCAATCGCAACGCTGCTTACAAACGACAATGGGAAAATAAAAGCTGACCCGACATACTTTGCTATAACATGTAATAAACAGATTATCTAATAGTATCTTCAGTAATACCAAAATTACTGAATACAGTAGATATCCTCCATTTATAATAATATCACAAAATCCATCAATTGAAGAAAGTCTTTGAAAGAGATTTCTGTCAAAAGACGAATTAAATATGTGAATATATATCCTGAAAATATATACCAAAAAATGTATTTTTTCTTTTTCTTTTTATGATAACGGAGACAAGATATATCAAACCGTAACTATCTCAAACCCGACAAAAAAAGCGGGGGGGAGGGGGGGGGGGGGGGTAAATACTAATAAATATAGATTGCCAGACCCTTAAAACAGTGCAAGGTGAATAAGACCGGGTGTTCTGAAAGAATAAGCGTTCTCTGCTTCATGGACGACACTCGCCATGCACATGTAGGTCAAGTTCGAGTTAACTATCTCAAAACTAGAACTACGGTTAACGATTTCAGGAATATGTTATGAATATGTTTTCGATAAGACATTTAAAAAGTATACATTCCATATTTTTTGCAAAAAGTTATATGGCAGTTGTCCTAGAATTGTATGTATAGGATACATATAGCACGCGAAGCATGCAGAAGACAACCACAAACGTTACACTGTTTTACAGGTAACACACAAGTGGAATTACGTAACGCTTCATCTGATCGAGCCGGATATGTTTTTTATGCTAACGGTTACATAGGTAACGTCTAAGATGGTATCACATATTTGATACACCGATAAAGTTATTATGGGCTGGGGGTCCTGCTGGTAGACAAAATCAACCTTATTTTAAGCTAGGTTTTCGCGTCGTTGGATGGGTGTCGTGAATTGAACGTTAGATACACGTATCGGATCAAAGCAAGAACAATGACTAGTAATGATATTGTGAAAAAATAAATAGTCTCGACACAAAAGTCAACTGTGTTCCTCCTTGTTAGAGGTCAAAAGAAACAATTGCATGATGTATGCGAGGAATGTTTGAGGTTTACGAGAGTTCTGTAAGAAGATAGAACTTTGCACGATAACTCTAGCGTAAATGACATTTTTAGTGCCGAGCAAATTTCTAAATAGATTAGGTGTTAGCCTAAGTATTGGTAGCGTTCGAGTAAACAGGTTTCTCCTAACACCTGTTAGCGGCACCCTACTCCCTCTGAACGGATGTAGGACACGTTTTCTCCAACAATAGACTCAAATACACCAAAATATCCCTCCGACTCAACATCAATTATAACGACACAATCTCACCTTGGCACCACTTCAAGGTCACGCAAAAGACATGCGAGTTTACACATTGAAAACTATTAGACTTATTACAGTAGTAACTTTCTGGTCTAACATCACAACTATGGTCGTACGGCGGTGATGCCCATTGTCGATGAGGTTAATACAGGGCTTTTGTATAGTAGTAATAGGCTGATTCATCACACGGTAAAATGAAGACGCAATACGTCTACCAGATGTGTCCAGTGGATACTGGATGTGGTCATTGATAATGATATTACAAAATAATTTTTTTTGGACAGGTAAAACTTAAATATTCTTACGCTACGATGAATACCGACAATGATGATGCAAAACAAAGAAAATTAGTGACTTCATTGAACACGTCCTCGAAACATTGGGCAAGGCATTTCAACTTTTGTTACGCTTTAATCTAAACTATTCGTTCCTCCCTTATTTATATATTCAGTATATTGCTTTTCTCGATATCATAGGATTCCTTGTAAATGTAACTAATGGTGGAACTGATGAAACTCCGTCATAAATAATCATTAATTGGCATCATCACTATATCGTCCTCGATAGCAAGTTTCTACCTGTTGCTCAATTTGCGAATTGAATACATCAAAATAGTCTATGGTCATTTTTATATCAAAATGTTCTGCCGTTACCAATTGAATACTGACGCACGGGAACAAAAAAGGAGAAACATCTTGGTAATTTATGATATTGCTAAGTAGGTGCAGTTAAATGGAATCGGTTTGAAGTCATGTTTCCACTATAAACCACATGGGTTTGTACTGACATTGATGGGTAATCCGATCGTTTTTCTTTGTCTAAAGAAATATTTGGGGGTTTAACGCAGAGCGTTTTATATCCTATATTTGATTTATTGTGAACATACATCAAAGCTTAGTTAAACAGCAGTATTTTAGGCTGTAGAATGTATCTTTAAAATAAACAAAAACATTTTGCATAAAGTACACATAACCGCGAATATTTATGTTTCAAGCACAAATGAACTGCAATGAACAATGTATTTCTGGGTACCGATGGAGCAACCATGAAAACATACGCCGGAACAGGAACAGGAAATAGTGAGTTAACGGTTTGTTTGGTGGGTTTTTTTTGGGTTTTTTTTTGGGGGTTTTTTTTTTTCTAGCTTGTGTTTTCTTGGCAACGGAACTCAATTTGATTGACCCACTGAAAATATTGCTGAATTCTGCTATTTGCGCATTCGGTTATCTTTCTGTTCGTCACGGTTGCTACCATCTTTAATTTAAATGAAATTGTTTGCGCTTTAACAGACCTCACTTACATAGTATGTGGTATACAATTACACCACGGCTGGTATACTTCTAATACAAATCTTACAATTTCTTATATTACCGGAAAACATTGCTATGGTCAAACAATCCTCAGAAAATTGCAAAAAAACTATTTTTTTCGTAATATTTTGACGTAATATTCCGTTTTTATCAAGAAAAGTGAAAAAAAGGCTACCCTCCTAAATATTTGCCTCAACTAAATTATCACACATACACCACATCATCAAAGGAGAAAACCTTTTGAACGGCAAAATGCGTTTAATCAAATGATGTAGTGTTTGTTTGTTTTTGCTGATTTGGTTCGTTTGGTGCCGTCATAATATACAGGTCACATGATAAGTGTAAAGGAGTATGGTTGCAACAGATAAAATATGTATACATTATCAGCCAAATTAAAGATTTCGCCTCCCTTGTATGTAGGCAAAAAATGATTCTAAATTGGTCGCGATATATATCGCCTCTTACAAACATATCACGCAAATTACCCCGGACCATTCAGATCTACTGACCAAGTGTGGTCTTATTTTTATAGAAGATAAGGAAACATTTTAAAATAATACATAACAGCAAGTGATTAACATACCGTAACGTCAAATTCCATGGACAAATTTGGGGAAAACATATCCATAGACAGGAAATGAGGAGACACCAACACAGACGGAAACATAACAATAGGAACTGAGGAGACACCGAAACAGACGGAAACATGATAATACAAACTGAGGAGACACCAAAACAGAAGGAAACATAACAATACAAACTGAGGAGACACCAAAACAGACGGAAACATAACAATAGGAACTGAGGAAACACCAAAACAGAAGGAAACATAATAATACAAACTGAGGAGACACCAAAACAGACGGAAACATAATAATACAAACTGAGGAAACACCAAAACAGAAGGAAACATAATAATACAAACTGAGGAGACACCAAAACAGACGGAAACATAATAATACAAACTGAGGAGACACCAACACAGACGGAAACATATCAATAGGAACTGAGGAGACACCAACACAGACGGAAACATGATAATACAAACTGAGGAGACACCAAAACAGAAGGAAACATAACAATACAAACTGAGGAGACAAAACAGACGGAAACATAACAATAGGAACTGAGGAGACACCAACACAGACGGAAACATAACAATAGGAACTGAGGAGACACCAACACAGACGGAAACATAACAATAGGAACTGATGAGACACCAAAACAGACGGAAACATAATAATACAAACTGAGGAGACACCAACACAGACGGAAACATAACAATACAAACTGAGAAGACACCAACACAGACGGAAACATAATAATACAAACTGAGGAGACACCAAAACAGACGGAAACATAATAATACAAACTGAGGAGACACCAAAACAGAAGGAAACATAACAATACAAACTGAGGAGACAAAACAGACGGAAACATAATAATACAAACTGAGGAGACACCAACACAGACGGAAAACTAACAATAGGAACTGAGGAGACACCAACACAGACGGAAACACAATAGGAACTGAGGAGACACCAAAACAGACGGAAACACGACAATAGGAACTGAGGAGACACCAAAACAGACGGAAACACGACAATAGGAACTGAGGAGACACCAAAACAGACGGAAACACGACGATAGGAACTGAGGAGACACCAAAACAGACGGAAACACGACGATAGGAACTGAGGAGACAACAAAACAGACGGAAACACGACGATAGGAACTGAGGAGACAACAAAATAGACGGAAACACGACGATAGGAACTGAGGAGACACCAAAACAGACGGAAACACGACGATAGGAATTGAGGAGACACCAACACAGACGGAAACACGACGATAGGAACTGATGAGACACCAACACAGACGGAAACATAACAATAGGAACTGAGGAGACACCAACACAGACGGAAACATAACAATAGGAACTGATGAGACACCAAAACAGACGGAAACATAATAATACAAACTGAGGAAACACCAACACAGACGGAAACATAATAATACAAACTGAGGAGACACCAACACAGACGGAAACATGATAATACAAACTGAGGAGACACCAAAACAGAAGGAAACATAACAATACAAACTGAGGAGACAAAACAGACGGAAACATAACAATAGAAACTGAGGAGACACCAACACAGACGGAAACATAACAATGTGAACTGAGGAGACACCAAAACAGACGGAAACACGACGATAGGAACTGAGGAGACACCAAAACAGACGGGAAAGCAACAATAGGAACTGAAGAGACAACAAAACTGACGGAAAAGCAACAATAGGAACTGAGGAGACAACAAAACAGATGGAAATACAACAATAGGAATTGAAGAGACACCAAAACAGACGGAAAAGCAACAATAGGAACTGAGGAGACATCAAAACAGATGGAAATACAACAATAGGAATTGAGGAGACACCAAACCAGACGGAAACACGACGATAGGAACTGAGGAGACACCAACACAGACGGAAAAGCACGACGATAGGAACTGAGGAGACACCAAAACAGACGGGAAAAGCAACAATAGGAACTGAGGAGACACCAAAACAGACGGAAAGCAACAATAGGAATTGAGGAGACACCAAAACAGACGGAAACACGACGAAAGGAACTGAGGAGACACCAAAACAGACGGAAACACAACCAATAGAAATCTATAGGTAATACCGAAAACAAGAGGGGAAACAGCAGCAGCTGAAGAAACACCGTAATAGGGAATTCAACATTGGGGATTAAAACGAATGTATACAACAACAGCAGGAAGGATGTGATGTTCCCTGAACATGGCAAAGATAAAGCACATACAAGATAAAATAAACGTTATTCTGCTAGTAATATTATCTTAGAGCTTTCCCCGCATCTCATTCTATGTTCACCGCTAATTACAGAAACGCTGGTTTTCTGAAGTCAGTTTGATTTATAAAAGAGCTGGTGTAGAGTTATAACTGTTGTTCCCTCGCACTCTGAGAGATTGGTCCCGCATTTTCACACACACAACCTAATTCTATTTCAGCGTAGATTAATTAAGTCAATAATAACAGCTCTTTTTTTACGTTTTCTTAATAAGAAGAGCCTACTTGTTATACTGAAACTGACTACACTACAGAGACGTTTGTTTTCTGGGTTTTTTCTTAGTGATATGTTTTAAGTACAAGTCATGTCGAAATACGAATAGATACAGTGACAAGGAAACATGGCCTGTTATCAATATCCTATGTTTCACAAGGCATGGTGTTAATGAATACACATACTGACATAACGTGACGTAGACACCATGCAAACACGGCAGTGCTTTCCCGGACCCCTACGTACTCGAGAAACATTAACCACATCAGGAGCAAGCGATTTATAACGACTGACGATCTGGTGGCTAGCCCGATCCTACAACATGAAGATGTGTTTAATACCGACACATTACATAGTTGGTACGTTTGAGCAGGAAAGATAAGCTGCATGGACAGACGCTCGCGTGGCGCGATATAAAGGCGCGGGAATGATGTACGGGCCTAGACTGTGCAGCTGTTGCGCGCCAACTTTTCGTTTCTTTTTGAAGACGTAAAGTATGATTTTTATTTGCATGATGTGTGCCTAAGGTTATATGTTTTTATTCTGTTTTATGTTCGGTGTGAGATTTTGAGGCCGTGTAGCCAGAGACGTGTACTATGCACGACACGAACATGTGTCGGAGAAGTTCTCATCTTCTTCTGAATACAGCCCTACAATTACATATCACAGAACTGGAACAAGTCCGCAACAAACACGACAGATCAGATAGAGAAGTGCATCACCTCTGCCTCTACATGTAGGTTTGAATGTCGTATCTTAATAACCTTAATATATGGAAATAAAAACAAGATCGGATCGAATTACTCTCGCAATTGCTGCAATTCAATATATAATTCACAGGGTTGTAATACAAATTAGACCCAATAAGAAAAAAGCCAAGCTGAAATATTCACATGTTAACAAACCCTTATTCCTATACATATACATAAAACGAGGACAAAATTCGCAAACAAACATATATACATGCATTCAATAAAATACAAAGCTGTGTTTTCTAGAAGGATAGATGTCATCTGCTTCGTCGACTAGCACCGCCATGCCTTTAAATCCAAGTCAAACGCAACAAAGAATACCGACATAATAACGAAACCATAATCAAAACTGAAAACAGATCGAACGAGGACAAAAAAGTTGTTTTTTTTGGAGATCTCTGAAAAAAATCAAGGAAAAGAAAATAAGACAAAGTGTTCCAGAAAATTAAGCGCCTTCTGCTTCATTGACGACACCCTGTGCCGGATGCCGATTATGTCACATTCTCAAGATAAGAATTAGGGTGGTGACAATGGAACTATTAGAGGAACCCAAGAACACCGGACACAAACATATATCATATCTTAAAAGGTAGGCGCATATTTTTTCCGAAAAGATCATATGTATCATACAACATTAAAATAGTAATAGTCAAACTAAGTGGTAAGCTGTCCATATAAGTAAAGATTAGAGCTAGTGTCGAGTTAAAATATAATGATGATAATAATTATGCATTAAAAGTAATTACATATCATCAAATCATAACAATATGGCCGTCTCAAGGCGGTTAACAAACTCATTTTCTTGATTTATAGTGCCTTAAGCAGCCAGCCAATATCCTTTCAAACTCCTTGGAAAGCATGAAGCCGGAGCTGCCATTTTGGCGCTAATGACTTACATACGACACTTCTTGCACTACACTAATAAAGAACACCCAAAGCTTATTTTAATTTATTCAAGTAAAATGCAATGATTCGTTACATATCATAACACTATGATAATATGTTAAAACAAAGGTAAACTTAAAACAACCTGTCAGGAGGAATTTGAACTTAATGACTAGTTTCATGAATTAAAATACCTTCTCGTGAATGACTTGTCATAGGAAATCATAATAACAAAATCAAAATGTTAAGGAAAAATCAAAACTATTTGTCACATTAACGACCCGCATTATGAAATAAATAACTCAATCACTAAAATTAAATGCGCAATAAAAAGTCAAATCTCACCAGGTCATGAATCATTTTGATGAGGACAAACCAAATTGACACCTTGTAACAATTGTTGTGCATATGTTACTTAATGAATTCATCACATGATTTTATTATTTGGCATTCAACTGATTTCTTGTTAAATGAACTCAATAACAAATATACAAACAGAAAGCATGTGATATGGTAGCGTTTAACCCCAGCCTTGTATTAGGCCCCGGTACAGTGCCTAAATTGAGGAAAACTTATACTGTGTATTGTCAGTATTTTCCTATGCAAAAGGTAAAATCATTATTGACACCGGAAAGAAGGTCTTACAAAGACTGCATAATGACTTTTTGTGTTGATAATAGTGTTGTTAAGTGAATATTCGTCTTGTTCAGAGACTTATGTCGTTTATAAAATTTTGTGATAACAAAAACGAGACTTTTCCATCACATTACTTCCTCCACTTTATTCACACGAGGATAATGTTATTTATGTCGAACAAATTATTTGAATTGTTTTTTCTTCATATCGTAATTACATTTGACAAATCATTTCATTACATTTAACAAGATTTCGATATTGTATAGTGTATATCAATTTTTATTGTATAATGCTTTGTACCGTAGAACTATATTATTCAAGTTCTGATGGAGGTTATATTAAATATATTAAATATTAATTCTGATTATGAATTACATCATTAGATGTTAACTACAAAGGAAAATATTTCACACAAAAAAATATTTTTAGTGCAAACCTATTAAAATATTTTAAGCATTTAATTACTAGTTATTTAAAAATATCAAGAAATTAATTTACTTATCTTTTGAAAATCAGGTGCCTTTGACAGGTAATTCTTATCATAATAAGCCTTTCTATTTTTATCATTTTCTTTTAATGCGTAATTCCTACCGTTTTCTTCTGTGCCTCCATCAACTACAGAAGACAATATCAAATAGACTTTACAATATATAAATAAATATATAATAAAGTATGTAATTAAAGTGAAACACTCCCTCGGGTATTGATTAATGCATATATTGCAGTCCATTACAACAAATGCGTGCCTAGTAAGATTATTAATACAAGTCCTCCGAAGGCATGTCAGGTATTTTTAAATGCATACTATTATGTTAATATCGCTTTAATTTACCTTGCCACCTGTGCTGTTACAATTAACAATGTAGTTAAGTCTTACAGTATATCCTCATGACTGTCCTGTGTGAAGACTTATTTATCAACTAGATACGTATATTTAGATGTATGAAAAGTCAATGATTTGTTATAAGGGAAGTAGATATAATTATTAAATGAGAAATGAAAAAAAAGAGGAGACAATGGAGGAAGAACGCACAAAGAATTGGTTTGTTCATCGTATCACGACCCTTGATCCAAGAATGTGTTTTAAAGTCTAATTCATTTTGTGATATTCATATATTCGACAGAAAAGACGATCGACATTTCCTTATACGAATGAATGAAATATTCTGATAAATGAAGAAAGTATCTATCGTTTATTGTTATCCCCTCGCGACGAGTCGGCGAGGATTAGAAGTAGTTCATGTATATTTCGTGTGGGATTTATTTTCGCGTTAATACGCTGGAAGGGTCAATCGCGATTATTTGTAATAAATAACACCTTTGAATGGCTGCTAAGCTTTTGATTACCGATATATATATATATTAGCCTTGCGGGGTCCATGACTCTAAAACGTATGATCTTGAATTTAAAGTCACATCTAAATCAATGCTCGCGAAATAATGTATGCGCGAATATCTGAAGGGGTAAATTTGCAAAATTAACTATTTGCGAAATCTCTGTGTTGTCTAGTAGTTTGTTCGTTAGTTAGTTAGTTAGTTAGTTAGTTAGTTAGTTAGTCACTGGATTATCGCCTACATGACTCTGCCCATTGCCAGGTTTCATCTCAGCGACTACAGTCGGTGTTCTGTGAGCGAAGGGATATAGGGATAGGCTTGGGCGTGGTTACGATTGTGTTCTACCCACTTCATTAACGACCAATTTTCCTAAATTTCATTCACTTACAATCATTACCTCCTGCACGAGTTAGCGTTGTGTCAGAAATGAGGTCACTGATACTATGAATAGATTCGCCACGTCCTCACTCTATCCACTTCCATTAATGGTCCAACTGTCCTGAAACTTCATGTACTTTCTTATAGCTAACATTTTAAACTCGAGTTTGCATTTCAACCACCTGGGCTCAAAATAAAGGTCATTGTTACTATAAGTTGATGTTTGACATCCTCACACTACGGACTTGAATTAGTAAATTTATGACTACGAACTCTTGAATTATCCGATTTGAGGTCACTTTTACAATAAACATATTTTCGTCATGTGTCATGTTTTTGTCAAATTACAAAGGAGGACAATATATCGGGGAACGAGTTCTATCATGTATTTTATATATCTTTCGACAATAGGGGAATGTTGTTAAATTTCGTTGTAAACATGTCTATAAGTAATTATTATATTTCATTGTTTACGCGATATATATAAATATTTAGATGTTAATAATGACAAAATGACAGAAGGAAACATATTGCACGGCGGAAACTCAAGCAAAGTCTCCTTAAAGAAATGACGATAAAGTGTCACCAAACCAAGCTCACGACGATACCAAGACTGAGCCTGTGAAAGGCGAAAGGAATAAGGACCCCTCAGCACCCCGAAAATAGTTCCTCTACACAAAAGGTATCGTCACAATCTTCAATATCAAACTATAATTATTAGTATAATGTATATGTTTTGCATGCTTTAATAAACAAACGTGATCGTATCACCGAAATGTATGTTAACTGAGCCGAATTGATGCTATATTTATATCCGATAGTAAGATAATATAATTTTTCAGCCCCTCAAAAAGAAGTATGAAACTACATCTTGCTGTGACAAATGGCATTTAGTAACCTACTAACTCTAACCTACTTACACAAATAAATCATTTCAAAATCTGCATACCACGCGTTTTGTCATATCTGATTATCTAAAAAGAAATTTAAATTGAGTCATACCCAAATCGTCCGTTTATCTCTTACTTTAATATGTAAACAAGTCTTCCTGAACGCTCTTGATCAACATCACATCGTCGCGACCTATAGGAATATTAGATTAAGTTTAGAATTTATCCAAAAATCTTCGTTCATACAGCAATCAAGCGCGCTATCCAGCGATTATCACTAAGGCTATAAAATCATTTCCATGAAAATACAGCCAAGTCGATTCACCTTTAATACCACGACACTAAGATAGCATCGCTACTATATGACTGTACTTAGGCATGGGAAAATCTTTTTTTCTGTGTACAAGGAGGAAACTTCAATGAATTGGTTTACACTGGCGACAATTAGGATGGCTGTCGAGGCGAGTACCTGACTTATCATCAACCCGTTACACCTGGTGGACAACAGGGAATGTACCATCAACTTAACAATACCATATTTATTCTTAAATTCTTCAAATCATTGCTTACTTAATGCCCCTGTTAATTCATCATATCCACTTATTTACATCTAATAACATATTTAAGATCACTCTAATTGAATGTAGTAAATTAACACAATTTATTTGTTTAATTATTTGAATAAAATAAATGAAAATCAGTCATGTATCTCGTTCTCTTAATATATTTATGTTTAAATTCAAATTTTGCGTCTCGTTCGTTCTTGTTTTTTCTCACAATAGTAAAACAGTTTCTGTGACCAAACTGATAGTAGTTATAAAAATATATCGCCAAGCTATCTATGCTTTGAATTTCTTCATGCTATAAACGGGACGTGAGAAAATACCTTGTGTATCTATCCCTTGTTGTGATTCACCACCTTCATCCCACTCAGGTACTAAATAATCCCGATATCAAATACATCTGTCCCCTACTAATACTCCCGACGAGTACAATATGTTTATCATACAAATGATATAAAGTCGTCGATGTCGACTAGTTTTATGGTTCGTCATTGTGAGGGAGGAAACAGAGAGTTATGTGGTACTGAATGTCGACTGTCAATATAGTTCATCGTAAGGAAGAAGAGAGAGAGTGTAATCTACAATAGGCTACGTACAAGATGTAGTCGTTAGCACCGCCGGAATCCGCGCTGTTACTCAATAAGTGTAGTTAATCATAGCTTATTAAACAATATTTCATCGCCAGGGAAAATGAAAAGTATATGATTCTTCATTGGTGTTTATTCGTTCTTAAATGATTTGTACAAAAACACAAGATATTGGCACTTTTAAAAATAAATTGAGAGTTTGGTATAGTGGAGACAAGTCATGAATAAAACTGCATCCTTCTGCCGTTTTGTCCTTCAATGATTCGTCGGTGATACTAAGACCTAAAGCTGAAGCTTTAAACATACTGGTATGATGAAAAAATCTGGAACAAATAATGATATTAACGCGGATTAACATGTCCTCATTCTTAACAATAGGGTCTGCGTTAACAGCTGAAAAGACGTTTTTGCTGATTGGATTAAGCAAAAAGGTCCATCCTATTATAATGATAATAAGATTTATTCATGGCCAAATATACTTTCATTGCAGAATAACAAAAGAAAACAAAATTAAAACCATGAAGGGATAGTGGAAGACCTTTAAAAGAATGGTGTTTGGTTAAGAAAGTGTCTTTTTAAATATCATGTAGATTCATAATTAGTTCATGCTATAACGAGTAATGTTAATATACTTAAATATGAATATGGAAGCAATCCACGTCCCCCTTGGTACCAAGGATGTTCGTGTTCATCCTAATGATTTCATTAACCAAATTGATTATGTATTAGGGTGAGAGTGGAGCTAGGTACGTGCAAACAGATCAGTTATTTTGTCATATGATCTAGAAAAGGGATGAAACGATTCAATAAAATATGCAAACAGGTGTTTTATCAATAAAAAGCCAACCTCGTTTGAAAATAAACGTAGTGTATTGATATTGAAGTCTTCCATCAGTTACGTCCATGATAAAGGCCTTGTAATGAGTTTAATGAGATAATATTTGAATGTTACAACGATCAAAGTCAGCAGTGTGATGTTTTATTTTATGACATACAGCTACATTAAATCTAATGAAGCCAATGGCAGAGTAGATAAAAAGGTAGCTTTATATGACATATACTTATTTATTAATGCATTACCTCGTACACTGATGGGATGTTTGATTAATTGATCTTAGGTGAAGTTAAGCGTCTGTTCCTTTGCTGTGATCCCTTCTCATTCAATTACTATATTTTTAGATGTAAGACTCACCAAATCTGTATTAAATGAGTGTGACAATGAGATAGATAATCTATCAAATCCGCGCGCTGTTATGCAATGTTTAACATTATTTTTATTGATAGGTAACACGTGCAGTCTCTCTAATTGTGACGTCACCAGGAAATTATATATGACGTCGAATAATCAAGTGTTAATGGCAAGGGAATGCATGTTTTCCTGTTTACATATTTACAGTAATGTTATATACATATGATACTACACAGTTTTTCACTCTATTTCAGAAGGTAGGAATATCACTAAATAAAATTTATAATTTAGATTGGAAGTCCAGTTTTCAACCATTCCTAACTTATTAATTTTGATTGATTAATTGATTGATTGATTGATTGATAGATATTTATATTTTGATCGTTTAGATTTATATAACCGACATTTATTTGTAAAAAAAAACCGTATTTTGCTACGTATTCTGAAATAATGAGTTAATATCTTAGCTCTATTTACTGACAGTAATACACAGTTGCAGGTGGGGGCGTATAAAAATGATTTATAACTTGACAAGTATATAAAGAATATTGATATAAAAAGGAAACGCATCTAAATCATGAATTCCAGAAATACTTAACATTGATTTAAAAGGACTACATAGGGATTGGAAATGATTTAGTGGATATGAGTATGAAACACTTTCAACTGCCAATCAAGAAAAGAATAAAAGCATGTTAGGTATTGGCATTGTAACACCTGTTTAGTGCATTAGTAATAGTAGTTTATTAGTAAATAAATAGTTATTAATACCTATTTTACGACATCATAGGGATTAAATGAATAATTGTGGGGTAATATTAGGGATTCTAAGTAGACAAAGATATCAGAATATATTACATCAGTAATATTCAGAAGGGTACGATGAAGTTAAATTATAAATGAATATTCAAGGTACAAGATAATATTTAAGTGGTAAATATTATATTATTTGGAAAATCAAAATGCAATTAAGTAATTTCGGATTACAATAGATGATGAAATAATGAAATAAATACTGTGTGGTAAAGCAGGGAAATGATCGATTAAACTACTATTATGTGTTGTTTGTTTGATATCTTGAAATCTCCATGGTATCTCATTTTATTTAACTTTAAATATGTTCATGGAACCTACTTTATTTCGAACTTAAACATCCTCATAAAGCATCGTTTGACTCACCCTTAATATACTCATAGAACCTGTTTCAACTCGGCTGAATAGAATCTCCCTTTACTCGAATTTGAAAATTTTTGAAAAAAAAACTTGTTTTATGCTACCTTTATAATCCCATAAGACCTTTTAACTCAGCTTTCTAACAATTCCTCCTTTTAATCGACTGTAAAATGTCTATGGTACTTCCTTTTACACTACTCTAAAAGCATTGCTTGCTATACTTATTCCTGGATAAGCACTGGCGAACTTATTTCAACATCTGAAATTAATTAAACGATTCAGTAAAATTAATTTAGATATTTGTCACTGTTCATAAGATAAATTGTCGGTTTATGGTTACCTAATTTGCCGGAGTACTTTTCCGTTCGCGTTGAGATAGTGTTAATCAAAAGAAGATTCGGCGGTTGTCGAGATAGAGGCAGGGGCATATGCGTCAATACCGACAAGGGTTATAAATTGTTGGCCCGGCCTTCTGATATCTCCCAACTGTAAACCCGCGTAAACTGTACAATACCTGTACATTATGGACGAATTAAAACTACTCACACAATATTGTCTCTGTAGACTTTATTACACTTTTATAATTACCAACACACCAATTATTTGCCAATCGTCTTCCTTGAGTAAAGTTAATATTCTCCGGGTAGTAAATTTCCTGTAAAACTCAGACTAGTTCCAGTTTAAACATCTGACTGGCTCCAATTCTTGCTATAAATTCTTGTCTCAGAATACCAAAGCCTCGGAGTGGTTCTTCGAGGATTGTCGTGTCTACAAAGTCATATATATTAACATTCTTTGTCACAACGCACTACTTTTCTCATGACCTTCCAACACAACATCGCTATTACTTCCTTCCCTTATGACCTCGACAAATTAAAAAGTGATGTATATATAGATAATACGATTTAAGCTGATGTATACCTAATGAACTTTCAATAATTGAATATCTTATCTATGTTTGGTACATTTCTTTGATATTTACTTTTGCATTTTGACCAGTAGTGATATAACGAAAAGTTCGTTCGTACTCTTATATAAAATATATTATCATTATTGTTTTTGTGTAGTATATGCGTTACAATACATTGAACATGATCGCTCCAAATGGTTTACTGATATCAACTTCGCATATTTTATATACTCTGTCATTGTTTCGTCAGTTGTAAATCAACCATTGTTACTTATCTGTCATTAATTATAAACTTACTATTGTTTCGATATTTGTAAAATTACCATTGTATCATCATTAATTCATTCATCATTATTTATAAGTTTACTATTGTTAAGCTAATTATAATTGTACCGTTCCGTCAATTGTAGATTTGCCATTGTTTTGTTAATTATATAATTAGCCGTTTCGTAAATTGTTAATTTACTATTGCAATTTGCCATTAACGTTAGGCATAAATTCATCGTTTCGTCGATTGTTTTGCAATTGATTTGTTAATTACAAAATTGACCGTTGCAGCAATTACCAATTTATCACTGTTTCGATTATTATAAATTTACTGTTTCAAAAATTGTTAATTTGACATCGTTTCGTAACTTGTTAATTCACATTTCGTGAATAGTAAGTAAATTTGTCATTATCTTGTTATATATGAATTTAAAGTTTCGTAAATTTTAAATTCACCATTGTTTCCGACATTGACTTGCGAATCTACATTCGTCCGCCTCTAATAACTCGTAACATATAGACACAAGTAGATAAGGTAAAGTTTTACAAATTACTTACATCAAATAATTCTGCAGATCAATCAGACGTCAAGTGGTTTAAACTATAATAGGAAAAGTGACAATGCAAACAGACGTTTAGTACATTATTAAAGACACTCTGTGATACCACCAGCGTGACAGCTATAGCTGTCTTTTGTTAAGAAGTAACGATTACAATGTCTCGATGTAGGGTTCGTTAGATGTTTTTGACATACGTTAAAAAGTAACATATCCTGCCGTCCTTCTAACAATTCAATTAGATAATAACCGAGATTCGTGCTGATGTGTGCCTTACGATAACAATATGCTGTCTTTATCGATTGATGTGACACTAATTCTGCTGCCCCAAGGTGTGTACGGCAGGTACAGATTTAATTAAATATCATTTATCGTCAAGGTGAAAATTGCACTAGCGCTAAGAGACCACGCACCTGTAGAAAAGGCCACCGGGTCGAGCGGATAGCCACGGGTTCAACAGATCACAGATCCGATTACCCGAATCACAACAGACAGACATCGCACCTCCCCTTCGGCGGACCTCTACTCTCTAATTTGGTTTATCTAAACAATTTAGTAGATTAATTGATCAATTTGTAACTATATTCTGTGGCATTATCGTACACGTGCAAATGGCGTGCGCACTCACCGGGACTAAATAACGTGAATAAGGCGGCTCTTGATCTTTAGGGCGGAACCAAGGGGCGGAAAGGGAGGTCGTGGAGAGGGACAAACACTCCATTCACTACATACTAACAAAGACCGGTCATACAGTGATGAAAAATATTTCTATACCTATTGAACTTATTCAGCTTGCGTATATTAAATTAGATAGTTTGTGATTTCATAAAATTTAATGAGGTTATAGATGTGTCTTGTGGTGAGAAAATAATTGAATTAGTAGTGTGAAAATTGTTCACTCAGTGGACGGTAACTGATTCTAACATATGTTTTTCGTTATCTGATGATGTGTGATTGAGTCAGGTTATCTAGCAATGACGTCAGCAACTGGAAGTAGGTCTGTAATCGTTTTAATACTTCAATTTGCTGTATAATTGCAAAAGAAAGCTTCAGAGATTTTTTTAGTTTAGTTTTTGAAGAGATGCAATATTGTTTGAAGATGTACAAAGATTTTTACTGTTTTGATTCTTAAGTCTCACCGTATTCAAACCAAATATCTGGACGCTTGTCCCTTTTATAAGCTCGTCTCTTGCTATGTCGGCATGATCTTGCACCACCGAAAAAAACGTGATGGGGAGGGGGAGGGGGGGCTATCTCCTCCCCACTTATCCTCATCCTTGTCAATAACCCAAATACATTCCATTTTCAATAGTCACTGTCCCTCCCATGATAACGCGCTATTCTCGAGCAATCCATAGTATGCTTATTTACTTTTATCCAAACTTTAAAACAAACCTCGTCCCTAGAACAGCAAATTACCAACAGCCAAATCCCCTTACATTCGCTGTCAATATAGCCTTAAACTTCATATTCTCAAACAACAGTATACATCATCTACAACACCCCCAACCCATACCCCCACCCCCTCCCAATCAATTCCACTATTTCATGTTTACTATTAAGCTCGGTTCTGTCGTAGCAACAAAAAAATCAAAAACCTCCTCTTATCCAAATACGACCCCTACTAACCCCCTCACTACACCTCAGTAACTAGTTGTGTGATCTCCAAGATCGATATCTACCTGATCAGTGTAGGATCTGTAACAGTTGTAGACAGTAGGACGACACCCAGCCGTAGTTCTTGTCATCAATACTATGTCCAGAGCAAAAGAAAACCATTCACAAAATAAAACCATTCACAAAAAAACACCATTCACAAAAAACTTCATTCACAAAATCTTAAAACGATAAATAAACATCAAATCCAATGTATACCGAACATGTTCATTCAAAACACTGTCATCATGCCCTATGTCATTAAAATCAAGTCTCTAACTCTATCTACCTCGTACTGTTACCTTACAACAAGATAAACTATAATCTTCTCATTCTAATATAACAAAGTATCGTTTATGGACAGAATGCATATATGTGTCATGTTACAACTTAATTATAATATACCAACTTTCTAGATAATCTGAAACGTAGAATCAGTTTTCCCTTGGCAAACGGCCCTGCGACAATAAAAACATGTCGAGCTTCAAAACAATATTTAAAATCTGGAAGTGTGTAAACGTGAAAAGCAAAAAGGTATTACAAGGATGAATATAGCTAAATATATTGGCACTAAAGAATCTCCTAATGCCTAACGATACGGACCGTCTATACGTTAATGATCAAAGACTGTGGACTCATTGACGGTGTAAAACTGTTTCCATGCCAGGTAAAGCTAATTGTCTCGAACCTGCCTTATACACTATCAATTACAATTGGTGCATGTGCATCGTCGTGCTGAGAGTATATTATGAATTAAGTTATATAATGCACGATAGTTTTATTCTCGGGGAGATATGCTCGTTAACAAGTATTATACAACAAGCCTAGTTCAAACCATTATAGTTAATGCTGAGTGCTGTTGGTGAGACCGGCTTATATCCCAGCAGACTTTACTGCCAAACTTATCCTGTATACCGAGACATTCCAGGTCTTATAAATTAATATGTACATTACCTATTTCTTTTTCATTATCGTTTGTTTTTCACGAATTATTCTCCCCTGTAGCTAATGACCTATTTGTCGTCGTGTATTAACTATGACGGATCTACAATAGTGGGTTTCTATACATCACACCAATTGTTTGATAACAATATAAAGAGTACACTTAATAACAATAATTAATATAACTTACGTTAAGTATGTAATTGACAATATCTTACAGCATAGTTTTTTGTTTCATATTCAGGATCAGGATATTACAACCAGTGGAATTTTATTTATAGTTCAATTAAAATGTTATTCATAAAATATTGATGTTGTTTGGTTTGTTATTGTATGCGTTGATAATTACAAACTTAAATCAGTTTCATAATTCCACAAATAGAAAATGAAGTATGTATTATAAATTCCTAGTATAATTTGAAAATATGATTGATGTTGTTGATATCATCAGCGTAGTGAAACAGGTGTGTCTAGTTTCCATATAAGAAAAACTGGAAATTCATATTTGTCTTTATGTTTTTGGTGATTAAACGGGAAAAATATCACAATGAATTATTTAATATGTGTCGAAGATTAATCAGAAAAAAACATGTTAAATTATCTGTTTTATAGTGGTAAGATACAGTGATGTAAACAATACTTTATCAGGCAAATGTATAATATATACATGTATATATGATATATTAAAATATCGTCTATTCATTGTTTTAATCTCAATATAAGTACTTCATACCGAATTCACTTTTTCCATCTGGAGTTAAGTGTAGGTATACCTAGATAAACTGCATTATTAATGTCTATATTAATTTGTTTTCAAATAATCTCATATATATGATTAATATTCCATCAAAGTGTTTAAAAACAATATGTAATTTATAATAGCAGATAAAAAATATACATCGAACAAAATAATGTATGTTGGTTATAATGAGTCAAAACTACATGGAATGTGTATTCGCTTCTGTTTACTAAACTGTTCTCCAAAACACCATGCACAACTTTAAAAGACTCATTCATTTCTTTTAATCTTCCCCCTTTTAGATTAGATAATGTGGAAAGGAGAGGATATCCATACACAGACGTTTTCCCATACTTAGCAAATCAAAGTTACCTGAAGCAAATAATACCTTAATTATGCTTTTACATTTGAATTTCTCACGAGGTTTCCGAACCAGAACTTCACGTACAGTGTCTAATGATAAGCCGAAAATGCATATTGTCCAATAATTGAATTAATACAAATTTTATCGTTGGGTACCCAGACATAGACAAATTAGTAACATTATATCAATTTGGTTTTTATATGTGTACATGATATCGTCATTTATTCGGTGAAACTTCCATATCTACATGTCTATTATAAAACAATAAAGGGACATATCACTATTTAGTAGATTTTTTATTACAATCTGTTTCTATATTAAATTATACAATGTATTAATTTATCAAGATTTCGTATTACAATTTATCTAAATATATAAAAAAAAATTGTAAAATATAACAGGTAGATTTTATATAAAACGTATGTATATGTTGTATTACAAGCACTACATGTTACAGTAACATACATTAATCATAATATACTCAAATCTTATACATGTACAAAATGTATTACGGGGTGTAGATACGTTACATATTGATACCGTATACTACATTGTACATACTTTGTGACAGTGTCTATGAGGTATTGTATAAATCCCTGATCGTGATATCCGACCTCCCTTTTAGGGGTAAGTGTTGAGAATATTCGTGAGAAATCCCCTGATACCGCTGATTAACACCTAAGTCTGTCACGGTGATACCGTCACGTCTGTGGCGAGACATCGAAACAACATTTCCACGTAATAAACAGCTATACCACACTAGCACCGATACAGGCGTTTAAAAGAGTAGATACTATTACACACTTATCTAGCGGCTAAGACAGGGACAATCTCGAGCTTTCAATAACCTGTTCTCATCTGTTTTACATGACAAGTACCCGAATACACATACAAAAAACTTAGAATATACCCAATAATCCCTCAAATACACAAAACAGGTACAGAGTAAATAAACTCCGGATCAGACACATCAAACACAGTTTTAACAAACATATATACACTTCTCAAACTGATAGATCAAATACATTCGTTCTGGAATATAACAAACTGAGACTTTTGGAGATAGACGAATTCTCACACTTTTCAAACGCCCTGACCAAGAGCTGGCTAAAACGATTCTAGATGCTTGAACATAGCCAAAATTCCTTCCCTATATCCTGTTCAAGTGTGAGAGCAAACAAATTCTGACATCCTGCATAATATTTGGATAAAACAAAGCATCCTAAAATACCTTAATTAACAACAGACTTAGCGAAATTAGTATACCAAGAAAAGGTAAAATTATCTGTCAGATACCGGACCGTTATTTTACAATATAATACCAAATACCTTTATAAGATATAGTCAAAATCAGTTACATTTAAAGAGCAATTCTGAACAATTCGATAGTTTTAAGTACAGAATCTCGATTTAGTAAGAGAAGCAATGATACATTATGCCTTGTGTTTGCTCTGCCTGTGTCAGTGTTTCCAACGACTGTTCATATCACTGCTCATAAATCGCAATAGCCGAATCATATAGAGCATAGTTCAACTTCTTACATAGGCCTGTGTGGTACTATCATCGGTAGCCGTGGAGCTGTGTAAGGCCGGTAGCAGTATTTCTACCATATCGAGATTTGGACAATTACTACCTTAAATGTTCTGCAACCTAGCTGTAAACTATCTTACGTCATCGTTTAGTTTAGAGGGTCTGTAATCGAGCCCTAATAAACAGAAGAAGACAGCCCCATATCCATCATCATTAACGGAGGAATAACATTTGATATGAATCATATCTTAAGAAGATATATATCAAATACCGTTAATAAGTGTTAATTTTATTTAACGGTTCTCACAGGAGTGCACTTTGATTTTTCAGAAAGCGAAATGAATACCGGTCGGTAAGTGTATGGCTGTATAAAGTGTTATATCCCAACCTTAGCCGATATTTCATAAGAATGTTTGAATTAAAACTAACCTCTCTGCACATGTATCATGTATATTGCAAACCTTGGTTTTAATAACAAACAGCTGAATGCCCGTGATCAAAGGCATTGCCTTCTCTGTGTTGGAGTATATGTTAAAACTTCAGATGAAAAGAGTGGAGAACAAAGTATATTTCGCTGAATGCTATTAACAACAGTCCATACAGACTAGATTTATATACGCTGCATGTATATATATCATTTTATATATGTTCAGAGCTGAGGAATTGTCTACATCAAAATGTTAGGATCAGATGTAATATAATACATAGTTCGCCATTATAAACTTGTTATACTGTATGGATTATGACAAATCGGCGTACACATGTTTTATATCAAAACAGAATACTTTTAAGCTAAAACTTGACAAAGACATCTGGAGAACAAGCAATAGACTTTTACCAGCTAGTTATTCAAATTCCAGTGATTTATAACCAATATATCTAATTTGTTTGAAACAGAATTTTACAGACAAATTTATTCAGCACTTTTAATGCAGGTTGCCTATGAAATGAACTAATGAAACAAATAATGTGTGAATGTTATAAAATTTATTATTTTGTTAGTCAGAAATGTGTGCAGATTTTGCTGTAGTGTAATACATTCAATGCAATACATTGTATATTGTGTTTACACCTGTGGAATTTGTCAGACTGATAAATCAAATGACTACAGGTTGATTAAGACTTAAATAACCAGTGAAGATGTCAAACGTGTGTTTACAATAACACAGAGTCTAACGAGAAATGACGTTATCATATCGCGTAATGATACAGGTAATTATGATAAATATTTCTTCATGTAATTATTTAATTGTGAAAAAACAAAATGTATGTACAAAATGCTTCAGCTGAGTGAGTGTTAATTGATTTTAATCAAAGGTCGACTTGTCAGAGATAAAATATAATAATCATTTCAGTACATGACCCGTACAGGTTTATGACTGACATTTGTATATTGACTGTAATTAAATCATAGTTTCCGCTAGTTTGTCCGGTTGGGACGGAAGCAACAGCAAAAATTGCATGTATGCACGTACAACTGTGAATGTATTAAGTTATTTTAAACAATGTTACGTGTTCGATTTTCAATCGGAATGATTTAAATTCAGTCTATTCATATATTCAATGGGATGGTAAATTATTTCACATTTGAAATTGTAATATGTGGTAAAATGCAGTGATAAAGTCCAGTGATTCTATGACGCATGAGAACACAGGTAATGATGTTACATACCAGAATGTCATATTAATAGATATGTAGTAGTAAGCTAATTCGGTAACAATTATCATTAAACATGCAGCGAGTGATTTGAGAGAACTGTCGAACTTTTCAATAAAAGAAATTGAATTTATTTTGTAGTATTGGTTCAACAAAAACAGGCAGCGAGTGTTATGCAGATAAATTCTCTGATTTATACGATTTATGATTAATATCTATCAATATTAAATCTGAATTGTCAGTCCGCTGATCATATCGCACTACAGAAAAAACTACTCTTGTAATTAAGCTGGACAGGAAAGCTGCAGTGTTTTGAAATTATCCATATTGAGGAATAATAACTACAAATAGTATGCCTGTCTATCTTCACTGGTATATGCGAATCTTTTTACACCAATATATTTTGTTTTTCATATTAAATGCTATGTAAAAAGTGTTGTTCTCATATATTAAAATATTATATCTTTATATATGAGATTGATTTTCTAATCTCATTTCTTTATATATACATGTGTGTGTATCAATATTTATTTTATTTTTACAATAAGTTTACATTTACTAATTCTCCTGATAATGATTTAAATCGGGTTTTTTTTTCAATATATCATCATTGATTAGCAGATCGATAAAAGATCAATAGATCGATATACTCACAGCCACTTGACCGAGAGGCCACAGTCAGCCCAGACCAGTAACAGCAGTACTATGCAGTTGATCCACTGCCCCAGTATCATCATCCTGTCACGTGTCACAGCGCGGACATCAGGACGGACACAGGGAAATGTAACGTCCGATCAGACAGACACCATTGCAAAACACAAAAAACACATCTTCACAATTCAGAAAAATCGGTGTCCGGTTAAATCCCAAAATCTCCCGGCAGTATATGGATTCCTCCAGAGGGCGTTTCTCTACTTTCCTTGTTGTTGGAAAATACTGAAAATAAAAGTAGAATAGAAGTGAAGCCTCCTACTGGTAACATATCTGCCGGAGCTTTAACACCGAACACACTGCACCCCTAGTAACTTATCGCCTCCCGAGAACATTCCGATACAATTTGTTTGTGTAGCTTATTGAGGAATCCCTACACATTTTGTGAAGAAGTCTTGTTCAAAGAGACCAAAGTTGGGCCACCATCGAATATCGTGTCTGTCCGTGAGACTGCGCGAGACTGAGGCGAGGGTGCGTGGGGACAGGTGTAGACACTAGCGGGAGTGAGAGAGCAATGACACAGTCTATACACTACACCGGGGTACTGACGGGTATGTGTTTACAAGTCACGGATCACTGCATGTGCATGTTCACACGTTAGGGAACATCGGATTGGATTATGTTAAAGGCGTGTAATGTGAACATACTAAGGATCATTCCAGTTGATTCCTGGATTACGGACCACATAATAAAGGTTTTTTTTTATACCTAACGGAACATTATCGTTGAGTGTGAATTTGCTCTTGACAATAACAGTTAAGTGCATATCATAAAGATCATTGCAGTTTAGTGTGGACATGTTACAGATGATTGGAGTTTGGTATGGATGTTATGGATCATTGGAGTTGAGTATGGATATGTTACGGATGATTGGAGTTTGGTATGGACATGTTACGGATCATTGGAGTTGAGTATGGATATGTTACGGATAACTGGAGTTGAGGATGGACATGTTACGGATCATTGGAGATGAGCGTATGACATGTTACGGATCATTGGAGATGAGTGTGTGGACATGTTGCGGATCATTGGAGATGAGTGTGGACTTGTTACGGATCACTGAAGATGAGTGTGAAGCTGCTACGGGTTAATTGGAGTTATGTAAGGACATGTTACGGATCATTTGAGATGAGTGTGGAGCTGCTAGAGTTGTGTAAGGATAAGTTACGGATCATTGAAAATGAGTATATGGACATGTTACGGATCATTGGAGATGAGTATATGGACATGTTACGGATCATTTGAGATGACTATTGACACGTTACTGCTCATTTGAGTTGAGTGTGGACATGTTACAGATGACTGAAGATGACTGTGTGTACATGATACGCATCGTTGAAGATGAGTGTGGGCAGGTTATGGATCACTGGAGTTGAGTATGAACATGTTATGGATCACTGGAGTTGAGTATGAACATGTTATGGATCACTGAAGATGAGTTTGGACATGATATGGATCATTGGAATTTCAAATTTCTTATTATCGTAAGCAGCTACAGTTTATTATATAATCATAAACTATAGATGTATACAATACTTAAGTCAAGGCGATGTCACACGATTACCTATTCTAAGACATCAGTTTAATGACAGGGGAAATGAGCTAATGACATATGTATATGTATTCCCCGGGGTTACACAATTCAGTAACATTTTCTGTATATAGATGAATTTCGACGATAACATGATTTCAACATTTTTGTCTATGAAAAATATATTCTTGATTCAAAATAATGAAATGAAATTCATCTTCTACTTCAACAGAACATATAGGACACACATGTATGCGATCAGAGAGAGCTTGTTTGTATGCCTCTCATGTCAAACAATGGAACACAACCAGTGCGGACATGTTTCGGTTCATTGAATTTGAATGTGGACATGTTTCGGTTCATTGAATTTGAGTGTGGACATGTTTCGGTTCATTGAATTTGAGTGCAGATATGTTTCGGTTCATTGAATTTGAATGTGGACATGTTTCGGTTCATTGAATTTAGTGTGGACATGTTTCGGTTCATTGAATTTGAGTGTGGATATGTTATGGATCATTGGAAATGAGTGTGGACGTGTCATGGATCATTGAAGATGAGTTTGGACATGTTACGTATCATTGCAGATAAATATGGACAGGTAGGTTACGTATCATTTAGTTTGAGTTTGGACATGTTACGAATCATTGGAGATGAAGAGTGGACATCTCACGGATCATTGGAGTTAGGTATTGACATGTTACGAATCATTGGAGATGAGTGTGGGCATGTGACGGATCATTGGGGTTTAGCATGACCTGTGAAGAGAAGTCATAACATAGATCGTTGAAGTATTGTGCTCGACTGATAAAACGTTATGTCTCGTCTGACAATAAACCTAGAATTCATTAGCAAAGATAGGTTACGGAAAATAGGACATACAATTGTACACGTTACGGACAATAAAATATACAATTTTACACGTTACGAACATTAAGATAACAATTTTACACGTTACGGACGATAAGACATACAATTGTACACGTTACGGACAATAAAATATACAATTTTACACGTTACGGACGATAAGACATACAATTGTACACGTTACGGACAATAAAATATACAATTTTACACGTTACGAACATTAAGATAACAATTTTACACGTTACGGACGATAAGACATACAATTGTACACGTTACGGACGATAAGATATACAATTGTACACGTTATGGACGATAAGACATACAATTTTACACGTTACGGAAAGTAAGACATACAATTGTACACGTTATGGACGATAAGACATACAATTGTACACGTTACGGACAGTAAGACATACAATTTTACACGTTATGGACAGTAAGACATACAATTTTACACGTTATGGACAGTAAGACATACAATTTTACACGTTACGGACAATAAGATATACAATTTTACACGTTACGGACAGTGGGACTTACAATTTTACACGTTACGGACAGTAAGACATACAATTTTTCAAGTTAAGGACAATAAGACACACAATTTTTCACGTTAAGGACAATAAGACATACAATTTTACACGTTACGGAAAGTAAGACATACAATTTTACACGTTACGGACAGACATACAATTTTACACGTTACGGACAGTAGGGCTCACAATAAGATGTATGTGTCTACACGTTTCAGACAATAAGACGTATACGTCTGCATGTTTCAGACAATAAGACGCATGTGTATACATATTTTAGACAATAACACGTGTGTCTCTACACGTTTCAGACAATAAGACGCATGTGTCTACATGTTTTAGACAATAAGACGTATGTGTCTACATGTTTCAGACAATAAGACACATATGTCTACACGTTACAGACAATAAAATCTCATTTGTTTACGTATCAGTCGTGAGATGAACGTACCTAGAATGATGACAGGTAAGGGTCTAAAAGATTACGGTTATCGGTTATTTTACCCTCATTATCGTGGTGTTGATTAATGTACGCGCGAATACACATGACTGCACGTGCGTTAACATTAATCACGAAACATATATAGCGTTATGTAATACCAGTCTTAGTGCACGCGCGTTATGCTCGCCCCTCCCAATGAAATCTCGATTTAACGGCCAATGTCTTGTAATTAATTATAATTTGTTTCAAACGCGTTGTATTGGATGAAAAACCTCCTGTGTGATGTCAATTTATTTATACTTTTGATGGAGAAAAAAACTATCGAATCTGAAAAACAATTATATATATAAACTTTAAAAAAAACATTTAGAAGGACGCGCATCAAGCTCCTCTAATAACTTTTTTTTGTATGATTTACCATAAACAATTCACAATCGATTTATTGGCTATTTTCGTATATATTTTCATTGTTTACATTGTCAGCTTAAGGTTCGGCAAATGTCTTAAGTCGTTTTCTAAATCCTAAATAATGAAAAGTCATGCCACACTATTTATATGGAGTACGAGATCGGGATTAGGATCATCTGTCTCGGTTTAATTTTATTTTCTGTTGATTTTGTTGTTCATCATTGCTGTCTTGTAAAAGTCAATATATATGATATATAACCTTGTGTACGACTTATCATGAACACACCTACGTTTTATATCTAGGGCATATAACATACACGACTTTTTAGTCACCTGTAATCGAGAATTTTCACAGTTTCTAAATTGAAAACGACATCTATGAATGAATGAATAGGGACATTAAATGATAAGAATGCCACACTTAATGTCCATTGGTTGAATTATGTAGCACTTACTGCAGACTAATTTAGGAGTCGGTCTCGGCGGATATCCCGGTTTCGGCGGATAACCTAATATATTAATCAGTGAAGAGACGGCATGCTGTCTGAATTTCCTTCATTCAATTTTCAACATATACCTTTTTAAGTCGGTATTGTATCTGCAACGTTAGACAATTTATAGCTCAAATCAAAATTAGTTCTTTCAAGAGCCTAGATGAAGTTGACTACAGGTCAGAACGTGATTCAAGCGTGTGCCAAGACTGTAACTAGAGCCCGTTCCGTGATCAGAGGAGAACTACAGTTGTCAAAAACGGCCCGACGGTAAAGGAGTCAAAACGCTGATATAATTTGCTAGGGTCGTCCTGGGTGACTTTACACCTATATACATGTTACATATAGCTTGATTTTGTTTTTTTCAACTTGCCCACCAAGATATATGTGATGTGGACATTCACCAGTAGTCATATGCGCTTTGTTTGTGTTTCTATAAAACGTACATGTCTAGAATTACCAACTACAAATGATTGACAGGTTACAAAGAGTCATTGTATCGTCGCTGTCGTCGTCGTTGTCTTTGTCGTTAGAGATGTGTGATATAGGATATGCCTATCTTTCCCGTGCGGTTACAGAATGGCACTGTCCATTACCGTTTATATATATATGTTTACATAATGTGACCGCAATGTACATTTACAGTAATAACGACATAGATATATATGATTGACGTGTATAACTGAACTCCACTTCTGATTCCTTAACGAGATATATCAAATCGATTTCATTATTCTATAATTCATTGCTAGAAATATGCATATTAATTCAACTGATCGTATTCTAACGTTATTTTAAAAATTTGTTCTTAAAACTGAATTTTTTGTGGGATAAATAATCTTCAATTGTTCGGTAGTACGTGTGAAGAGATAAGGGGTGGGGCTCGTGATTGCGATCGCGTCCTCGAATACTCGGCACAAAAATAGTGATATTCTCAAGACAACATCCAGATGTCCATTTATGAGTGGGTGGTTGTTTTGGTTTTGGTGAGTGAGTGAATTATTACATTGATGCCTCTTTTCCTCAGTCCGTTATTTCGAAGATGAGCATTCAAAATTCAAAATAATAATAATAATAATCAATCCGGGACAAATAATCAAAAACTGAGTTACGGCGGCTGCACTGTTCCAGTTTCTCCCTCTCAACACCCCGTCAAACCCACAAACCAATTCACACTGTTCTCACAGACATATGAGGGACCGGCACAGGATCACTGTACGTTCGTGTTGTAATAAACACGTGAAAAATGCGACTAATCCACTTATCGCCAGCCGAACTCCTGAAAACTGTTCTTAATTAACACCAATCCTCAAATCAAAGTTGTCTTTTACACAGGTGGTACAATTAAATAATTACGATACAATCCTAGTGCCAGAAGATACAAATTTGATTTAAAAAGAATGCATTTCTGTAAATTCTTTGTCCTATTATCGTGATGATTCTTTTTACGCGTTAAATTCTCCCCCATACATAACATATTCATGTTACAATAATTGTGCTTAAGATAATGACAATAATAATGCTCTTAACTGCACTCCTAAATTTCATAGGCATGCACAATAATACAAACGGGATTTATGTAAAAATGTCTGCTGTTGGTAGTTTAGTAAAACCTGTTAACTTTACAAACCGATCATTCTCACTACATTGTATAAATCAGTTAGTTTTAGTTTAAACATGTTTTATTGCCAATATACAGAAAAAAAAGGATTGGGCACAAGTTATATTATCATTATTGAGGCCATTTCCTAATAAGTAAACGTATGCATACATCACATGATGGCTGAATATGATAATTATGTACAACACGATTATAATAGGATGAGAAAATCAGTTTTAAACTTATCATCGAGCGCAATATTTTCAAAAGTATGCCATAAATCTAAGACAATTCAGTAGCAAGTATATAAATGCATTATATCTCTCGTAAGCAGAACGTATGTTTTCCAAAAGATATTTTAAAACTATAATTTTTCAGTTATAAATGATATAAACCTCTTTAACAAATTACCATTTTTACTTAATAGAGAAACCAAGAGTTATATGGAACACTGTACGGCATACTATCGGTTTATTGTGAGTAAACAATAGTTATATTTCATCTGATGGAAAGAACACCAAAAGTAGCCCCCATTCGTAAGATATAACTGTTATCTTAATGTCTACGTGAATTTGCTCCTATGGGAAATCCTATGTAAATAGTGTTGTATCGATAAATACTGAAATGTACATGGAATGTTACAGTTATATAAAAATCTATATTCCTATAAAATAGAACGTGTCGATGGGATTCTGTGAAATATCAAATAAACACCATTGTCGCGACATTTAATGCAAGAAGCAGACGGAAATTAAAAATGGCGGATTTGTGAAGATCCGCGATATTGATAGTTCCGTTTGTGTGTACATATGGTCACTGTACTCGCTGATACACGTCTAGCCCGTATCCTTAACGCCTGTTTCATTTAAAGAATTCATTTTCAAATTCTAAGCTAATATAAAATTCTTCACAGTGTCAATTTCGCATTTCAGTTCCGAACTCCTATCAACAATTATAAAATTGTATTAAGCGGGATACCTTGACATGCCCACATTTAAAACGAACATACCAGTAGAACGAAGCGATTAAAAACTGTTTTATTGTAACTAATAACGGTCTAGGAGACGATTAAACGTACAAAAACTGAACATTTATACGAAAGTATCTATGAGGGTTGGTGATAGTCTTTTATTGATTAACCACCGCGATGACGTCACGAAGTTAGCCGTCATATTTCGGAAACACCTAGAATCGTAAAATGGCATATCAAAGAACTGGTCGACCTTGTGTTCTAAATTGTTCTTTCATTTAACAGCAACAAAAATCCATTATATTCATAATGTGTAAGCAAAATAGCACGAAATTTCATTTGAAGATGGAATAAGTTTTCTCAATATTTATTTTGGTCTAGTTAAATAAGCCTCTTTACATCACAACGAAACAAAACAGTATCTACGTGAAGTTATAGCAACAAGAAATCTGGAAATAACAGGTGAAATAATTTGTGACTTAAGATAACCTCGTCGCAACTCGATACTGGACAAAAAGAAAACCCTACAATTACATATGCATGTATATTTATATATATAGCTAGAAAAGCAACCACAGAAGGATTCTTTACAAAAATACGAACTTGCTTGCTAAGTTTCATCAAAATCTGTCAATAAGTCTCGCTACAGTTTGTGATGTTTGTGATTGAGAAATGTATTTTTAGTAACAGAGGTCTTAACCTTTCGTCACATCACACCACTATTCAAATATGTTACAGGATATTCTGAATCATTGCAAAAGTACCTGCGACAAGTTTCATACAATTCTATAGCTAAATACAAAAGTTTTAGCAAAAATGAGTTTAATGACGAAGTTATATTTTAGTAACAATGTCAAATGTCCTTGACCTTTCGTCGATAATGGAAACATTTCGAACTTGTTAAAGACATGTCCAAACCAAATGTCTGAACTACGGGACATTCTCAAAACCCGTTTGTCATTACGACCGCTAAATGGTTAGAAAGAATGTACATTGTAACGTCAAAATCATACTTTTGGTAAGTGACATTGACCTTTAATTGTTTAATGCAAACATGGAAAACACCTGTGAAGTTTTCTCGGGATCTGTCAGCGGAAAGAGGACATTGAATTTGGCAATCAGACAGGCGGAAGGAAACAAACAGAGGGACAGACAAGAAAAATAATTTTAAACAGCTTACATTGTATAAAATAATTGTACTGCGTTTAGAAACTAATACTACATAGTTACTCGCAAACAACTTCAATATAAGAGAGTAAAGAGGAAACATGATACTGCACAAAAATTACAAATTTATCTTTAGTTCACATTATGGAAGATTATCTTATAAAAACCGACGGCATAATCCGTCAGCCTTCAAATCTTAAAAGTCTTCATTAAATCTGAGGTAGACCTCTTTCTTTATAAAGAAATATAGAACATTGCTCCTTCTACAAATAAAGTAAATATTATTTATTTTTATGATACACATAGAACGTATTTAAGATAAGGAAGGGCGGAAAACCAGACGGACAGACAGACAGTCAGACAGAAACATGGAAGAAATGAAATGACGAATTAAATTTGTGACAAATATACAAATAAATAAGTTAACACTTACCACTTGAAAGCTACGTAACCGATGGTTAAGATGGTCAATTCGACGGACAGAAGAACTGGTCAGCTAAGGAAATCTTTGGCCAATAGCACGTCTAGTTCCCTAACGGCGGTGTCCGAGGTCCAACGGTTATGACAAGAGCAGCATTTTCGCCTTAGAAGTTATAGTTCTGAAATGGACAATTTGGATCGGAATAAGGAACAAAGGCGACGGCTTTTTTACAACTTAATAATAGCTGTAGCCCCGGGTCGCGGAGTCGTAAAAGTTCCCGTCACTTTAAAACGCCATAACTGTGTAGTCCCCGGGGCACGTGTTAATGATAGCATTGACCACACAAATCCAAGCACCATTACTCCACACATTCCTTTAATTCAATTCAATTATCACACATAACTTTTGTTTGGCAAATTATGATTACAAATGTCTGTAGCTGTTCCGATTGTCCCAATCTGTAGTTGAGTCGGACAGTATGGGGTGATGTAATTGTCTCGTCAGATCTACCCCGATGTAACAACTCTTGGACTGTAATATATACCGCTTGTTCCGGTCCCTAAATGATATACAAATCACACCACACCTTCATGAAAGTGAAAATGCTTCTTCGTATTAACACACAAGCAGGGTAGATACACATCTTCGTCATGCTAACTAACGCGAGGCTGTAGTATGTTTCACGCAAATCACACAAATGTAAGATTATTATATAAAACTATAATCGTGCTATATAAAGACGCTGTCGTGTGTGGCGAGGTTTGGGTAGGGTAGGAGGGGCCTTAAATTCTTCACATACTCACGAAAACTCGAGCATTCCATAATTTCTCTAAATATTTATCAAATCGCATCAACCCGAAGCTGGAATTTGAATAAGAACTTGTGAATGATTTTGAAACAATTAACATAATAAAATGCGTCATCATTAAGTGTATGCCCTTAAACCTTTAACGTTAATATAACAACTTTGTCAATATCTAAATGTAGGGAAACCCACAGTAAAATTATTACCAGACACTAATGGACCATTTCTAAAATATCTAGATAGTTACGGTATATAAAATTTCCTAACGTCACAAACGCAAATGTTTTGTGCTATACACTACCACCTAAATGTGTTAGTCGCCTGTGTACTGTTTGTGCACAATCTTCCGTATTGGGGTTTGAGTGGATTTTTGTGAAGATAACGTTTTATTACACGTTTGAAGAGACGCAAAAAAAAGTCTCTGTTTCTAGATTTATGCTTTATTTTAGAAAAACACAAAACGAAAAACGATATGTCAAGCATTATGAAGAAGGAAATATGTTTGTTTTTATTAGTTGTTTATCAAAACAGAAACAATTCGACCTTCCTTCTTCTTGTCTACAGAACAGAGAACAGATTCAACCTTCCTGTCTACAGAACGGAGAACAGATTCAACTTTCCTGTCTATAGAACGGAAAACAGATTCAACTTTCCTGTCTATAGAACGGACAACAGATTCAACCTTCCTGTCTATAGAACGGACAACAGATTCAACTTTCCTGTCTATAGAACGGAGAACAGATTCAACTTTCCTGTCTATAGAACGGAGAACAGATTCAACTTTCCTGTGTATAGAACGGAGAACAGATTCAACTTTCCTGTGTATAGAACGGAGAACATATTTAACTTTCCTGTCTATAGAACGGAGAACAGATTCAACTTTCCTGTGTACAGAACGGGGAACAGATTCAACCTTCCTGTCTATAGAACGGAGAACAGATTCAACCTTCCTGTCTATAGAACGGAGAACAGATTCAACTTTCCTGTGTATAGAACGGAGAACAGATTCAACTTTCCTGTCTATAGAACGGAGAACAGATTCAACCTTCCTGTCTATAGAACGGAGAACAGATTCAACCTTCCCGTCTATAGAACGGAGAACAGATTCAACTTTCCCGTCTACAGAACGGAGAACAGATTCAACCTTTCTGTCTATAGAACGGAGAACAGATTCAACCTTCCTGTCTATAGAACGGAGAACAGATTCAACCTTCCTGTCTATAGAACGGAGAACAGATTCAACCTTTCTGTCTATAGAACGGAGAACAGATTCAACCTTCCTGTCTATAGAACGGAGAACAGATTCAACCTTTCTGTCTATAGAACGGAGAACAGATTCAACCTTCCTGTCTATAGAACGGAGAACAGATTCAACCTTCCTGTCTGTAGAACGGAGAACAGATTCAACTTTCCTGTCTATAGAACGGAGAACAGATTCAACCTTTCTGTCTATAGAACGGACAACAGATTCAACTTTCCTGTCTATAGAACGGACAACAGATTCAAACCCCTGACTTCAGTTATACAGCTAATATGATATTTAACTGTTGATATCTTGTTTTAATACCTAAACTATATTTTTCTTTTCTTTTTTTATTTTCAGTTATCGTATGATAATATTTCACCTAATTTTTTTACGCCAGGCGCTGTTTAGGCGAAGTTACAATATCTGTTTCTATTTTCAGACTAACTGTACTGGTAACATAACAACTTCTGTCTTTAGTAAACATTGATTTAAGTAGATGTTTAGGTACTTTTCGTCACGGTAACCGACATCTAAACGTGACCTATTTATAGATTCAAAGGCACAACCTTAGTGTTGATATAGAAACGAATAGTTCTTTAACTCGCCACTATTATAAAACGATTTGTGCACGAATTGAATCAATACTTCAGTAGAAATTTGGCGAGTGACGTCACAACCTGTATGTGATCCGTAACTGCGCGCGGGCCGTCTGTAGTCCATCAAGGGCCGACAAACCCGGCGTTAACACAGTATTTATAGCTAGGAATGTACCGTTTGATTTCGTGCACCAGACTGTATCATTTTCTGTCACTGTTTTGGAAGTACTGGTTAGTCGAATCAGGGTCAAAGGTTATGCGAAGCATCCTTTTTGGTGTACTAATGTTGCAGAATGTACTTTATCTGGCCCAAGGCTGTGGATGGTGCACTTTAGACTGACTCTGACGTGACTTAGTACCTCCACGACAGCTAGGGTGGCGGTACCTCACCGCAGGAACCGATAAGCATTCCCGGACTCTGTCTTAAGGCGTTCGTAAACATGACATACATTGTCAAAAAAACTAACGAGCTTTTCTGAAAACACGGAAACATATCCCTACCGACCCTGAATTACAACTCCACAAATAGATTAGAACCCTTCACTTGATTTCGGGTGTTTTATCGTCACAACTAATCAAGTTTTGTTGTCGGTTCGCGAAATCTCCTCAACATACTAACAGACGAGATGTTAGATAAGACGTATCCGACACTAAGCAACCTTCTAGCTCAAGTCGTTGGTGCCGTAAACATTCATAACTAGTTCTGAGATTACATTTCTTTATTTATCATGTTGAATAATTAACATAATTAATAATCGAGTAAGCATGTGCACTTCATTAAGCTAGATCTTAATTACGAATTCTTTTTAATATAATTAACAATCAAACCAATATCAACGAAAGCGAGGCAACCACCGGAAGTTGGTCAGCTCTGGCTGTAGGCGAATATGCCGATGGCGAGGTGTGTAGCTAGCGGAACTTGTTACATGAGGATGTCTGTCAGACCCTGTACGTGAAAATGACTGCTTTAATACAATAAATGATTGACACCGATTAGTAGATTAGTAATTATCGACTCCAGGACATTTTAATCGCGTGACTGATTCGAACTGTCAATCTTTATATTTTGATATGCACAAACTTTAATTATTACTTCTCCAAGCACAATGTTTGTAAATGTTATATTTTACTTTGAGAAAAAGGTTTTTTTTTATTTTTTTTTTTTTTTTACTTTTTTATTATTCGAAAATCTTGATATCTTTTTAAGATCCAAATGCAATGACATGATACACCTGTACCTATGAGGTAAAATATTTGCATTAACATTTTGATAGACTATAAATTCACCGTTACACTTCACTATATATGGAACCATTATCGAATCATATCACCATTAATTACATATAAAATGTAAACTTAATTAGGAAGCCCTTACCTGTCAACGTGAAGTGTCTTAAAGTAAAATTTTGATCTATTTTGATTCAACTATTTCAATCTTGTGTGTGTGATCTTATATAATTATAGTATCATGTTTTAAGATTTTCTCGTTAAGGGCACACACAATGCATTTATCAATCTCACTCTCAGGTAAGTATATTTACATAATATTATTTTCATTATGATATGTAAGGCTACACGTGCATGGCACGTTCCTCCTTTACACAGATGTTCATATAAGGAGTACGTCTTTCTGTATGTATACATAAGTAAAATTGTACTCGTCTGACCCTGCACACGTGTACCTGACAACAATCTTAATTACACATTTACTGATGTATATCAACTCATAAACGCCCACGTGTACATGTGCGTGCGTGTACAGGTCAGTTTTATGCGTGTTAAAACAGGTGCATACTTTAGGAGAAGAAAACTCATTAAAATACAAGTTAACTGGTGTATATTTACTCTTAATGAAAATCTATATCGTACTTTGTGACAATATACACGTACATTACACGATTTATATCAAATTGGTTAAGGTTGTCTATATGTTGTATCAATGTACGAGGACAATTTGTATGTCCGGTTAAACAAGTGTCCGATGTATAAAATAAGTCCCAAATGTACATTTTACACTGTATATCATATACATGTTATAGAAATGGAATCTGTACTCACCAAATCCTTTGTGTAGATTGAATGACCTTTACCCCCAGGTAAACCCTGTCTTAGTATCCAGTCGGTTTGTGGGGGTCACTGCGGAAAAAAAATCCCCATTTACACACATTCGAATTAAATCTGGAAACATCGATATGTATCTACTTGAACATGTACCAGTGTTCTAACACGCTGTTTTAACACGCCGTGTGTATTATACAGTTTACCATGCATTATGGTACATTTAAACAGTTTTATATTTTCTGTTTTAATTCATTTGGTAGTAGCGCTGTAACCGTACCCCCATAATACAAAGCCGTAACTTACTCTCTCTTCTGAGTATAAGTCAAAGTGACTCAATAAACATAAATTAACTACAGTTTAAATCTCGTTGGTATTTCTTGTTCTATGACGGTTTGTGTATTACTGGAACTGTATATCTACTAAAAGTTTCCCATTCATTGAGTTTATGGCTGTACATGTACTTTTGAAGACAATATCTGACTAAAAATATGTTTCCCCATCCTTTACTTCTCGACATTTCTCAGTTAACTATTGTAATGACATATACTGATCTGAACTGTTGTCTGTCTTGGCACGTCCTGCTGTGTATGGTATAGGAATAGGAATGACCGCTCTTCAAGGGCATACTGGGTCTAAATGTATATGTGTGACCTTCAAAACAGGTTCTGCTGTATAAAGTGTGTAGAAATGATCGCTCAAAACAGGTTCTATTGTATCCATGCAGTATGTAGAGAAAGTTGTCGCTCAAGACAGGTTCTTCTGTATACAGTTTATAAAAAGGTTCATTCAAGAACACAAGACAGGTTCTTCTGTACAAAGTATACAGGAATTGTCGCTCAAGAACACAAGAAGGGGTTCTTCTGTATGTAGTATGTAGAAATGATCGCTCAAGACAGGTTCTTCTGTATACAGTTTATAAAAAGGTTCATTCAAGAACACAAGACAGGTTCTTCTGTACAAAGTATACAGGAATTGTCGCTCAAGAACACAAGAAGGGGTTCTTCTGTATGTAGTATGTAGAAATGATCGCTCAAGACAGGTTTTTCTGTATGCAGTATGTAGAAATGATCGCTCAAGACAGGTTCTTCTGTATATAGTATATAGAAATGGTCGCTCAAGACAGGTTCTTCTGAATACAGTATGTAGAAATGGTCGCTGAAAACAGGTTCTTCTGTATACAGTATGTAGAAATGGTCACTCAAGACAGGTTCTTCCGTATACAGTATGTAGAAATGGTCACTCAAGACATGTTATTCCGTATACAGTATGTAGAAATGGTCACTCAAGAAAGGTTCTTCTGTATACAGTATGTAGAAATGGTCACTCAAGACAGGTTCTTCTGTATGCAGTATGTAGAAATGGTCACTCAAGACAGGTTCTTCTGAATACAGTATGTAGAAATGGTCACTCAAGACAGGTTCTTCTGTATACAGTATGTAGAAATGGTCACTCAAGACAGGTTCTTCTGTATATAGTATATATAAATGGTCGCTCAAGACAGGTTCTTCTGAATACAGTATGTAGAAATGGTCGCTCAAGACAGGTTATTCCGTATACAGTATGTAGAAATGGTCACTCAAGAACAGTTAACAGGAGTGACCGATATAATGTGATATAAACAAGACATATTTTACAGCACATGTATATACAGGTACCGAAAACACACATTGAGAAGACACTCAGTACTACACCTCGTCACTATGTGGGGGATGACATTACACTTACCAGCCTACCCAGCCTAAGTTTTAATATTTAAGCACGAGAGCAGTTCAGTTTAAAGGTACTGATATAATTCGAGGTCGCTGAGCGAAAGGTTCATATACAAGTACAGAGGTGTTCTGAGAACGGACCAGGATAAATAGAGGAGGGAGTGGAATAAACGGGATGTCAAGAATGTTTCGTGAAGTAGTTGTAATGTTCTTTGATTTCTGATTCTCCTTGATGTTCCGCATGTTATTAATTGCCGCCTGAGCACATTTCTATTGGTTATTGACTTCAGATACCTCTATAAAGAACAACTTCCATATTACACCGAGAACAGTGTAGCAGGTGTAATGTATCTGGTGTAATTACAAGTAATAGAGATATCTCATGAATTCTAAACGCGGAAGGATAGCTTTCTCGTGGTCGTGAAGTCACTTCCGGTGCTTGCTCTCTTCACTTGCGAGAACAAAATGGCGTCTTTCACTGAGAGACTATGTAGTGCGTAAGAAACGATTTGAGCAGGGATGAAAGAATTTGGTGAATATTTATAGTCAGATTACCAAAATAAGAACGGAAGTAATGGAATATAACAACTTACGAGACGTTGATCGTTTACACGTGGTGTGACCGAGAGGAATGCTATATATAGATATATAGACATGAGGTGAACCTATACACGGGGTTACCCCGGGGAGGCTATATATAGATCTACAGACATGAGGTGAACCTATACACGGGGTTACCCCGGGGAGGCTATATATAGATCTACAGACATGAGGTGAACCTATACACGGGGTTACCCCGGGGAGGCTATATATAGATCTACAGACATGAGGTGAACCTATACACGGGGTTACCCCGGGGAGGCTATATATAGATCTACAGACATGAGGTGAACCTATACACGGCGTTACCCCGGGGAGGCTATATATAGATCTACAGACATGAGGTGAACCTATACACGGGGTTACCCCGGGGAGGCTATATATAGATCTACAGACATGAGGTGAACCTATACACGGGGTTACCCCGGGGAGGCTATATATAGATCTACAGACATGAGGTGAACCTATACACGGGGTTACCCGGGGAGGCTATATATAGATCTACAGACATGAGGTGAACCTATACACGGGGTTACCCCGGGGAGGCTATATATAGATCTACAGACACGAGGTGAACCTATACACGGGGTTACCCCGGGGAGGCTATAAATCGACATCTTTCTGTAAATCAATACGCAAAATAGATCAGAACTAACGAGAAATAGTCGTCTGAATCGGATACTTACGGAAACTCGAACATCATTCATCCCGTAAAGTTTGGCACAATGAGGCCCAGTCTTCTCTCCAAAAACCACACTCATCGTTCACACACTGATGACGTTTCTTCTACACTTTAAACTGTACGGCATTCTGAGCTTCCATCTCATTAACGAATTAAGTCATATACTGGCCGACAGGTGTATATCCATTTCTGATTAAGGTAAAGACAATGTGTGCGTCTCTATCCATCTTCCACCAAGCAACACACGTTTTCTGAAATCAAAAATCATAAAACAGCACACATTCCCAATGCAGTAGACCTCGTATACCTCTACGCGACGAAATGTTAAAATCTTTCAGAATTATTAGTTTTACACGTAAATTAAAGTTAAATTTTGCCCTCGGCAGATGTGACTTCGGCTTGTATATCTGATAAGTTTAAAAGTCTGTCAATAATCAACTGGGCCGACAGGGGACTAGAAGATAAAGATCATGGATTTAAAATGTTTTTTTTATTTTGTTTGGAAACCTCGACAGTCATGATCTGTTTAACACTTCGAGTTGTTGTTGCGCTGCACGGATAACTTTATTCGTCTGAAAGTTTTTATAAATGGTGTCGACATTAATTAACCACTTTAGGAGGCCAAGCATATTAATGATGTACTATGTTCATTCTGATAATATTATTTCCATTTATTTAAAGACAGTTTTCAATTGCCGTGGAAATTATAGTAAATAATTTATCTTCTTGGTAAATCACCTTAAGATGATTTTTGCGCGTTTCAATTAACGTTCTTCTTGTAGTCGGCCGAAAGAGATCAGCAGTGTTTTTTTGTTTACTGGGTTTATCACTCCATGAACGGACATGGTCATTTTGAATCCGGTATTCTTGTAGTAGTTGGTGACCACCTCACTGAACAACATACGTGAGGCCCGTCACTTGCCACCTAGAGCAATTAGGGTCAAATATCTTGTCCAAGGACACAACCACGACAGCACTGAATTACCCGTTTCTCAACTTCGCGAGAAACACTAACCGACACGGGTCGGAAGCGTCGAACTACGCACCTCGGACCGTCACCTGATGTTACATGACCGGCACTCTAACCAACTGAGCTATCGCGGCCCCCTCACCTGAGGTTACGTGGCCGGCACTCTAACCAACTGAGCTATCGTGACCCCCTCACCTGAGGTTACGTGGCCGGCGTTCTAACCGACTGAGCTATCGCGGCCCCCTCACCTGAGGTTACGTGGCCGGCACTCTAACCAACTGAGCTATCGTGTCCCCCTCACCTGAGGTTACGTGGCCGGCACTCTTACCAACTGAGCTATCGCGGCCCCCTCACCTGAGGATACGTGGCCGGCACTCTAACCAACTGAGCTATCGCGGCCCCCTCACCTGAGGTTACGTGGCCGGCACTCTAACCAACTGAGCTATCGCGGCCCCCTCACCTGAGGTTACGTGGCCGGCACTCTTACCAACTGAGCTATCGCGGCCCCCTCACCTGAGGATACATGGCCCGCGTTCTAACCAACTGAGCTATCGCGGCCCCCTCACCTGAGGTTACGTGGCCGGCACTCTAACCAATTGAGCTATCGCGGTTACCTTAAAGCCGAGCAAACTGAATCATAATACATTGTTCTTATTTATGAAGAAATGTGTATTTTACCCTTTTCGTATTTTGAAATGAAATAATGGCCAACAGAAAGCGCGCAAACATACTTTAACCTACGGTCACCCATTTCATTTCGGACGAGACTACTGAATTCTCTTATTTTCTCATCTTTGGCTTGACATTACCACGTTTCACCTTTAAGACCTAAGGTTCTGTCCCTAGACCATGACATACCAAAATAACAAATCTATAAATGTGATACTTGCTGCTGCTCTCTCCTTGAATTTTAACGTTTAAACCTCGTTGTTTTCGTAACATATAAATTATGACAAAATTGCAAAATATTTTGAATGATAGAATACTCCGTAATGATTATATAATGTGAGAATCAATACCGTTGTTTTAGATGAATGCAATTAAAACCGGGAAACTTTCCACTGATTAAGGGGAATTTCTAAAGCAGTGCTCCACTCTCTATATGTAAATGAGCCGTGGGAAAAATGTCATTCACGCATGCGCAAACTTGCTTTGTCTTGAATGGTGGCGGACTGAAGATCAAAGCCATGCATCTGAAGTCCAATCAGACGAACTGGCTCCTGTCGCGAAGGCAAAGAAAAGAAGTGGGCAAAATCTCAACATCATCTACGACTTACAGAGTCAACGTCAGTCTGTTAGATGAAAATTAAAGATAGACTAAGTGTGAAAAGCCACCACGAAACTTCTCGGCAATTGATAAACAAACCTATGTTTTTGTGTGTATCATCCGGGAATGTTACTTGTCGCGCGCAGGGTTGGTTCGCTATCATATGTTTATTACATACATTACTTATGAATTGCTAATTGGTATTTCAGAGAGGTTACACTATAAAAGCGGCCATTTGTGACTCCACGATCAGTGGAATTTTTCATTAAATTGCATTGTGTTAAAGGGTGTTAACAAGATTAAACCACACCTGAGCAGTGGGCATAAAATCCAAATTATTTTCTCTGTATCAATTAATGAAATGCAGCTATCTATTAGCACTGTCTCAACCCCACCAACCCATGTTGTGATGACAACTACACTAAAATCCAAATTATTTTCTCTGTATCAATTAATGAAATGCAGCTATCTATTAGCACTGTCTCAACCCCACCAACCCATGTTGTGATGACAACTACACGCATAAGTGTAACCGGGTTATGATATGGTAAGTGAGGTTACAGTAATGGGCGTTACAACGCGGATTATCCCTTTTAGTATTTAACTCTGTGTGTATCTTAAAAGTGTTTAAATGTCAGATATACTAAATTTTGTATAATTTTCTTTTCTTTCTTTTTTTTTTTTTTTTTTTTTTTTCTACATTTCTAGCGATCTTTTTACATAAAATATTTCCTAAAAAATATCGTTTGGTCTCAGAACGTATTGTTTACTATCTTACCACTGCCACGATTTGTACGAATACTGACAAACCATGCGCGAATCTGTTTAATCCCACGAATTATGTTGTCTTACCAGTTATTTTTAATGTAATTTATACAGTTATAGTAACTTAACGTTTCATTTGTGTCATAGTTGTAGATATATAGAACGCTGTTGAAATAATCTGAAAATAATTCCTGTTTCGATGTAAATACTGAGGGCTAGCTCTAAAAGATATCCAAGATAATCCTACAGAGGCACACCGGCCTAATTCGTAAAATCTCAACTAATCCTACAGGAAGTAATCCTCGTGAGGGGAGATAGGATCTATATAATCCGCCAAGGTGCGCTCAAGATTAACGTACAATATTTCTGTTTTATTCTTATATTTTACTATGATATTACAATTTTTTGCGAGTTATTTCGGCCATCTCGCGACAACGAGGTAAGATTTACGCCATAACGCGACAAACGTACACTGGAACTCGGAAACACAACCCACTTTTTCATGTTGCGTTGATTAGTACTCTTTCATTTCGCGTTGGAGGGATGTTTTTTTCGCTCTGACGAATTTAAACATTATCTTGTTGTCACGTGGTCGCCTCCACCAACGCGACGACTCGAGACTTCCGAAATCAGCCATCATACAATATACATCATTTTTTTACTTTTAATCTTGGAGTATTTTCACACTTGATCATTTATTATTATTTAAGACACATTTCAACAAGTAATTGGACTTAAATCTTCATAGAGTCAATTTACCCCATTTAATGTTGATTTTTTTAGCAATCCGATGATGTAAAAATCCTTTTGAGATTAATGGGATAATGACATAGTTCCTGTTCGTTGACGACAAGACACCTCTACAGGTGATAACACCTTTTGTATTCTCACCTGACAGAGGTAAATAGCTATAATAGACGTAACATCGTGTGTGGTTGGAGTGCCGTAACACCAGATACCTACAGTGACACACGTAGCTATTTCTGTTTAATTTCTGGTACAGTAGACATGGAGAGTATTAACATACATGTATGTAAAACATAGATACTGTAAAACGTCCGTAATTAATTAGATGACCAAGGTATGTTTATCAAAATTATATTTAATGAATATTTCAATAAAATACAATTCATCAATTATTGAATATTTACAAATATATAGCTATGCTTGAGATGATAACAGTTTTAAATCATTTTTTAATTTCTTAATAATTTTATTTATTTATTTATTTATTTATTTAAGCATTTTGGAAACAATAAAACAATAATACAATAATTATACATAATCTGACATTTCTATAAAACACAATTTAAGTTTAAACTTGACATTTCTAAACCAGATATGATTGTAGATATATTAGCAGTGGATACTTCTATGATATACGTATAATGTAGATAATTCTATATAAGTACGCAAGATTCTTATGAACTCGTATATTTAAAGAGAAAGCGAGATAATCTTTATTTACGACACAATAAACGTTTCACTCTGTTGAGTTCCTCCTCACATACATAATCTACGACTGTCTATATCATATCTGATTAAAATCATGAGCTATATCACAATTTGTCAAACATCAGTTAGATAAATCATTTTACCGACAAAACATATACACGTTGTTGCGGAGTTCCTTAACCCTCAAATAATTCTTCACAAATACGTTTGTCAGCTTGGTGAGTTTAGGAAAACCGGCTATGAATGGACACCAGTACTTGCTAGTCAATTAAATATCTGATCTAATTTTCGAACCAATGTGTGTTTTTCTCAGGGAGAAAAGTCTACATTTTTAATAAGACACGTACTATCACAGACCTGATAGTCCCCCCAGACAATGATAACAATGGTGTATTGTGTAATCAGCCTGGTAAGTACATGTATATTACAACTCATCATATTAGTCTTTATTTTCAGTACAATTGTTCCTCTTTATTTTATATATACTTTGATGTATTTTATTGTGCCGTTGCTTGTTTTGTACTATTCCGGCTGTAAGGTTAGTTTAATTAATAGAAATACGTCCCCTACCTTTGAGTACAACAGATAATCCGAACCTATATTGTATGGTTGTGATTGAAGAATGAAAGGCGGAAGATAGAACAGCAAATGAGACGACATGAAAATGAAGTAGTAAAAGAAATTTAAGTGTAAGAGACCTCCTGCGAGAGGTACCATGCTGGAAAAGGTGAACCCTGGTCCCAACCCTGGCATCTCTCCAAAGTTTGCTTAAAATATAATTTGGAACATGAACACCATAATGTATAAGGTCATAATCTTAAGTCTCGAAAAAAACGAGGCTTTACCTAAAGCCGAGGGTTGGATATTTAAAAATCTTATCCTGAGTATTGAGATATCTTTGGAATATCTTCAATACACAAAACGACTCATTGTTTCTCCAGATAATGCAGATGTCATATAAATGTACAAATAAAAAGTTTTTTAATCTACATTTTCCTTGATTTTGACAAGATCTCTGATGTTGAAATCTGCTTGCACACAACAATTTCCAAATAAAAAAGGACGAATGAAAAAGAATTGGGCGTTACAAAGTAAAAACCGAACAAAAAAGACACAATTATGCAAAAAATAGTTACACCAAACCATAATTACAAACAAAAAAACGTAATTACACAAAAACATAGTTACGCGAAAAAAATAATAACTATGCAACAACATAATTACGCTAAAGCTTATTTACACACAAATATAGTTGCACAAAAACATAATTACACAAAAGCACAATTACACAAAAACATAGCTACGCAAAATACACAATTCCGCTAAAACATAATTTCGCAAAAACATGGTTACGCAAAAACATAATTGCGCTAAAAAAATGATTACGCAAAAAGCAGAATTATGCAAAATGCAAAAAAGCATAATTACGTAAAACACGATTTCTTACAAGAAAATACGCAAAAACATAATTACACAAAAACAATAACGCAAAATATAGTTACTAGTATATCCTGTTACTTTCGGTTGTCAATTTCAAACCAAATTTACTTTAAGATTGCTGATTGTCAATTAATGATTTTTATGCAAGTTTAGGCGCAACTTTTGTGTACCATCCAGGTTTCGCCACAGAATTTCGTGTTCTCCGAACTTATTACGTGGTTTAGATATATTGTCTATATATCGTATTGGCAGTACAATGTGTATGTCTACTTGTTTCTGTATTCATGTAATTATTGAGGATAAAAAGCAGAAAAAAGACTCCATCCCTTACTACAATGTAGGACAGAGGAACCTCCAACCTAGAATACGATACACGACTACTTAACATTTGGCAAAGACAACAATCTCCTCCTCCTGGAGATTTTGTTTAATCCTTCCCTCAGCCAGGATGAGATCATGTATTAAGTTGCCCATTCCGTCTTTACACTTGCAGAATTCAGATACAGAGTCACGTCCATTGTGGTAAAGAAAAATTGCACGTTTCGCTGGCTGTGACACTGGCTCTGCATCATTGGGTAAAATAAATATGACATGAGCATATTACTATTCTACCATTGCCTGGCTGAAACAGTTATAATGAGCATGAGCATATTACTATTCTACCATTGCCTGGCTGAAACAGTTATAATGAGCATGAGTGATATTAATATTCTGCCATTACCTGGCTGAAACAGTTATAATGAGCATGAGTGATATTAATATTCTACCATTACCTGGCTGAAACAGTTATAATGAACATGAGTGATATTACTATTCTACCATTACCTGGCTGAAACAGTTATAATGAGCATGAGTGGTATTAATATTCTACCATTGCCTGGCTGAAACAGTTATAATGAGCATGAGTGGTATTAATATTCTACCATTACCTGGCTGAAACAGTTATAATGAGCATGAGTGATATTAATATTCTACCATTGCCTGGCTGAAACAGTTATAATGAGCATGAGTGATATTAATATTCTACCATTACCTGGCTGAAACAGTTATAATGAGCATGAGGGATATTAATATTCTACCATTGCCTGGCTGAAACAGTTGGGATGGGCATGCTCAGATCCTCATAGAACATAAAAAAATTATTCAACATGGCCATTTCCTATTACGATTGATACCCACTCTTGGAAAATCTGACCAGATGGCAACTCTTCACCAAAGTCTAAACGAACCAACAAGATTTCGCCGACTGAAGCTGATTTTCTCGAAAACTTGATTTTTTCAATCTACAAAGACCAGCATATCTGGGGATCATTACAATAATGTATACAAGATCAGCCTCGGACTGAGACAGATTGCCGACAGGTTTTCAAACGTGTGAAGTCTTTAGTCGAGTTTACCACTCTGATGGTAAGGCGGTGGAGGAGACAGAAATTTACACACAATATCAAACGTGGATCAAGGGAGTGGTTGCATCTGTTCAACATTTTGCAATTCGTTCGACTTGAGATTTTTCATTTTCTTGGCAAACATTGCAGTATGATGCTATATCCATTAATCTAACATTAAATGAATTACTTACGCATATGTATATGTACATTGTATATATATATATATATATACGGCTTATTATTAAGACACACAAAAGACAGTGTTAATGTCTATTTTTTCACAACGCCGTGTAATTTTTCCCCCATAAACTCGATACGAAATGTAGCTCAAGGCTTTTTTTCTTATTTTCTTATCATATGACAAAGCTCTGACAAACTTCATTGCCATTATCGAACGGACGTGTTTTTATTTGTAAGGTATAAAAATACATTCTTATGCCAACAGCAATATGACTACCTTTTATCCTCAAAAGTAAGAAGATTTGCAAATTGTCCGTAAACGGCAATGGAGTTAGCTTTACGACTCAGAAGTATGAAAGTAGAGCAAGGAGGGTCAGCGCCCATTCATATATCTATGTGTACTATCAATAGGCTTAGTGAAAAATAAAATGTTTATACCATTTTCATGTTACCCCTGCCTTATTCTCCCGTCAAAACGGTCTTATCTTAAAAATAATGTAAGTAGCGTTTTTGACGATGCCTCCATATCTAAATGTGAAAGTTATGAGTATATATGTGACAAATTCGACGCTTTTATGATAATTGTTACGTTTTTCATTCATCCGCTCCGCTAGAGTCTGTTCACCATTAATTGGGCTGCCATGAATAAGTGTCTTAAACCGGGCTGCACCTAAACTTGCATAAAAATGTCTTGTAAATAATCATAAACTTACAATCCGAAAATGTCCCGGTAAATTTGGTTTGTAGTGGGCGTAAGGTTTATTCGTGAGACCTATATTAGCAGGAAATAGCAACCTCTATCAAAACAAAACCAAACTACCTAACCCGGTAGGTTTTCAACGTCCAAACACTCAGGTTTTTTCGTTTTTTAGCTGTTGTTTTCTGCCTGTAACATATTTTTTATGGAGTACCCATAAAAAATACCGAAATTATTCTAGATCCGAATCGTAATATTATTTAGCCCATAAAAAACATTCAGTTTGCTGATTATTAGCGACAGTTTACGCGCCAGTGAGTCTCATGGCATTTTCCGCCATTTGTGTTGTGGTACACGATGTTCCAGCCCGTGTCATACGATTTAGGTTGAAAGCCTGTATATGAAATAAGGATTGCCATTCACTATATGTTTTGTTAGAACTCGCCACAATTATCTCTTATTGTCCAGTGACAAGTGATATGACGTCATTTTGAAATTACTTATCTCTTTGCACTAAAGCATAACAGTATTTCTGAATACTTGGAATACACATTGGACAATATAGCATTACTTCGCCATGTCAACCGCGCGCCCGTACTTGCACGTGAACTATAAAAACGAGCACTGCACTCACACTCGGCATCTTTCATTTCATGGATCATATAGAGCGCCGATTGTCAGCATTTTATTGTCGGTAGTCGGCGTCCGTTAAACTCTTTAACATCTCCAGGACTAGACACATACATTACAAACCTACTGGTTATCCTGCAAGCTTACTTTGGCGTTTGGTACAACGACACGGACCACAATGGCCGTCTTTATGACATTTAGCAGCGAAAAAATACAATGTTGTATGATGAACAAAGGGCGGGGGGGGGGGGGGGAGGAGGCTATTAGGATTAATTACAGCTTGCTGAAAAAAATCGTATAACGTACACGGAAGAGGGGTACAGGGCGACATCACGGCCCAGGGTGTTTGTGAAATGGTGAGATGTTTGGGGCGACACATATTACGGCCTAGGGGTGTAGTATGTGTGACAGAGAGTGGGGCGACATATTACCGCACGGAAAAATGTATGACGTACATGGACGAGAGGTATGGGGCGACATTACGGGCGGCGTGGAAGTTTGTGTGACAGAGAGAGAGGTATGGGCGACATTATGGCGCGGCGAGGAAGTTTGTGTGACCGAGAGGGAGGTATGGGGCGACATTACGGCGCGGCGTGGAAGTTTGTGTGACGGAGAGAGAGATATGGGGCGACATTGCGGGGCGACGAGGAAGTTTGTGTGACGGAGAGAGAGGTATGGGGCGACATCACGGCGCGGCGTTGAAGTTTGTGTGACGGAGAGAGAGGTATGGGGCGACATAACGGGCGGCGAGGAAGTTTGTGTGACGGAGAGAGGGGTATGGGGCGACATTACGGCGCGGCGAGGAAGTTTGTGTGACGGAGAGAGAGGTATGGGGCGACATTACGGCGCGGCGAGGAAGTTTGTGTGACGGAGAGAGGGGTATGGGGCGACATTACGGGCGGAGAGAAACTTTGTGTGACGGAGAGAGGGGTATGGGGCGACATTACGGCGCGGCGAGGAAGTTTGTGTGACGGAGATAGGGGTATGGGAAGATATAACGGCGCGGCGGGGAAGTTTGTGTGACAGAGAGAGAGGTATGGGGCGACATTACGGTGCGGCGAGGAAGTTTGTGTAATGGAGAGAGGGGTATGGGGCGACATTACGGCGCGGCGAGGAAGTTTGTGTGACGGAGATAGAGGTATGGGAAGATATTACGGCGCGGCGAGGAAGTTCGTGTGACGGAGATAGAGGTATGGGGCGACATTACGGGCGGCGAGGAAGTTTGTGTGACGGAGAGAGAGGTATGGGACGACATTACGGCGCGGCGAGGAAGTTTGTGTGACGGAGAGAGAGGTATGGGAAGATATAACGGCGCGGCGAGGAAGTTTGTGTGACGGAGATAGAGGTATGGGGCGACATTACGGGCGGCGAGGAAGTTTGTGTGACGGAGAGAGAGGTATGGGAAGATATAACGGCGCGGCAAGGAAGTTTGTGTTACGGAGATAGAGGTATGGGGCGACATTACGGGCGGCGAGGAAGTTTGTGTGACGGAGAGAGAGGTATGGGGCGACATTACGGCGCGGCGAGGAAATTTGTGTGACGGAGAGAAAGGTATGGGAAGATATAACGGCGCGGCGAGGAAGTTTGTGTGACGGAGATAGAGGTATGGGGCGACATTACGGCGCGGCGAGGAAGTCTGTGTGACGGAGAGAGGGGTATGGGGCGACATTACGGGCGGCGAGGAAGTTTGTGTGACGGAGAGAGGGGTATGGGGCGACATTACGGCGCGGCGAGAAACTTTGTGTGACGGAGAGAGGGGTATGGGGCGACATTACGGCGCGGCGAGGAAGTTTGTGTGACGGAGAGAGAGGTATGGGGCGACATTACGGTGCGGCGAGGAAGTTTGTGTAATGGAGAGAGGGGTATGGGGCGACATTACGGCGCGGCGAGGAAGTTTGTGTGACGGAGAGAGAGGTATGGGAAGATATAACGGCGCGGCGAGGAAGTTTGTGTGACGGAGAGAGAGGTATGGGGCGACATTACGGGCGGCGAGGAAGTTTGTGTGACGGAGAGAGAGGTATGGGAAGATATAACGGCGCGGCGAGGAAGTTTGTGTGACGGAGATAGAGGTATGGGGCGACATTACGGGCGGCGAGGAAGTTTGTGTGACGGAGAGAGAGGTATGGGGCGACATTACGGCGCGGCGAGGAAATTTGTGTGACGGAGAGAAAGGTATGGGAAGATATAACGGCGGGGCGAGGAAGTTTGTGTGACGGAGATAGAGGTATGGGGCGACATTACGGCGCGGCGAGGAAGTTTGTGTGACGGAGAGAGAGGTATGGGGCGACATTACGGGCGGCGAGGAAGTTTGTGTGACGGAGAGAGAGGTATGGGGCGATATAACGGGGCGTCGAGGAAGTTTGTGTGACGGAGAGAGAGGTATGGGGCGATATAACGGGGCGTCGAGGAAGTTTGTGTGACGGAGAGAGAGGTTTGGGCAACATTACGGCAAAATGATAAAGTTTGTGTGACGGAGAGAGATGTACGGGGCGACATTACGGTGCGGCGAGGAAGTTTGTGTAATGGAGAGAGGGGTATGGGGCGACATTACGGCGCGGCGAGGAAGTTTGTGTGACGGAGAGAGAGGTATGGGAAGATATAACGGCGCGGCGAGGAAGTTTGTGTGACGGAGATAGAGGTATGGGGCGACATTACGGGCGGCGAGGAAGTTTGTGTGACGGAGAGAGAGGTATGGGAAGATATAACGGCGCGGCGAGGAAGTTTGTGTGACGGAGATAGAGGTATGGGGCGACATTACGGGCGGCGAGGAAGTTTGTGTGACGGAGAGAGAGGTATGGGGCGACATTACGGAGCGGCGAGGAAATTTGTGTGACGGAGAGAAAGGTATGGGAAGATATAACGGCGGGGCGAGGAAGTTTGTGTGACGGAGATAGAGGTATGGGGCGACATTACGGCGCGGCGAGGAAGTTTGTGTGACGGAGAGAGAGGTATGGGGCGACATTACGGGCGGCGAGGAAGTTTGTGTGACGGAGAGAGAGGTATGGGGCGATATAACGGGGCGTCGAGGAAGTTTGTGTGACGGAGAGAGAGGTATGGGGCGATATAACGGGGCGTCGAGGAAGTTTGTGTGACGGAGAGAGAGGTTTGGGCAACATTACGGCAAAATGATAAAGTTTGTGTGACGGAGAGAGATGTACGGGGCGACATAACGGCGCGGAATTGTTCATTATATAATCGAGAGAGAAGTAAATAGCAGTGGAGTTCGCCCCACAAATCTAGATATCTACAGACAGTCAGCGGGTACAGGTATGAATGTGAATGTCTAGTAGGGGTTGGGGGAGGACTCCTGCTATAGATACATACAGCTACCGACGGAGGTCAGTCTCGGTTGTAGATATATCATGTCATTTTAATTAAAAACAAAAACAAAAACATTGAAGCTACTCTCTTCTCGTCTATCAGACAACATTTAACACTTTTGGCACCAGAAAAGAACGGACTGAAATGACTACACTCGTCGATTCTGTTTAGGAGAGCCAACGTACATTCCGGAAACACTGGAGCGTGAGCGAACGCGCCAGTACTGTCTTCTGATCGCGCGAGATTTTCACTGACACTTGTGTCATTTATATCGTCACGTGACCTAAGTAATTTGCACGCCATCTTTGATCCGTGTTTTATGAGTGCTTAAATCCGACAGTGGAGTTGTGTACTAGTCTTACTGACTTTTGGCCTACGAAATTTAACGAGATTGAGGCCGACTGGTGAACACAACGTCAACTTTACTCAAGGACATAGAGACGCTTGTAATCTTTGAAATTCAAGCAAATGTTCGATTGATTAAAGCGTCTATCTTACAGGTGCCATTTGAATAATTTATCTAAAAAGGTGAAAAACGTGTATGAATGATGACAGAGGTCTAGAAAACGTTTGATGGCGAGATGGATAAAGCTGAAGGTCTTGTCCTTGTAAGTATATCTGATGTTCACACGGCGCACTTAGCTCTGACACCTATATCATCAGGGCTTTTCTTCCGACCACAAATAAACAGAAATAGCGAGAAACAAATTAACGCTTTTTGTTAGAACAAGATTGCTGTGGATATCTTTTTGTCTATAAAACGGCGTTAGTAACGATGTGTCACTCTTGTTTAGACGTACCGCTTTTACATTCTGAAAAAATATCTGTACCATAATATGTTATTAGTCACGTGCACACATCAGATACCGGTATCCTTACGTGTCAGTAGTCACGTGCATACACCCGATACCTGTACACTAGAATGTCAGTAGTCACGTGTATACACACTATACATGTACCCTAGAGTGTCACTAGTCACGTGTATACACTCGATACCTGTACCCTAGGGTGTCAGTAGTCACGTGTATACACACTATACCTGTACCCTAGGGTGTCAGTAGTCACGTGTATACACACTATACCTGTACCCTAGGGTGTCAGTAGTCACGTGTATACACACTATACCTGTACCCTAGGGTGTCAGTAGTCACGTGTATATACCCTTTACCTGTACCCTAGGGTGTCAGTAGTCACGTATATACACACTATACCTGTACCCTAGGGTGTCAGTAGTCACGTGTATATACCCTTTACCTGTACCCTAGGGTGTCAGTGGTCACATGTATACACCCGGTACCTGTACCCTAGGGTGTCAGTAGTCACGTGTATACACACTATACATGTACCTTAGGGTGTCAGTAGTCACGTGTATACACACGATACCTGTACCCTAGGGTGTCAGTAGTCACGTGTATACACACTATACCTGTACCCTAGGGTGTCAGTAGTCACGTGTATACACACTATACCTGTACCCTAGGCTGTCAGTGGTCACATGTATACACACTATACCTGTACCCTAGGGTGTCAGTAGTCACGTGTATACACCCGATACCTGTACCCTAGGGTATCAGTAGTCACGTGTATACACACTATACCTGTACCCTAGGGTGTCAGTAGTCACGTGTATATACCCGGTACCTGTACCCTAGGCTGTCATTAGTCACGTGTATACACCCGATACCTGTACCCTAGGGTGTCAGTAGTCACGTATATACACACTATACCTGTACCCTAGGGTGTCAGTAGTCACGTGTATACACACTATACCTGTACCCTAGGCTGTCAGTGGTCACATGTATACACCCGATACCTGTACCCTAGGGTGTCAGTAGTCACTTGTATACACACTATACCTGTACCCTAGGGTATCAGTAGTCACGTGTTTACACCGGATACCTGTACCCTAGGGTGTCAGTAGTCACTTGTATACACACTATACCTGTACCCTAGGCTGTCACTAGTCACGTGTATACACACTATACCTGTAACCTAGGGTGTCAGTAGTCACGTGTATATACCCTTTACCTGTACCCTAGGGTGTCAGTAGTCACGTGTATACACACTATACCTGTACCCTAGGGTGTCAGTAGTCACGTGTATACACGCGATACCTGTAACCTAGGGTGTCAGTAGTCACGTGTATACGCACTATATATGTACCCTAGGGTGTCAGTAGTCACGTGTATACATACTATACCTGTACATTAGGGTGTCAGTATTCACGTGTATACACACTATACCTGTACCCTAGGGTGTCAGTAGTCACGTGTATACACACTATGCATGTACCCTAGGGTGTCAGTATTCACGTGTATACACACTATACATGTACCCTAGGGTGTCAGTAGTCACGTGTATACACCCGATACCTGTACCCTAGGGTGTCAGTAGTCACGTGTATATACCCGGTACCTGTACCCTAGGGTGTCAGTAGTCACGTGTATATACCCGATACCTGTACCCTAGGGTGTCAGTAGTCACGTGTAAACACCCGGTACCTGTACCCTAGGGTGTCAGTAGTCACGTGTATACACACTATACCTGTACCCTAGGGTGTCAGTAGTCACGTGTATACACACTATACCTGTACCCTAGGGTGTCAGTAGTCACGTGTATATACCCTTTACCTGTACCCTAGGGTGTCAGTAGTCACGTGTATACACCCTATACCTGTACCCTAGGGTGTCAGTAGTCACGTGTATACACACTATACCTGTACCCTAGGGTGTCAGTAGTCACGTGTATATACCCTATACCCTTACCCTAGGGTGTCAGTAGTCACATGTATACATACTATACCTGCACCCTAGGGTGTCAGTAGTCACGTGTATACTTTCCTATCTGTATAATCTTTATATTTTGGTATATATGTTTCCCGCCTTTTACCTTCCTACTTCCTGTTATACCACTGGAGGGTGTTGTTTTTTGTTGTGTTTTTATCCTAATCACCAGATACAAGAAGCTAAGGCTCATGCAATGTAAATGTACAGACTTCGAGCTGATAAGAAAGAATCCGTTTCGAAATATCGCAAGCGCAAGTGTTTGATCCTAATTTATTTCCCTTTACATATTTTAGAAAGAAGAAAAAATTCGGGAAAAATATCAACGCAAATGCAATAATATTTATTTAGTATGTCGTAAATTGACATGAGGAACTGACGAGTTTACAAATGACTCATTTATCGTCGTCTGTTTTACGAGAGACGCCATATAGAGCCCCCCTCAAACGTCCCCTTCTCCTTCCTTCGTAACGTCTATATCCCATAGAGGTGTCGTTTGTCCGCTGTAATCGATGGCAAGCATGGAACCTGATTCACCGGGTCGTGTTTTATTATAAAGTTGTATCCGAATTATCGGAAAGGAACGGATAAAGGTGTTAACTACGTAAACCCAATACCCGGATGTGTTTATGGCCTCACCTGCCGAACAGGTACGATAGAACGCTATCGTCCTCATACGATACTGTATGTACACTATTCCTCACATTTAAAACTCACAAAAACACAACATTGACGTATATTTATCATTTGACAGGGAGATTTTATTAATGCTCGGTGTTTACTTATGGACGGACGGCAGATCAAAGCGGACGTACCGTGTAGCTACTTGTTTATTGTTATGATTTAGGAGCTGTTCTAGTTACCCGACACCCCCCAGCTGTTAACACGCCGTCAAAGCTCCCGTCTCTCCCGTCAGCTCCCCCCTCCCCTGGGCTAACGTTTCTACGGGCACCTGTATCCCAGTAAACTCCCAATAGTTTGATAATTTTCCAGTAATAATAAAGACATCGGTATTATGACGGCCCGTCAGACCCGCGGATCTTGTTACAAAGACTGGATTTACAAGCCAAGCCAAACTATCTCGGGATACAGCGTTACGTATGTTCGCAACTGTATACTCTTAATTATGATACAATATAGCCCAGTCATGCCTCGTTATGTCATCATTGTCAGGGCTACACAAACAAACGAGGCATTCCATTTACCCTAGTTCAAAATATATAGACATACATTGATATTGAACAGAAAAGACCTCGAAATAAACAAGGTACTCGAGTTATCAGCTAAAGAATTCAGTAATTAGAATTATTATATGTACCTGAGGTAGGTTTGGTTGATGTTAGAAATGAGCTCCTCGCACACTGGAGACTGTTGTAACTAAACAAATATGGCGACAGAGGACTTCCGGTTTAGCCGAGTCAATCTCGTTTAGGGACACAATTCTCAATTAAATTTGATTTGAACCACACAAGTGCGTGTAGCATTGTTCTGGCCACTACTGCACACAACACCTATAAAACTACATAAGTGCGCAGGGTATTGTTAAATGTACAATTCAAAAAGAAATAAAGTGACCTCCTTTCCGTTTGATTTCGTTTAATTATTTCGTTTCTATTTGTTTCTGCTTTTCATGATAACCTTGATGGCTTGACATTTTAAAAAGACCGTAATTTTATAATGTATGTAAATCATAAATTAAAAGAAATCACACCCATGTATATAATTATGTCTGTTATATGTCTGTGTATGCACTATAACAAATGCCTTGACAAACGGCTTTACGCAATTTCATATTAATGTAATTTTTCTGTTTTTATGTGCAATTATTTTCTCAAGTTCTCACAAATATTAAGTTCGTGTTGTTCCTAGCAAGTGTTTGATATTAGTGAAGACAAAAACTTTAAGTGTTGTGATATATAGTGCACTCCGACTCCACATTAAAGAGAACCCCAAACCCAGTCTGTCATAAATCTGCATAAAAGAGTTCATTACATTACGCAATGATATCAGTCGTATATTTCATACCCTCAAAAATGTCTTTAAAGCTGAATTTACTAGCCGAAAAAAAAACAGACAAATATGATAAATCAGTGGGATGTTAAACGAACACCTGTCGACTACTTTAAAGTGCCGTGGTGATGACAATAGGACAACAGGTGTGTTCGGTATGGCTAATTAGGTCTGGCCTAAAACACAATCTGCCGTGCAGCATGGCAACCAGTGGTTCCATTTCATCTAGGACAGAATGTAATTACCTGTCAAACGTACCAAAATAAAATTTTGTTTGTAAATTTTTTTTTATTTTTTTTTGTAGTTTATTTATGCTATTTAATTGTGTTTGATATAAGTGAAGACAGTTAGTACATAAACAATTATCCTGAATCATTCTGAAAAGGAGAGAATATCTTCAAATGACTCCAAAGTCAGTCCCGTGTTCAGTTATAGTTTAAGCATCAATGTGTTCATTTCTGTCAAGCATTAATATCGATGATTTGTAAAACCCAAATGAAAGCGATATAAAAACTATACTTATACTAATTTATCAAACAACAATACCAATTTTTTCCTCAAAAATGCAAAATAGTTTTCAAACAACAAACATAATTATTCTTTTAACAATACAAATAATTTTCAAACAAAAATACCAATTATTCGTAGAACAACAATACTACTTTTAATCAAACAACTACAAAAATATATCAAAAACAAATACACATATTTTTTTCGAAAATGATACAAATAATTTACTTAAATCAATACAAATAAAATATAAAAGATAATACCAATAATTTGTCAGTGAGCAACAGCAATATTCCATATCAAAAATTCCAATAATCAATAAAATAAAAATACCATTTATTAAACAAGCAATATTAATAGATTTATCAAAAGAAATATCAGTTGTTTTTCTGATTTTAAACAACAAAAATACAAAAATACCAATAATTATTTAAACAATGATACCAATCATCTTTTTGAATAACAATACAAATAATTTGTATTAAATAACAATACTAATCATTTTTATCAAATAACAATACCAATCATTTTTTAGATAACAATACCAATCGTTTTTTATATAACAATACTAATCTTGTTTTATTAAATAACAATACCAATCATGTTTTACTAAATAACAATACTAATCATTTTTTAGATACCAATCATTATTTCAAACAACAAAATCAGTCAGAACCACGTGTTAAACTACTCAACAGAACCATATCCCTTATACAGTTATGTTAACATGTAAAACAATCAAAACAAAATAATCTCAAAGAGAAAGAAATGGTTGGCGTAGAAATTAATAAATCTCCGGTATTTTAATTACGACGCCAGAGTCCAAAGCCTTTCGTTACGACGCTAGATTTCGTCTGCGTTTATTACGACGCCAGTGTTGGTCGGTGTTTATTACGACGCCAGAATTCGTCGGTGTTTATTACGACGCCAGAGTTCGTCTTCGTTTATTACGACGCCAGAGTTCGTCGGTGTTTATTACGACGCCAGAGTTCGTCGGTGTTTATTACGACGCCAGAGTCCGTCGGTGTTTATTACGACGCGAGAGTTCGTCGGTGTTTATTACGACGCCAGAGTTCGTCGGTGTTTATTACGACGCCAGAGTCCGTCGGTGTTTATTACGACGCCAGAGTCCGTCGGTGTTTATTACGACGCGAGAGTCCGTCGGTGTTTATTACGACGCCAGAGTTCGTCGGTGTTTATTACGACGCCAGAATTCGTCGGTGTCCATTACGACGCCAGAGTTCGTCGGTGTCCATTACGACGCCAGAGTCCGTCGGTGTTTATTACGACGCCAGAGTTGCTAATTTCGTCTACCAAAAGACTCCTGCAGACTTTCACGTAGGCTGATTCAGTGTTATTGATACCAGCTCAAAATAATAATTGTATCATGACTGGTGCAAAAATATGATTCACGTTCTCCACGTTTCCACGCATGCCTATTGCAATATAATGTATGTTCATTCCAAGGTTTCAGTTATATGAATTACAATAGCGTTAAATAGTTTGAATAGGAATGCTTATTAAGGCGCCATTGACTGGGTTTACCTTTGTACTTTCAGTGTTGGTATCTTAGACTGGTGAAGGTCAATTTACATAGGATACCTCAAGCGTGGTCAAATAATCTGAAACTATCAAACTTTATTGCGCAGTTTAAATCCGGAGTCGGTAGGCTATCGTTTACAAGGGAGTCCCTCCAAAGTAATGCCGAAGTTATGCTGTCAACTTTACGACTTGATCGCACGAGAATGTTTTTGAAGTTGTAGAAATTACAATTTACACTTGTAAAATGAATGAAGTTTCTGTTGAAACACTTTTAAATGCGCTCGTAAATAACATTGTGTATTTTACGTTATAGTGCTGGACTTGTGTGGTAGAAGTTATCCAGTATGTACTTAATATGTTGAATAGCAAACGCGCCCGTTACAATGTATGCTTTTCTAGAGGAAAAAGTCATAGAAATGTTTAAGATTCTATAAATCTCTTAAGGAAATAAAGTGAGCCTGTAAAACAAATGCGAGCTGTGAGTTAACTTTGAAGAAGTGCCGAACAGACATTACATGTGTGGTTGATAATCGAGCCTACGGATAGCACAGTTATGCCGACTCTTTGAATGACTTTATCACAAACACCGATTATCACGAGGCTGCAGTGTAATGTTTAATAACTTTTTAAATATTAATCATCTAAGAGGCATTTGTGTCGATCCGCCCTGGATGTGGGACCCAGCATGGCACATTTTCAATTAATCACGCTCCCTACGTGGTAATGATGTAGAATGCGCCTGCCACAGTTGTCGTAATATAGCGGATATGACGTCACTTCGGATAGCTGGAGGAACGTGCTAACGGTCATGTGACCAGCTAAAAACAGAGAGACACTCCGGTGAAAATGCTATGTTGGAGCGCGACCTCCGACAAGAGAAGAGCAATCGGGTTACTATGTACACAAACTTAATGATCCAGGGGTATTTATCTGTCTGAGCTGATCGACGGGGACCGGACTGAAACGTCAGCACCTTCCGGTGAACAGGGACAGGGGGACAACGAATTCACGGGATAAATACATTCGGGATGTGACATATATACAGTCAATGTAAGAGGGTTGACAATGCAATATTACAATTGTTGGGTTGAACTAACAAACATCCCGATATTAGAGTTAAACTGACAAACATACTAATATTAGCGTTAAACTGACAAACATACCAATATTAGGGTTAAACTGACAAACATACCAATATTAGGGTTAAACTGACAAACATACCAATATTAGGGGTTAAGCTGACAAACATACCAATATTAGGGTTAAACTGACAAACATACCAATATTAGGGGTTAAACTGACAAACATACCAATATTAGGGGTTAAGCTGACAAACATACCAATATTAGGGGTTAAGCTGACAAACATACCAATATTAGGGTTAAACTGACAAACATACCAATATTAGGGTTAAACTGACAAACATACCAATATTAGGGGTTAAACTGACAAACACACCAATATTAGGGTTAAACTGACAAACATACCAATATTAGGGTTAAACTGACAAACATACCAATATTAGGGGTTAAACTGACAAACATACCAATATTAGGGTTAAACTGACAAACATACCAATATTAGGGTTAAACTGACAAACACACCAATATTAGGGTTAAACTGACAAACATACCAATATTAGGGGTTAAACTGACAAACACACCAATATTAGGGGTTAAGCTGACAAACATACCAATATTAGGGTTAAACTGACAAACATACCAATATTAGGGTTAAACTGACAAACATACCAATATTAGGGGTTAAGCTGACAAACATACCAATATTAGGGTTAAACTGACAAACATACCAATATTAGGGGTTAAGCTGACAAACATACCAATATTAGGGTTAAACTGACAAACATACCAATATTAGGGTTAAACTGACAAACATACCAATATTAGGGGTTAAACTGACAAACACACCAATATTAGGGTTAAACTGACAAACATACCAATATTAGGGTTAAACTGACAAACATACCAATATTAGGGGTTAAACTGACAAACATACCAATATTAGGGTTAAACTGACAAACATACCAATATTAGGGTTAAACTGACAAACATACCAATATTAGGGGTTAAACTGACAAACATACCAATATTAGGGTTAAACTGACAAACATACCAATATTAGGGTTAAACTGACAAACATACCTATATTAGGGTTAAACTGACAAACATACCAATATTAGGGGTTAAACTGACAAACATACCTATATTAGGGTTAAACTGACAAACATACCAATATTAGGGTTAAACTGACAAACATACCAATATTAGGGGTTAAACTGACAAACATACCAATATTAGGGTTAAACTGACAAACATACCAATATTAGGGGTTAAACTGACAAACATACCAATATTAGGGGTTAAACTGACAAACATACCTATATTAGGGTTAAACTGACAGACATACCAATATTAGGGGTTAAACTGACAAACATACCTATATTAGGGTTAAACTGACAGACATACCAATATTAGGGTTAAACTGACAAACATACCAATATTAGGGGTTAAACTGACAAACATACCAATATTAGGGGTTAAACTGACAAACATACCAATATTAGGGTTAAACTGACAAACACACCAATATTAGGGTTAAACTGACAAACATACCAATATTAGGGTTAAACTGACAAACATACCAATATTAGGTGTTAAACTGACAAACACACCAATATTAGGGTTAAACTGACAAACATACCAATATTAGGGTTAAACTGACAAACATACCAATATTAGGGGTTAAACTGACAAACACACCAATATTAGGGTTAAACTGACAAACATACCAATATTAGGGTTAAACTGACAAACATACCAATATTAGGGTTAAACTGACAAACATACCAATATTAGGGTTAAACTGACAAACACACCAATATTAGGGTTAAACTGACAAACATACCAATATTAGAAGTTAAACTGACAAACATACCAATATTAGGAGACAAATTTGATCAGATTTACATGTTCGACACGATTCACATGATAAATATTCCAGGTAATACATACCTGTATTGATATCGTTACTGTCCTGTTATATCATACAATACATCCATAAAATCAATAATATATATGTTTTTGTCGCACGTGCGTGAAACTCGATCGTGTCATCGTAAACAAACGACATCATATGATTGTCCCAATTATGGCAGAAATACTGTTAAAGTTTAAAGACTCATATGACGAAACATGAAATTTCCATTTATTTTCTTACAAGTGATAAATACGATTGTCCACGGGTGCCCATATCGTATTGAATATACTGGACGTTAATAAGTGTTTAAGGACATGGACACTCACTGAACATCATCTTCATAACACAATGTTAAAAAATATAGTAAATAATTAATTAGTTATCGGGAACATATTGATTCGTCTGGCAAGCACCGATCAATCAAAATTAAGCAGGACAAGCGACGATTAATTATTCACACATCGTCCAAACTTTTCTGACTGTACTGCACCAAATTTGGTGGCCTGCTGACAGACCGTAAAACAGGAATACCAACATCCGGAAATAACATCCAATCAAAAGTGATATATGTGATCTTTTTAAAAATCTAGTAACGTATTTGGGAAATATCCGTAACTTATTGAATTATTAACGTAAAATTAGCATTACACCGAGTATTGTTAGTATGCAAATGAAGACCGGAATTGACTGATACGTATAGATGTACATGTACTCAGAATCTATAACATTCACAGCCGAATTACTTCTAAATATACACAAATATCGGTCACCCTCTGTCAATATGGAAACAACTCCGAAACGACCAAATTCCATTAGCGATAAGGTAAATTATTCCGTCATCGTACCATCAATATACCCGTCCTATTTAAGTAAAAATGTTTAAGGCAGAAACAGGTCTCAAGTTTAATTAGATGTACTATAAGGAACTTAGATATTTTTTTCTTGAGAGCTTGGCTTCTGTTTTAATGAAACCCTAATACAATGTAATTATATTGACCGAAATAATCAAATAATCTTTAAGTGTACATGTGAAAACAAACAACTTACACAATGTACACTATTGACTAATATACTATTTGACCTACCTCCAACGAAGCACTGTTTCACCCCAGCTTGCATAACTCACATATCGCACGTGATACTTGACATTGTTTGAGGAATGTCCATCAGTTGTCTACTATAACTGTCTTGTGCGCTTGTTGTACATTGCTAAAAAATAAACATGAACAGTAACATCCCACCGGAAGTCGACTTAAAAGAAACCGGAAGTGCATGCCAATTGTAAGTTGGAACTGGACTATAAAGAAAGCACCATTTGAGAGATGTCTGGCAGCACTTTAGCAGAAGAGGATGACGTCCTGATAAATGTCTTGTCGTCATTTAAAAACACAACATTGACATAGGCGTTGTCGGGACGATACTAGTCTAGGCTGTACTCGCGGGGCTACGTACAGATCAGGACCGTGTTTACTTTGTAAAACATACAAAGTGCAGCATATGTAATGTTGCTACCGCCAACAACTATTTTCTCATTTATCTCCTATGTCTCCCTCACGATTTGACCTGCAATTAAATCGGCCAATCAGAGTGGGTTTAACATTCCTGCCCTGGCGCCCTGACAACTTCTCGAGTCACCCTCGTCAGTATTAAAGCTTTATGACATATACTCAATTTTATCGAGCTGTCAATACACGGTAGAAATATTAGGACTGACGACTTGGCTGTGACAGGATGAGATTTTCTACAACAGATTAAAGGGTTTTATCAGTCGGCCACTAGGCCACCACCCGAGGTGACCCGCCATCGATCTCTGTGTTTAAACAATATGCATGTAAACAAGATCTGCTTTAAAAGCATAAAGACGAGACAGACAAAATACTGCATGCATATTGGTATTTCCCTTCGTTTTAAAGTTCCTTATAAAAGGACATACAAGTGTATATATAATGAAATTGTATAATTATAGTTTATTGGTTTTCCTGAATAATTTATATATCACAATATTAATACAATATATATCAATAGTCTATGCGAATTGTGAAGCACAAGAATATATTAGATGACGTCGAGTCGTCATCTCTCGCTCTCGTACAGAATAAAAACTCTTCACATTCGTAGGACACTTCTGAATGAAGATCCAGATGATGGCATCGAAAAATTGTTTTTTTTTTCTTTTTCTATGATAAGCTAAAGTCTTATACTACGATTTCCGTGTCACCACACCTAAGTTTTCACCCAAGATCAGCTTTGTCTAAATGTGGAAACCACATAATTAAACTGCGTGATTTCGGTTATCTATTCATTTAAGCTCGTCGGGACGAAGTCCCAGTGAACTATTCCTATACCTCCGCCATCGACGGCGTCGCTGTCGGTGTCGGCGTCGGCGTTGGCGTCAGCATCCATAGACAGCTAGTTTAAAGTTGTGTTTATATATATATATATATATATACATGTAATAGTGTTGTGTCAATGCTAATGAGGATACAGCTTATTATTTAACACGTGTGTTCCATGTGACAAGACTTTACCATTGGTACTACATTTACACTTGATGACCTTGGCCTTGATCTTTGACTTACTTGTCAAATACTGTAGCCATGGCCACAGTATCTTAACCACGTGTTGCAGGGCTTTCATATTTGAGTCTGTGTTCCTTGTCACAAGAACTTTCCATTGGAATTATACATTTGAAGACCTGATGACCTTGACCGCAATATTTTACCTAATTTTCCCTCTGATAAAGTATAATGATCTTTGACCTACTTAAATCAAAAACTTATTCTTAATTTCAACCCACTCTTCGAGCTATGTTGTCATTTTAACACCTCGTTTTTCCGTAATCATTGTGTTTTTTAAGTCATCATTCCTTAAAACACGTGTTAGTTTTCGTGTCAATTCCCTTCATTCTTCGCTTGTTTGTACTGGAACTTTATGCTACAAGGCAAAGATGAAATGGCAAAAGGTAAATAGTAAATGTGATTCTCCTAAAATAGCAAAGGACATACGGCAACGGGGATTCTCCTAAAATAACAAAGGACATACTGCAATGGTGATTCTCATAAATTAATAAAGGACATGCAGCATCGGAGATTCTCCTAAAACGGCAAAGGACATACGGCAATGTTATTTGTCCTAACATATATGAACGACACCAAAGGTCGTACACTAAAGGGATAAAATGGAGGTTATAAAGCAGAGGCGATCTGGCTACTGGCTTATCATAACGGTCATAAAGAAAAAGTCATAGAACAATGGACACTGGTAACCAAGCAAAGATCGCATGGCAACTGCAACAAAGGAAATCATTTGTTTGCATGGAGGTGTCAACACCAAGAGAAAACAAAGTACGGGGATTTGGAGCAGGCATGAAAGAAAGCAAAGTACAAATATCTCACGCTATAGTGACGTCAGATAGCAATTCTGGTCCATAAATGTCCCGTAAGTAGAAGACAGAGGAAAATCCCCAAATTTGATTAACATGCAGTGAGATACATAGAGCGTTATTCTCAGGTAATCCCTTGAGATGAAGATATCAGAAACCTTCCACGATACTGTAGGGACCCCACGATGAGCTGCAAATAATGACAATTAAGTGAGATACAGCAGGCATGTTCTTTCCGCGCTCCTACATGGGTTCCTTGTCCAAATAAATCATCATAATTGATTTAAAGAAACATTTAAGAAGAGTTTAACATACTGTTTAAAGCATATTTTGTAGAAATCGCCGATAAATTACTAGTATTTCTCTGCAAGGCTACTGACTGACCGACACCCTGATGCTTTCTGTAAGTTTTTTTATGACGTATCCTGGCAAACACATAGAGGCTCGGTGTTAGTGTCGAATAAAGCAGTCATCGGAATGACTCCTGCGGCATAAGGCACTGATTTAAATCGCTGTTCTGTATGATTCATGGTATTAAAACAAATTATTCTGCTGATTGTTTTTTGTGATAAGGGGTCAATAGGTACGGACTGGTCAGTGCCTGGGTAGAGTTCGTCACGCCGACAGGTTGCCGTCTATCGTCGGCCCGGTGGTCAGATAAGCTATCCCGTAGTTCCCGGATGGCGGCTCTATCCGGACATAAACTCCGAAACGTCCCTATAAAACTCGCCACAAAAGTCTTATTTACGACACGGAACACGTGCTATAAAGCTATCATATCTTCTGCCAATGATATTACCATCTCGATAGGGGTCAAACTGACCATTCACAGGCTGAGAAGCAATGATTGTATTTACTTCGAACAAAGACTCCAACTTTTTATATTCCGGATTTAATGCGTTAACCGGAATCGTTTCGATCATTAAACACCTCTATGTTAGTACGGCTTGTAGCGGACTATCTCAGTGTCCACGTGAGGGCGATATCCTGGATAAACAAGGGAATGTGTTCACAGAACATTAAATGCATGAACTATACATTAAATGGCAGGATCATAGGGGCACTTAAACCAATGACGTCGTGGAACATACACCTGATGTATATTTCTTAAAGATGCAAGCAACCTCACCGACATGACACATATGCTTAAAATGACAGACTAGGTATAGAAATATATCTTACGAAAACAAAAATGACAACATACTTGGTAAACTTATCGCTTATATGACGAAAGTTACACAACACGTAAAGTAGTGGAGTACGGTAGAATGTCTTCCGGGTGCATTATTCATTCATTTTAAAATTTGAAAAAATAGATAAAAGAAGCTTAAACTCTGAGGGGTATCAACCTACCGTTAAGTATATACTGTTTGAAATCGATCATGATTACTCATTGCCGGCGCTAAAGGGACCACGGAACCAAATGATTTACCACTGTACTGCTTAAATGGAGTTTTCAACACTGGTCCAGTAGCCATACATTTGAAGTATGTCATCTCGGAAACCTCTAAATAGAGTGATAAAAAATTCTACCAATTTGAACTTTTTTTATATGGGGGCACCATCTTGTATTGAATTCAGCACCAAAAATTCTTTAAATTTACAACAAAATACACACTTAATTAACTCCACCTGACAAAAACAGGCTAGAAAAAAGTTAACTTTTTTTATATATTTTACACCTACATGTATTGCCCAGCCCACACATAAAACTTTGGAAACTTCTCTCACCTAACTATCCAATCGGTAGGCCCCAATGCACTCATGATCACCTTCCTATTAAATCTTCTGCCCAAACGGGGAAACCCACAATCTATTTTTTATTTGGTTCTGTGGTCCCTAAACACCTTTAACATGAATATAACTCTACGGTTACTTCTGTGAATTTCAGATTGAGTCAAACATTGCAGGACAGTAAACTGTCGGGTTATTTAAATCATTCTTAGCATAGTCAACAAGGATGATGGATTTACTTTTAATATGTAACTTAATACTGACTCATAATACATTCTGGTGTAAACTTTCCGTCCGAATTTGCAGTAAATTTGATCAAATTACATTTACCATTAACACCTAGAATCACACGTACTTTACGTACAACAAAGATCGCACGTGTAGTTTTATTTATTTACGGGGACGCCACGTGAATATTGATACCACTGATACTAGTATCATTACCAGGCGTAAAGTACCCTTCACCTAAATATGTAGGTGGTCCTACTCAATAGTACGCTCTTATGTCTTAGCACTTTTAAACATAACCTGTTAACAACCCTGCAAACACAGAATCCCCATCTTAAACCCAGGTTCCCATCCCAAACTCCAGTCCCAATTCCAAACCCCAATCCCCATCCTAAACCCAGGTTCCCATCCCAAACCCCAGTCCACATCCCAAACCCCAGTCCCCATCCCAAACCCCAATCCCCATCCCAAACCCAGGTTCCCATCCCAAACTCCAATCCCCATCCTAAACCCAGGTTCCCATCCCAAACCCCAGTCCCCATCCCAAACCCCAGTCCCCCATCCCAAACTCAAATCCCCATCTCAAACCCCAGTCCCCATCCCAAACCCCAGTCCCCATCTCAAACCCCAGTCCACATCTCAAACTCCAACCACATCCCAAACCCCAGTCCCCATCCCAAACCCCAATCCCCATCCCAAACTCCAGTCCCCATCCCAAACCCCAGTCCCTATCCCAAACTCCAGTCCCCATCACAAACTCCAGTCCCCCATTCCAAACTCAAATCCCCATCTAAAACTCCAGTCCCCATCACAAACCCCAGTCCCCCATCCCAAACTCAAATCCCCATCCAAATAAGATTTCCTCTTTTGTTTCTTTGTTTGTTTGTTTTTATTTTTTTACGACTTTGGGAAATGAATATGACACACATTATTGTACCTACGTACCACTTTCGTTCGTCAACATTGATGTTATAGGGTACTTCAGTGTCAAGATGCGCCTCTAATAACTACTTTAAGCCAGTAGGAATGTCGACGAAAAGGTACGGGCTAGAATACAATGGGAATACGAAGATTGCAAGAACTGGCGTGGACTGCAGGAGATCATTTGTCTGTAGGGATTCGGTGACTCAAAGTAGAAACAACTGGTGAATACCGACCTGTGGAAAATCATAACAGTCAACATCACATAAGGAACTTCATCTTGTAGAATATATTTCGTTAACAATAAGTTCATGATGACGAGCACGCACCTTCCCAAAGGTTTTCCTCAGCCAACATCTCTAGAAAGTGTTTTCCCGTCAGCAGTCATTATCTCTCAAGGAAACTGTGCTGTAAGAAGCAAATGCTTTTAATTATAATATGTAAATAGCATGAGTCAGACTGAGGGGATACGAAATTAAGAAATGGCAAAATCACAATGATGGATTTGAGGTCATCACACTTGACACAATGCTTAGTAGTAAACTGTGTCTGATGGTCATTTTGGGGCCGCGGTGGCCGATTGGTTAAGGTGTCCCGACACTTTATCACTAGCCCTCCACCTCTGGGTTGCGAGTTCGAAACATACGTGGGCCAGTTGCCAGGTACTGACCGTAGGCCGGTAGTTTTTCTCCGGGTACTCCGGCTTTCCTCCACCTCCAAAACCTGGCACGTCCTTAAATGACCCTGGCTGTTAATAGGACGTTAAACAATGGTAAACCAAACCAACTGATGGTCACGCTGTAAATAAAGATAGAGGCAGATACCGTCCTACGAACGACCTGATAAATAAACTAGTGCAATATAACAAGAAAAATCTTCGATACAGCTGAAATAATTCGACCGAAAGGTCTATTTTCGTGGGTATGCCATTGAAATGTTAATTATATCCTAAATAAGACATCTCGGCCCGAAGTCCATCAACCAAGCAAAATACAATATGACAGTGTAAAGTAATATAGTGATATAGATAATTTACAAATCGAAAAATGGTCGAGATTTTATAATTCTTAGTTTGTATGTGTTCAGTGGTTGGGTAAATACATCGTACAGTCGGACCGTGTAAAGAACCTTAAGTATAATTTCAGAACCTGGTATTCCAACGCTGCATCTTTTACAGCCTGTGATTGCAGCTACCTTGTGCTCATCGTGAGAGCAATCAGTGTAGAAAGATTGAAAATCTTAGTTTTTCACTGTAGTTTGGAGGATTATAAACGAGAGATGTACATGAAACAAAAGACCAGTCTGAGTTAAACTTAAAAGCTATGGGAGGAATTTCAATTTTTCCAAAGGATTGAATTGTGTCGACATTAATTTGGGTATTTTCCAAATTGTAAGAAACGCGAGCGCCAATTCCTGGAACACAATTTGGTCTATTATCAACCAATGTTTTATAATCTCGATGGAACACCAGTGAATACGGAGAATTTTATGGACTTGATTTTAATTGAAGTGCATTCTGGAATGAAGTTTATCACAACGATAATGTAGACTGCCACAGGGTGTGGTTTTAAGAGCAAATAAATCCACACAGAGTCATACAGCAATAAATCGCTTTTCAAAAAACAATATTGTAAAGCCAAGGATTACAATATAAACAGTGTGTACCCTTATCATAATCCTTAACTGGTATTATGATTGGCCGGTATTCAAAACATGTGTGTTGTTTGTTATGGATAGAGTTTCAGAAGCGTTGTCTTGGTGATTAAACATGCTTTTAAAAACAAACAATTCAATACAACTTTGACTCGATATTCTATACTACTAAGACTCGATTCAATAATATTTTGACTCAATTTCATACTACCTTGGCTCAATTAAATACTTCTTTAACTCAAGTCAATACTACTTTGACTCAATTCAGTATTACTAAATTCAATACCAACATCCTGTGTCATAAGAGGACGGGTGTCGAGGAGACACCAACAGCCAGGGTCATAAGAGGACGGGTGTCGAGGAGACATCAACAGCCAGGGTCATAAGAGGACAGGTGTCAATGAGACACCAACAACCAGGGTCATAAGAGGACGGGTGTCGTGGAGACATCAACAACCAGGGAAATAAGAGGACGGGTGTCAAGGAGACACCAATAACCAGGGTAATAAGAGGACGGGTGTCAAGGAGACACCAACAACCAGGGAAATAAGAGGACGGGTGTCGAGGAGACACCAACGACCAGGGTCATAAGAGACGGGTGTCGAGGAGACACCAACAACCATGGTCATAAGAGGATGGGTGTTAAGGCGACACCAACAGCCAGGGGTCATAAGAGGACGATTGTACGAGAGACACCAACAACCAGGGTCATAAGAGGACGGGTGTCGAGGAGACACCAACAACCAGGGTCATAAGAGGACGGGTGTCGTGGAGACACCAATAACCAGGGTCATAAGTGGACGGTGTCAAGGAGACACCAACAACCAGGGAAATAAGTGGACGTTGTCAAGGAGACGCCAACAACCAGGGTCATGTGAGGACGGGTGTCGAGGAGACACCAACAACCAGGGGATGTCGAGGAGACACCAACAACCAGGGTCATAAGAGGACGGGTGTCGAGGAGACACCAACAACCAGGGTCATAAGAGGACGGGTGTCGAGGAGACACCAACAACCAGGGTCATAAGAGGACGGGTGTCAATGAGACACCAACAACCAGGGTCATAAGTGGACGGTGTCAAGGGGACACCAACAACCAGGGAAATAAGAGGACTGCATGGTGTCAATGAGACACCAACAACCAGGGTAATAAGTGGACGTTGTCAAGGAGACGCCAACAACCAGGGTCATTCATATTAAGATGGATACAAAAGTAAAAGAAACCACAAAATAATGAGTAGTGAGGAAATACTCCATGTGAGGCAATTGGAGCAGCAGATGAAAATCTCCTTTTATCAATATCCGCTGAACATGAAAGAAGATAATCTCTGATTCCGAGTAGGGGTGCAATTTAAATCACCTTCCACGATCAAAATGCAGTGGGATGAAGCGGGACATTATTTGCGAGCTCCTCCAAACTCTCGGAATACATAGGAGAATACATCCCCGACCCGCTTCTTGCGACGATTCTTATTTTGATGTTGGTTTACCCAGTCCTATTGTCTAGGCATTCTATTGTCTGTATAACATGCAGTTTGACATGGCTGTGGTTCGTCGATATGACTGGTAGTTCCATCATAACCATCTCAGTTAGCCTTTTGAGAACGTTACGTGAATTTTATCTAGATTTTACATAGCGGATGTCGTCGATGAAGAAGATGCCTAGATGCCTACACTTCCGGAAAACTCGGTTTTGTTAGGATTTATCATCTCATTTCCGCTAACATGTCGTGCAGAATCATTCCCGATACTGGTTCTTCTTCTAGAAAATACAAAGCGACTTCCATCTGGCAGAGACAACTGCAAGCCATCGAACTACAAGGAACCAAATTCATTGTTCGCGTTTTGCGAACGCTTCGGACAGTTGTCCATCTTTTAACCAGCAAAACGAACAGTGCAGACTTACTCGGGCAAATCCGTATACAACATGTGTATGTATAATATGAAAACAGGCAACGCCTGAAACGAGCAGAGGATTTTATTTAATTTTCTAAATAACATTATTTAAAACATTTTCTATATCATTCATTTTACAAAGTACAAAATTTATAAAGCAATCACTATTTCAAAACAATAAAACATAGGAGAGATACTTATTCTTTTGGTCGTTGAATTCCCCCTGTCTGTGGTCCAGCAAAGGAACTCCATGGTTTTTTGTTTTGTTTTTGTTTACTGTATCAAATGAAAATAAAACTATAGTACAATGTATCAAAAATCAAGTTGATTCTTGATATTAGATTTCACATATCTATCACGACAAGATGGATTTCAATCTGGTTTGGTAGTTGGTTTAATTTCTGGTTTACAGCAACTTTTCTCGCCACTTCCATGACGAAGGAAATTTAAGGTCTTGGATATGACATTACAATGACAACAATTATTCAAGCATGTTATCGGTAATGAGCATCGCTCTTACGCCTTCGGCCAATGAGGAACTATACTCTTATTGTATCGCGGAAGAATATCCGAAAGACCAAGCATGAAGTAACAGGGCGCAAATGTTCAAAACGAGTCATTCCATAGTTAACGAAGCAAAGCAATAAACATTTAAGTTTTGTCAATATTACTTAAATATAGTGAGTGATATATGGAGTGAAAGGCTAACTATCACAAAACTTGCACATTTTTTTTTGCTGATTTACGTCGCTTTAATACAGACTCATTACTGCGGAAGTCTGATTTAAAAATTTATAAATTTAATTTAAAACTTGGAAGTAGACTAAATTACCGAACTATGCGTGCATACATCTGAAGAGAGTGAGTTAAAACGAACATGAAAGAAATGTATTTGAGTTTCCTGTGTAATAGAGGCGTGATAGGTCCCGACCTACCTGTGCTCCCATCCCCGTTAATTACAGGTGATGAATGGCGGTCGCTTTGATCACTCATAGTTCACCTAAACGGGTGTCTAAGAAATATATTTTTGTACATAAATGATCTATTTGAATTCAATTATATGAATTGAATATGTTAACATATTAGAAATTGTTCATTTTTTTTATATAAATTTCATTAGATCGAGTGAAACACCCTGTTGATGAGATTTTAAACTGTTTACATCCAGAGTCTTCGTAAGTTTTACTTTTTTCCTTAAACTTGATACCACAATTTTATTGGCGACTTCTTAAAAAAAAAGATAAATAGAGTGCTCGACTCTTTTCCAATTTAAGGAAATCTCAGCAATTAAGATAGGCCATGTTTTATCTTTTAGAGGGCGGTATCGAACTCCTTGGTGTCGGCTCTGTATATGACAAACTCCTATATCAAGCACTTTACTACCGTGCCATCTTAAATGCTTTATTCGAGGGAAGATTAAAGATAGAACACAAAAAAATCATTGTTTAAAAATAACCGTTTAACAGATGTGTTGCGACCTTGAACGCACAGGAAGACCCTTAGAAACACTTTACTGACCTGAAACAGCCTACAGGTCCAGCGGATACAAGGTCTGTCGGGTGGTGCAGGATTAGAAATTAATTTCTCTGGCGTGACTCAAAAGTATAGGTTACAAGTCTCGGTTTTTTTCGAGATCATTGGAGATAATGTTTTATTACCGAAATCGCTGATAATGTGGAGAGGTTTTCATTAACGAAGATGATGGAAAACAAGCCCCTGATTTACTCAGTCCTGCCTTCAAACCCCTCCGCGATATGTGATTAGCCGGAAGCTTTGGCGCACTCCGTCACTCTGAGTGAAGTGGCCCCCTAAGGCGCTAACCACGTCATAAGCTCACGTGCTCACTTTCTCTGTGGGACGCGCAATATCAATTTTCTTAACAGCAACAATTATGTGGCTTTGATAAAATGCCTTCAGATCCTCATAAATCAGTGTTTTATTTTTAAATAGTAAACTAACGATTAGATGAGTATGTAGAAGATAGACTAACCGCTGTATGAGTGTGTGGCCGCCACATTGCTCCATATTGTTTCCTACACGCATTGCTCTATATCGTGTACTCTTCACATGAATTGAGGATTAGCCGGATCCGCAGAACTATTTATTGTGTATTGTATAACAACTTCATAACTCTGTTATGGTATAGAGGAAGTATCTGTTCGGATCAAACATGAAATGTAGGCTGTCAAATTGATTAATTTGGTGTAATAATGATTTAATCAGAACGTCATTTTCCAAAAATGTTTTAAAACAGCGAGGAACAAATTCCTAATATTTTGAATACTTTGAAGCATTACTGCTCCTCAGAAGTACATTTGGGAAGCGAAAATGGATTTCACCAATAGCTTTATGAAATAAAAAGCTCGTGATGCAGGAAATTGATAAAGCTTAGCAAATTTACATCAGCAATATTCACTTAAAGATGCAGTGAACGATTACCTTCCGTAATTTAGAAATCTATTCGACATGAGGCTTGTAACTTTACATTTGTACCTTTCTGATTGTAAAAAGAAAAACACAACAAAAAAGCAGAGTGTGACGTGATAGGCGAACGATAGTACCGTCTGGTGCGCTGTCACAGTGACGGACCTAAACTACCCAGGGGACATCTTCAAGTGTATTATGCATATCCGTGTCACTCCGCTGGAGGTTAATGTAACCTGTTTTCGCGATATAAATAAAAACACGACAAAATACCATTTAAACGGAAATTGAAAACATCTAGAAAATTGAAATCTTAATTTTGTACCTCACGAGGTTTTGTTGATAATCTTTCCGCGACAAAATTCTTTATACACACGTATTAATATTCGATCTTACTTTAAATTGCACGTGTTTTGGTTTGTAATTTTAAAAGTTGAGTTTGAATGATATACAAATTTATATAAATCCCACAAGGCGTTTCCGGCTTATATCACTGGGGCTCCTGGTGTGACCTCATCCCTGTGTGCTAACATTCTGTGATAGCAGAACCGACAGCGGTATTACATGAGAAATTAGCGGACACTACAAAACAGTACAAAATTCGCTCAAATAAAGTCGTCCGCTGATCAGTAACTTTACTTTAAAGGTGTTTCGGTAATGAAATCAAAGCAGAAATAGAAATATAGTATATCGTCTAATTCAATTGATAATTTTATTGTATCAAATATATGCAACGGGACTCTATATGATAATAGCATTATACATCATTTCCCCTGCATATGGAACCAGGGTGAAAAATGTTGACCAGTGTCCAGCCCATTATGATGGTCAATCACACATACACGCTTAACAAGATTTGCACGTACTAAGGAAATAGTTGATGTGCGAGGTTGTAAAATTTAGATAACTAAACAAAGCTACGTGAAATGTTCTAGAAAGTTCAAAGGTCACGTAACTTTAGCACGAAGTAGTATGTTTATGGTGTAAATGTGTAAATGTGGTCGAAACATCATTATCCCTCAAACTCATTCCGATCAATGATACAAATGTTAGTCATCTGAAACAATGTCTCTAGCTACGCGGACAGAGAACGCCAAGTCCACCTATGTCACTAACAGATTTGAATTTCACATAATTATATGCCAATTAAACACCTGCTATATCATTGTTCTATGTACAAGGTTAAAACACAGTGCATTATGGTATAACCATGGTCTACTTTGAAATTAGTATTGTAAAATTTTATACCACAAACACCTGCATAATTATGTTGTAAATAATATTACCTTGTATCAGTATAATTGTCATGAGGTGTTGTTGAGGCTCAGGGAAGGGGACAGAAAATGTAGCATGATTCATACCGTTAATGTCGAATCGTAAGAGGCGACCTATGTGAAAGTTTTATCCCGAATCATAGGACGCGACTTACGTGAAATCCTTCTTAATGATCAGTACGAGGCCACCTACGTGAAACCATAAGAGGCGACCTATGTGGAGGCCCTGTATATGAATCGTAAGAGGCGACCTATGTGGAGGCTCTGTATATGAACCGTAAGAGGCGACCTATATGGAATTTCACTGGACGAACCGTAAGAGGCAACCTATGTGGAATCCCTGTAGATGAACCGTAAGAAACGACTTAGATTGAATCCTTGTAGGTGAGAAAAAGAGGCAACATATGTAGAGTCACGTTTGGTGAACAGTAAGATGCTACCTATGTGGTATTATTTTTTATGACCTTTACGATGTCGTCTATTTAAGATCCCTACACATGACGAAAATACGCTGTTTCTGGCCTGTTAAGTTATGTAGTACATTCGTTACTACCTTTGAATCACGACAGACTATAGACCCTGAACCATCTACATGTACCTCATGGCTACCTGTACCTAACACGTCTACAACAATACATATTGTCTACATTCAGTTGACACACACGGCTAAGTATAGAACTCGTAAATACTGTGTTACTCTTACGAACTTTCTTCAAAAGTAAGCTACAATACAGCACCTTAGCATAATTTGTCATATATATAACATGTTCTAAAAATGTAGATTTATCAAAGCATACATGTTTAATGACTTAACTGTTCTCATCAAAATACAGATAATCAAAATGAGATTTTAAATTCATGGATAAGAAATTTCTAATAAAAGAACTCCTTTTACTTATATCAAGTTGACCATGCTACCCGGATCCTGATGCAGGCCATAGCTCTGTACTTTTAGAATACCCACAATCAAGTAGAACAAAACTGGAACAAAAAAGAACGAGTTTTTGTAAACAAAGAAGTGTCGTGCTTCTATAATGCTATAGCATGTCAAAAATGTCAAGTCATACCTCAGGCCACGCCCTTTACCAACACCCAACACCCGAATGTCCCTTCTCATCAGGCAGTCGTGCGGAAGGCCTCGCTTGTTATCATACTTCTAGGGTGTAGAATTAACAGGTAATGTTATAGGGCCAACACTTCCTTTGTAGAAGGTCGGCCTTGCTACAGTCATTAACATACTTGTGCCTATTTGAAGTAAAGAATTAGTCCTATATTCGTTTACTGAATGAAACACCAATATGTTGCCTTCCGTCGCATGTCTAGAACAACCCGACACCGAGAAGCCACATATTAACCAATCTTTCTGCATACTTTTCTGTTTCGATTTTTCAATGTCATTAAGTATATAAGTATGTGTACATTAAGTATGTGAAATTATTACACAGTATGGTAATTATAGAGAGGGGGTTTAAAGCATAATTAATGGTGTCTATACTGGATACTACATTTCACTAGTATGACAGGGTATATCGATATTACTCACTAGCGTGTAGCCTTATTGTACCAGTACCAGGTAGCGTGGAATATTCTGTACTGAAAGGATAAACTATTTAGATAATTTTTATTTTCGGCTTACTAACGAAAGAGACGACGAAGTTGAAGGTGTTTGGATTTCTGTTTAAGCAAGGGGTGTCAGGGCCGCGCTGCAATGAGAAAACACGACAGAAATCAATGTGACAACACGACACAACTTTTATGTCGCGTTGTCGCGTCGATTTTGTTGCGTAGTTGCGCTGACGTCCACGTGAACGCGATAATACGAGATTGCACAGATCCGCAACCAATTAAAGGCACGGACAACAGGCTGGCGTTGTTCGGCACCCACTGTTGTATGGGAAGTCGTTGCGCATGCTTCATATTTTTCTGTACACTGTATCACTCCTTCGAAGAGAATGAATCAAGTTACAATGTACTTACTTTTGGACTTTAATTTAGATGTAGAAACTGATCTAAGGACCTGTGGTTTTTAAATCGTACTATATTAAACGCTATGTTTGATATAATTGATTGAATTAAACGATATACTGTATTTCTATTTCTGCCTTGATTTTATTACCGAAACACATTTAAAGTAAATTTGATTTCGGAGTTACTGATCAGCGGACGACCGAATTGTGTACTGTTTTGTAGTGTCCGCTAATTTCTCATGTAATACCACTGTCGGCTCTGCTATCACAGAATTTTAGGGCTACTTTTGTACACTGTACAATCTTGTATTAGTATCGGATATTCTTATATAACTTTATGTCTTATTGAGATAGACAAGATCAGCTATCTTATGAAATAATCCTGTTTCTGTTTTCGGTGTGTATCCCGGGATTTACTGGGGATAGAAATACATATCGTGTACATTCCTTGTGTGAGGCTAAAGTACATAAAACATACTTACGTATACGTATATACCTACTACATATATATATTACCGTAGGTACCCGACGATACCTTCACAAAGGCGCTGTCGTCATCACCAGAGTCGCACATGCGGTAGGTGACACCCAACACGTACGCTCATCAATAAATCAGTTCACATTTGTAATAGGTTACAGATTATAAAGTTTTATTTGATTTATTAATTCTGTGAGATTTTTATCAATATGTTAATTATGATGTTGCTACCGTGGAGCTTTGATTGGCATCAGCACCGTAGCATGTAACTGGAGAGTTTTTAATGTTATCTGGGTCAAACCATGTCTCGGCACACCACCCTGCAATTAGCGGTGTCGTGTACAGGTTTGTGTGTAAAGCTAGGTGGCATGACGCTATCTGTGAAAAAATGCAAATCGCATCACCTGTAATTTATGTAAATCGCATCACCTGTAATTTATGTAAAGTAAAAAGCATACTTATTCAGTAACCAAATTTGTAGTTTTCAGAACACACACCGTCTGAAGTCAACGTCTAGGTTACGTATTTATAGTAACAAAACACCTTGTCAGATCTATGTTAACTCTATCTGTAGTTGTAAGGATACTTACTTACGTAAAGTTAACAGTAACGTTCAAAATTAAAGAATATCGAGGTTTTACGTTTACGAACACGAAACCTTTGTTTTGAATATACTGGTCTCAGTTATGGGTTAGAGGTTAGGATTTTACCGAAGAATGAAATCATAACTTTTCTTTAAAATGACCAGAATCCGTCCAATGTAAGCAAAGGCAGACGAGAGGATCTCTCAAATAGTTATTGCTATAAGCAATAAAATGGTTTTGCTTGAAGGGGAGATATTTAGGCATTACTGTCTGTGTATTCTTAAACTCAAAAGTGACTTCCGTAAGCCAATGGGATTGCACGATTTGGAAGACAACAGAAATCAAGGAGGTACTAGATGGGAAAATGTAACAAGAATGACCGAGGAGAAAAGAAGGAGACACCAACTTAAAGAGGAAAGACTCCTTAAAATGAGGAGACATATCAGCCTAAGAGAAAATTCAGCAGAAAGTGAGGAGACATCAACCTAAAAATCAGTAGTGAACTGTCATCAATCAATGAGAAAAGACAACAGAACATGAGGAGTCTTCAGCTTAAGAAAAATACAACAGAAAATGAGGAGACATTAGCCAAACAGAAAACATCATAGAAAGTTAGGAGACATCAACTAAAGAAAAAATACAACAGCTATGAGCAGAACTCGCACAAAGAGAAATAGATTGAAAATGAGGAGACATCAAGCAAAGAGAAAAGACAACAGAAAATGAGAAGACCCCAACCGATGAGAAAAGACAACAGAAAATGAGGATACCCCAACCGGAAAGAAAAGACAACAGAAAATGAGAAGACGCCAACCAAAGGAAGACAACAGAACATTGGGAGACCCCAACAATAGCGAAAATAATTGAAAAGTAGAAGACATCGAAAAAAGAGAAAAGACAACAGAAAATGAGGAGACCCAACCCGAAGAGAAAAGACAACAGAAAATGAGGAGACCCCAACCGAAAAGAAAAGACAACAGAAAATGAGGAGACCCCGCCCGAAGAGAAAATAATCGAAAAGGAGGAGACATCAAACAGAGTGAAAAGACAACAGAAAATGAGGAGACAATAAATGAGGAGAAACGACAACAGGTACAGAGGTAACACCAGGAACTTCAGGAGCTGCCAAAACGTATAGCAGCAACAACATGAACAGAGGAGACAACAGGAAAAACAACAGAATTGAAATGAAACAACAAAAGAAAGGACTAGAAACAACAAGGATTTGGAAAACAGCATCGGGATCGGAGTAGACATCTAAAACGCAAAAAAATGAGATGACACTTAAAAAGAAAAGAAAACAGGAACTAGATGACATCACTTGTAACAATAAGAACGAAATTAGGAATTAAAATTGCGATATACAAACTCTGTATATTAGTCCGACATTCACTGGTTCTGTTTCGGCCGCCAGATTGAGACCCCTGTTCTACGGAATCGGTTTATATATGTCATAGGTTTTTTTTCTTTTAGAAAGATTGCATCATTTCACTCACTAGATATCTTCATGTACATCATTTTTCTTGCATTTATTAAAATTAAGTGATGATGTAGGTACATCTCGGGATCTACACCCACGTGATACACACCCTTGTACCATTGTCTATAACATATTTACGCCATTATAAATGGGAAACTATGGTCACACTCTTCTTTGATCAAGACCTTCATCCTATGATAAGGATTGGTATCCGGGTGACAAAGTTTGCACCTCAGACGTGAATATAATAGAGTATTTAGGAAGTTATGTGATATTTATTAACATATACACGCAGTGACACGTCAATATGGAAGTGCACGTGCTCTTTCTTAAAAGAGTAAAACATACAATGACCATACAGCACGTGCTTAAAATTCAAAGCAACGGAACTACCAAAATATTGTGCTGGCGTTAAGAGAAATATTTTGTTTTATGTTTTTATTTCTTTAAAAGTATTTTAAAATTGAGTTTGGATGGATAGCAACAGCCGGATCGTACCACATAATTCACGGGACCGGAGGCATTACCCATAATTCATGTCAGTCACAGTGATGACGATGCACATTTCTCTTAATTACCATATATATACCAGCATAAACGATATTTATTTTCTCGTGTTTATTTCTTCGTGAAACCTTTAACCCGTATCAATAAACAACTTTTTGATATGTGACAGCATCTTAGAAAAAAATAAAACTCGTAATAATTCATGACCTAGCCAACAAAAGGCGTCGATGTGAGGGCATGCACTGCAGTGTGATGTGTGGGATGGTGGCCCCCTTTGATGGCGACACGACGCTAATTGTTGTAGATAGGCCTCATTCAACACCGAACGTAACGTAAGTCACCTCGAATTGAAATATTACAATAATAATGATCAAAGATGTCACTCGACATTAACGACACATTCCTTAATATAAGTTATACATAGAGTTGATGTACTAATATATCATCACCAGGTGCAGCCTGTACCACACCTCCGCCATTAGGATATTGTATCCGATCGTCTACAGCTTTTATATGCTTAGTTATTTACAAATTCGGTCATCTTTTTATCTATTCACTTATATTTTAATTGAAAGATTTATCAATTTATCTTATTTTTTCATTTACAATGTATGTTTTTATTTGTATTTTGATTGATAGATTGATTGATTTACCTATATGCTTATCTATTTATTTACTTATCTATCTTATTTGTATGTATATATTCATTTATTTATTTGTTTATTTGTATATTTATTCATTTATCTATCTCTTTATTTAACGGTGATTACGTCCGCCATTACGGCCTTGCGTTATATATCTCTATCTGTTGAATGACCTGACCACCAATGGAAATTGCCGTTACAGTATATATCTATCTGTTGAATGGCCCCCTAACCAATAAAAATTGCCGTTATATATCCCTATATGCTAAATGGTCCCATCACCAATGAAAATTGCCGTTATATATCCCTATCTATTGAATAGCCCATAGCCAATGAACATCGTCGTTACATGTTCCGATTTGTTTCATGGTCCCATCACCAAAGAAGGCATATGGTTACTTAAACGAAAAAATGGACAAACAGACAGGCGAGTTTACAAATAGACAAACATAGAATAATGTCTTTGTACAAGGAACATCTTGCTCTGGTGTCAGGACTCTGAAACTGTTACTACATATAGAGGTAATGGTTTGTCTTTGAGCTGGCTCCGACTAGTATCTGAACATGAAAATAGTTTCATGAAATCGGACGAGCTTTTCTTCATCCTCTGGTAAGTTGTAGATTGTCTGCAGAATCAAATAAAATCATATTAACTCAATTTACGACACCGTTAATGTCATTCCGTATCAGTGTTTCCATCAACGCTCCTGTTAAACTTTACAATATTGTGATTTCCCGTGAAGGGATGACATTGAAAAACGGGGAATCTTGACATCTGTCCCAATTAAAGAAATCATACTTGCCGGAAGTTGGCTTACGTATCAAACTATTTTCTGCCTTTCCAAACTGAATTTGTCGCCATGTTCACCCTTTGTATACTTATCCGATTATTTCCTTGTTTATCTCCGATTATGCATGATTCAGCATTTGACTCCCGCCCCTGTACAATTGTCGTAAATCGTGAAACTGTCGTAAAACTGCCATGAACCTTAATTGCTATAGGACGTGACGGCTCTGTGACGGCCTGGTACAGGCTTCAGACGAACTTTGAATATATAAATGTATATAAAACCCAGGCGGCACCCGTAATTTACGGCCGGAAAGTGCAATGAAACAGAAAATTCCAACATGTACATTTTGTATTAAGATATAATTGAAAAATTGATACCCGTGAAGATTTAATGTAACAAATTTATTGCGAGAAAAAAATGGCGGAATTTTGATATGGTAACAGCGGGGTCCTTATTACGTGAGTATGTTGTTTATGTTGACAGGGTACCTTTACAGTGGTACACACATATACAATGTATATAAAAATCAAAGTGACTTGTGCAGCCAAAATGGTCTGTACCCAACCGCAAAAAACCACTCGGGCCATTCCGTCATATTTCCGAAGATATGACGGAAATGCCCGAGTGGTTTTCCGGCTGAGTCTTTACCATTACGTATCCTTTTCAATTTGCTCGGTAAGCATCATGATAGCTGATTTTGGGGGGAAAGTACATAAATGGACACGATATATTTCGATTGATAGTCAAAACGTACTAGTTCAATGCCCCCACCCCCCAACCAGTAATCAGTATGATTACGTCACAGAGTCCCTGTTGGGATATATGTATTCAAATTACTAAAAACAAATAGCGATTGTAGAAGCTTGACGAACTGTTGATTTGGCTTCCGGTGGTTAAACGGGTCTGGTCATCATACCCAGCTTGGATATCGGTATTACTTGTGTCGCGTAGGAAAACTTGAACTGAATGTGAACGTCAGATCTACCAATTACCTACGGAATGTGGCAAGTTGGTGTCGTTCTCCGTGTAACAATGGCTAATGAGTTAGGTGTTACGTACGTATAAGGCCGAGTTAAGATGTCAGCGTGTAGGGACTCTTGTTGCCGAAAGTAGGATCATTCTACCTGATACGTTAACCGTTTAAGTGACAGATAATACTATTACCTATTCTACATAACATGGCAATTGTATCAAACAAAAAAACAGTGATACGGTATTTTTGCAACATAAATCCATATAAAAGCGGATGGTTCCGGTCTGTTGAATTTAATTTAGTCCCGTTCGGCCGCCGGTGGCTCTTTGGCGGGCTATCGAGGACTCGCTACACAATGGCGACCGCTTCCTGTTTTATGAGCTGCCTTTATCAATAAATTAGTCGTAAGTAGAGACCCCGGGATGACAACGTGGGCGACTACGTAGATCAGAAATATCCTGCGATGACACTTAAATCTGTCTTATCGGACGCTTATACCTATGGAGGAAAAGTGCTGGACACTTCCGACGCTTGTAACAAAAGTGCGTGAATAAAGTACTCCATACAATAATCGACCAACAGGGGACGTATCTTGTGTAGTGTTTTAACGTATCACCGGGGTTGCCAGCTTGTGACGCTCATCCTACGTCTATAAAAAAGGTTCACATCGGTCTTGTCACCTGCATGTGACGTTTGACCTACTCTATAAAAACAGGTTGGTGGGTCATCTTCACCGTTTACCAAATAGACTTTCTGAGAACGTCTGTACCGATGGTGTCACAATTTGACGCTTAGCCTACACCTATAACAGAGATTTTCTGAAAAAGTATGTACCCGTAGTGTCACAATTTGACGCTTCGCATACACCTATCAAGGAGACTGTCTGAGGACGTCTGCACCAGTAGTGTCACCATTTGACGCTTGGCATACACTTATCAAAAAGACTTTCTGAGGACGTCTCTTCCAGCAGTGTCACTATTTGTCGCTAAGCTTACACCTATCAAGGAGACTGTTTGAGGACGTCTGCACCAGTAGTGTCACCATTTGACGCTAAGCTTACACCTATCAAGGAGACTGTTTGAGGACGTCTCCACCAGCAGTGTCACTATTTGACGCTTAGCATACAAAGAGGTTGCCCTGAAAGATAAATTTGTATCGCTGACATTACACCAACTTCAAATTCCAAATGTGTTACAGTTGTACAACAGCTTTCCTACAGAACACCTCTTTAGGATATTCTCATGTTAACCAATCTGTTACGGCCATTTACCGCTTCCCCAAACAAAGCTATTAAACGCATTTATTCGTCCGCTATATTTGTTTTATTTGTCTTTCTGACGTCTGGTGTTTGTTTGGGGCATCATTTGACGTCACACGAAGGATGTGAAAACGTACCTTTCTGGTACATGGCACATATCTAAACTTGTGTGTTCTGGTTAGCCAACGATATAGTGTTTTACGTACCTTTCACACACCTCGTATATTATCCTATAAATGCATTACATTTCAATTTCAAATATATTCACATTTGTGAAATTGACACGATCGTTTTCTTCAAAATTCTTTTTCAAGTAAACGACCTGTTACGTGGGAAATTATGAAATATGAACTATTGCCACGTCTTCAATTAAATCAGGTTTTATCGAGTTTTATATATACATTGCTATATAACGATCGTGTAATTTATAACCACATCTAATAGTTAGGTACGCCGCATTTCATTTCATTTAAAACTAATAACTCTGACGTCTTGTGGTTGCGAAATGTATAAAGTATATGGCGTGGCCCTGTAATGTGTTATAATTGTGATCTACCACATCTTGCACAATAAAATAAAGTGCATGATACAAATTAAAGCAGTTTATACGTCAATCCACTTTTTACCCAGTTATTTGTAGAATGTCGCTTGATTTCTTTCTTGTCAGTTTAAATGGCGCGTGACCTTTTCATAACAGTCTCAGTTTCAAAAAGCGGAAATCTCGGGTCACAATCTGATGACCCATGACCTCGACATTCAACCAATCAGCGTGGGTAATGGCCGTGCAATATAGAAATATATTTCATATCGGCGATGTACATAAATCTAATAGACTTTCCGTGTGGTTATGTTTGTGGTGGTAATAAAATAGGACTTCTTTTAAAGGAAATAATATATAATGTAGATCAGCCGCCAGATAGGTAATATACATATTTTATCGAAATAAACTGTCAATTCAATTATGATAACATTTTTTCCAATATGTCATTGAATACTTTTTTCATCGTATGATTTAAAAGGTATATATCACAGTAAGTATGGTATAGACTCAGCCATTAGGCCATGTATCGAAATATGATGGAACGATGTTATTACAAAACGGCATTTCACATTTCGCAACATACACCAACAATTTAAAATCCAACCCTGTGGTCATAATATACACACACACATATATATATATATATATCATTTTCAGCATTTAAAGCATTTTCATGAACACATTTATCATTGAATAGAATAGTGCCGTTTAGTTAATTTAACACCTGCAAAAACATTTAACAGTGAAATTGATTAAAATATCATTCATTTTTACAATATAAAATATGTGTCGTGCATTTGCTTTAAATTATAACAACGTTCGTTTTCTCTACATTGAGAAAGTAATGTATTTAATCTTAGATCACATAAAATTTGGCACAAAATTTGTGAGGTATAGATTTGCCAGGGTTACCGGTATAAGGCGCCAAATTTTGTTAAACGAAACTTATATAGTTGGTAAAAAATATCTTAAATGTTTTGGCATCTCGAGGTATTTTATATTTTTTTCATATTCTATCCAGTTTGATCATTCGAGACAAGTAGCCCCTGTACTGTATCCTGCCAGGACATCTCACAAGGAAATTCGCTTTAGCTATCCTTTCTTTGAAGCGATGTTTCATGTCAAATAAATTCGGCCGCTAGTTAATATATTTTGTGTACATTTAGACCCGTGAAACGTTTCGCTTTTCCTCTCAAATATCAACAACAAATGTACCTTTCTATGAACAAAACTTGTTGACAGAGACATTAAAAAAGATACAAGTGCTCTTGAACTGTAAAACCGTCATTGATAGTTTATGACGCCACGTGCTATGTGTCTGACCATTGCCTTATCATCGTTAATTAACATCATACTTTCCTCATAACACCGGGGAAACGCCAGAGAAAAACATATTTCCATAGCGAATGATCTACACGTTTTTGTTAACTGTCCTCTACCACCACCATCAACAACGTTAACAGTAAAACGGTCAATTTTTATGTACTATAAACAAATTGAAAAACAAAGTGTGATATTTTATCCCCGAACAAAGGCAAACCGAATAAGAGAAAGATGGATTTCTATCAGCACAGCACTGGATCTAGTTAATAACTAATAATATTAAGTAAGATTGAAAATATATTTTGTACTAGACAATAAAAGTATATATGTAAGCAGAAGCAAGAATTAATCAAATAGCCATGTTTTGTTTCTTGTAGCAATGTGTTTATATATGTGAACTTGGAAAAATAAAGAAAGTGAAAAAAAAAAAAAAAAAAAAATAATATCCGCTAGCCAAGGGTTCGTTTCGTGAAATGAACCCTTATATATAATTAGCTAGTGAAGATACTGGTAATACAAATCCTCCGTAAGAGGGATATATGGCGACTTGGTATAATGGTCCTCACATATGAGAAGAAGAATCATTAAGGAGACATTAAATATATTAAGATATTAAATAGACGGGGTAATATGAGGCCGGGTTTCTACGTAAACATCAACAGAACAAACCACGATATAAAATATACAGACAGAGAAAACAGAGAATAAATAGCCCATCCATTGCATTAGGGGCATCAGATCCAAATTAATCGGTCATGTAAATTTTATGGACAATGACGTTCCGTCATGAATTGAAAATGGCGCAACAAAATGTCTCCCTCCGTTTGATGTTGTCCTCCACAATTTGACTTTAAACTTGAACAAAATGATAGAGTATTCTAGTTTTCTGTTGTCATTTTATATGATATATCAGGGACGTACTCGAAATTCTATTTTTGCGAGTCTGCGACCAAAAGAGCAACTTCTTAGATTCGTTTCATTAAATCCCTTTTAAGACAAAAATAAAAGGTTATGGAAATATTTTGTTTTGAATTTCAAAGAATTTCTTACATGTACATGTAGATTTATATATTTTTTATAACGCCATTACCTATTTTTAGGAACACATATTGAACAATTAGTGTTGAATTCGCAGTCCCGTAAAACCCCTCTATGCACATCAAAATCGGACAATATTTGGACCAATCAGAAGCCTCTGTGTGGTTGCTTTGACAACGAAACCAATGCAGTTTAATTCGCAGTCCTCTAATATCCTTATAAAACAATTTTCATAGAATTCGAATGATATCTAAATTTCGACCAATCATAGCTTAGAAAATGGCCGCCATTTTGTTAAAATGTAAAACTGAGGTTACGATATATTAGCTATACAAATATTTATATTTTGAGAGGTGTTGTGTAGGGGATGTAGCTCAGTGGTAGAGTGTTCGCTTTGCATGTGAAAGGCCCGGGGTTCGATCCCCTGCATCTCCACAATTCTATACTGTCTACTTTTTTATGGCAGCCTTGATTTTTGAAACAAAGAAAAAAAGAAATCACAGCAAATTTGTTTTCATGAAGATTGTGATCTTGATAATTTTCTTGAACATGATCCAGTCCACAGAAGAAAAAGAGATAATTTAATTACCAACTGTTGATTCTTTTATGAATAGTCTAGATAAGATAAGTGTTTGGTTGGACGGATAATCTCACACGATTTTCGTCTTCATACGAAAATAATCAAAGATCACTTTTTTTTTTTATTTTAACACAGGCTCGGTGTAAAATTCTCGTAGTTGTTTTATAAAGCTAACAGGAAATTAAAACGAATATAAGATTCGGGTTTTCGTGTATTTTTCTTATAATTAAGATATTTTTACAAACATTCGTTAAACAGATATTTATCAGAGTGGCTATGCATTCTGATGGCAATGTTCTCATTCCATTCCTCTTTCTTTGGTGACATCACAATGTATGCGACATCAAGAAGCAATCTCATACAAATCAATCGATGGAAATTTATCAAACTTCACACAAGTGCTCATCATGGTCAGGGGCGTGTGACCCTTTTTTTCTGATCGGTCAACCAAGATGGCCGCTACAGCCTCTGATTGGGTAAAAATCTAATTCGCAATTACTCTTTTACTATCAAATGGGATTCAATAAAACTTCGTGGAAATGATGGTTACAAGATGTACTTGAATTTACAATATGTAGTTGGGTTTTTTTTAAGTTGAAATTAAAATAAGATGGCTGCCATTGTGATGACGTCTGATTAGTCGAAATTTAGATATTGTCCGATTTGGATAAAAAAAAATGTAGGTTCACAAATTGGACACCGGTCTCTGTCATCGGAGCAACCAATGTACATTTCAGTGCCCTGCAGAGCGCATTGCGTTCACCCCTATAAAGATTTCGCATTTTGTATAACACAGCACTATAATTGCATGTGACTTATTATAACAAAGCAAAAATGATTGCGCGTGAAAAATTATAATAAAACAACATAGAACGATAACACGTGACCGATTGTTACGTAACATAAATCGATTACACATGACTGATCAGTACAGTTAACACATAACGATTACACGTGGTTTAACATTGCACAATACAGAAAGACAAAAATGATTGCACGTGACTAATCATAACACTACACCTAACGATTACATGTGACTTATTATTACATAACACCGACGATTGTGCGTGGTTTTATTATAAAATAACATAGAACGATTACACGTGACTGATTATAACATAATGCAGAACGATAACACGTGACTGATTATTACATTGTATAGAATGAAACACGTGACTAATAATCATATACTACAGAAAGATAGCACGTGACTGATCATTATATATACATGTAACTGATTTATTACATCACATAGAACGAAACACGTAACTGATTATTACATAATACAGTACGATAACACGTGGCTGGTTATTACATAACACAGTGAATGCACGTGACTGATTATTGTATAACACGTTACATAAAAGAACAGAAGAATGTTTCGCGATACCGTTAATAATTGTGTCTGGAATGCTTTCATCCGTTCTCATGGTTTGACCGATGTCTTTTCAGTGTCCGTGTTTTTTTGTGGGATTCATCAAACAGCGTGTCTGGGTATTAATGTTAAAACTTTACAGAATTAACTTGTCTAATTTCTCTTGTGCATGAAAGCCATGTATTGCATCTTTCGTCATAAATCTCTCCCGTGGTATTGCATCATATCGGACCATTCCTCTGCCTTCTGGGTCTCCATGCCCCTTTGAAACATGCAATGTCAAGATTTCATAATCGAATGTAACCGGATTTCAAGTTCAAAATGACAACTCTTCTAAATAATTATAACGGGTGCTAAAGGCTAGCTACCATCACCTGCCAGTGCGCGAGGAGCACGTGGCTATCCCAGCATGCATCAGCTGCGTTCGTCTGTCGTGACGTCAATCTTGCGCTATCGTTACCGGGATTGCCTCTGCTGGCTTTGAGAGGCGAACTCGTACCGTCTGTGGGTAATAAATAATTACAAAAGAAGTACAAATTTGAAGCATTTATCATTACTGCAATCTAATTTCATCAGGTTATTTGGAGATTAGCGGCTTATGCAGTACCACAAAGGTTTCGGCAATGGCGCAAGCTCTGCATCTCATTACCCGCCTTTCTGCTCAGCTCTTAGCGGCCCTCAGATCCTGGGAGGGTAGTGGGCAACACAAAGCCATCGACATCAGTGTGTAACACCCCAGTCCTTTGAGGGGAACGGATCAATGGTCCACATGTCGTAAACACAGGTGGCGCACCAGTCGTCCATCACATACTTAGATCTGCACTTGATAAATGTTTGAACCTAACGGCAACCAAAAGCATCTGAGAAACGTGTAGATGATGGAGATCTTTTGTATGCTAAGAGTTTATAACTTATATAAAAGAATCCTATTTTTTACTCCTAATATCCAAGTATGACCTCAAAGAAATAGTTTCGTGATTAGGACTTGAATTTTGTCTATGTAGCAATGTGGGGCATGTGGGGGTCCTTTTACCTTCAGCACAAGGAGTGTGTACGCGGTTGGCGTTGGGACGAGCATGACGAGACCTCCTCCATTGGCTAATATGTTTGTTCATACCAAATCAGTTTAATGTTACAGTTTACAAACACTCATTCAACAAATTTGAATGATGCTTAATAAGGACTGGGCAGCAGGGGTCGACTATATGAACCCTTCCCACTTCTGTTAGATTGTATTCATATATACAATAATATAGATGCGAGATTAGGCGAATTGTGGAGTTATTAAATGCTGAGCCTGTGTGTTAACATACCCAGCATTTTACAAACAGTAAATATATCATTTTATAGTATGGATATGATCTACACACGAACACTGATTTAGTAGGTAAGGTCACTAAACACACTAAGTTTACACACAGGGACTTGACACGAATTTTCAGCCCACTTATGGACTGTCATAAATATGGACTGTTGGTTGTGAATTCGTGCCAAATCCCTGTGAATGTACATATCTGTACAATACATTACAACAATGGTAAAGATAATGATATAGGTATTGGGGTCTAGAAGGTTATATATGTTTCGACTAATGAATACGTACGGAGCTCTAGTTGTTGTATTTTGGTGAATTTATGGTTGTAGAGTACTAATAAAATGTTTTAATCACAAAAATAAAAATAATCAATTGTATATCAATGGTTTACGGTCTCTATTCAATTATACATTAGGATTAACAACAAAAAATACACAAATGTATTTCACTTCCACTGATTATTTCAAACAAATAATTTTTATTAACAACAATATGTGTCATTGACATAAAAACACACCTACAAACAAAATATTGCATATGATTATAGATTTATCATAAGCGTGCGAATACACTTCCAGACTACTCCCCATAAAACTGATTACCAATATATGTTTATCAAAATATGAAATTAATCTAGTCATTTAAACTCTACTTTCGCCAAATCTCACTCACAATTTTATTAATGTAATTGTAAAATTAAAATGTCACGTCTGCCTGCTGCTACTCGTGTCGTCGAATGACGCGTACACGTAACACGCGGTTCGGATTTGCACGTGCAAATCATAGATCATCACGCCACCTATTGGCGCTGCATAAAATGGGAAAAAAATCATTTCACCCTAATTCCTACCCGTCAAACGGTGGAAAGTATAGTTATATCAGTCTAAAGTTAGTATCCTTATCAAAATTGTCATATTCTATAACGTCTGGCACAGACGTCTGTATCTAGTTAGCATTTATAGTAGAGCAGAGCTGGGATCAGAGTTTCAATGGAAAATATCAATGTTCTGACTTGGGCCGGAATTTAAGTCGTAACAACCACGTCCAATAGATCACAGTAATGACTGAGTCAGGGGTTTCTGGGTAACCATCAGGTCCAGCAGATTGATGTAATGGCAGCATCAGGGTTTCCATGGAAACAATCACATCCGACAGGTCACAGTCATTACTGGTTCAGGTTTTCCGTAATAACTATCACGTTCAAAAGATCAATGAAATGACCGGGAAAGAGGTTTCCGTGGTAACCGTCACCTTCAATATATCACTGTGATGGATGGGTCAGAGGTTTCCGTGGTAAGCATTATGTCCAATAGATAAATGTCATGGTTGGGTCAGGGTTTTCGTGGTAACCATCACGTCCTTATAATAAATTAGTGTCATGGCTCAGAAAGAGGTTTCCGTGGTAACGATCACCTTCAACATATCTCTGTCATGGGTGGTCCAGCGGATTAGGTGGTAAACATCACCTTCAATAGATTGCAGTCATGACTGAGAAAGAGGTTTCCGTGGCGATCAGTTCATCGCCTTCAATAAATCACAGTCATGGCTGGGCCCGGAATTTCAGTGGTAACTCTCACTTCCGATAAATTGCTTTCATGGCTGGGTCAGATGTTTCATTGGTAACCGCTATGTCCAATGCACTCATATCAGGGGTTACCGTGGTAATCATAATCTCCAACAGATCAAAATCGTGTCTGGGTCAGGGGTTTCCGTGGTAACAACCATATCCGATATATCCTTGTGATGGTTGAACCAAGGATTTCCGCGGTAACCATTACCTCCAATAGATCCCTGTCATGTCTGGTTCAGAGGTTTCCGTGGTAACCATCGTGTCCAATAGATCCCTGTCATGACTGGGCCAGGGGTTTCCGTGGTACCAACCATGTCCGATATATCCTTGTGATGGTTGAACCAAGGGTTTCCGTGGTAACCATTACATCCAATAGATACCTGTCATCACTGGGTCAGAGGTTTGCGTGGTGACCATTACGTCCAATAGATCCTTGGTATCACGGGGCCCGTGGTCAGTGGTAACTTTCGTCTCCAACAGATCACTGGTTGGCCAAGGGGTTTCAATAGTGACCATGACACCCGCGATATCACTGTCGTCAAGACTGGGCCCGGGTTTCAGTGGTAACCATCATGTCTAATAAACCTCGTCCGATATATCAGTGTTAAGGCTTGGCCCGGTGTAACAGTGGCATAACCATCACCTCCAATAGTGACTGACCCCTTGGTTTCAGTGGTAACCCTCACCTCCAATAAATCACTGTCATGACTGGGTCAGGGGTTTCTATGGTAACCATCACGTAAAATAAACCAATATCATGGCTAGAACCGTCGTCAATGGTTACTTTCATCTTCGATAAATCACCATCATGATTTGGTCCTGGGTTTCAGTGGTAACCGTCACCTCCAACAGATTATTGTCATGGCTGGCCAGGGGGTTTTAATGGTGACCATAACACTCGAGATATCACCATCAATGCTTGGTCTGGGTTTCTATGGTAACCATCACCTCAAATAATGACTGGACTCACGGTTTCATTGGCATCCCACACCTCTAATAGATTACTGTCATGGCTGGTCCCAGGGTTTCAGTGGTAACCATCAAGTCCAATAGATCAGTTTTACCATCTCATCGAGTTCATCACTGTTGTGGCTGGACTTGGAATTTCACTGGAAACCAGAATTTATCACTTTCATGGCTTAGGCCTGAATTGATTACTTTCATGGCTTGAGCCTGGGTCTCAGTGGTAACCATCACCACTAGTAATAATTGAGCCCGAGATTTCATTGCCGTCCATGTCATGGCTTGGCGCAGGGTTTCAGTGGTGACCATAACACCCGAGATATCACTATCAAGTCTGGGGCCAGGTTTCTGTGATAACAATAATGTCAAACACGTCTCGCTCGATACATCACCGTCAAGTCTGAAGCAAGGATTTCCGTGGTCACCATCATCTTCAATAATGGCTGGGCCCGGGGTTTCATTGCTATTCAACAACTCCAATAAATTACTGCCATGGCTGGGCCTGGGGTTTCAGTGGTAAACATCGTCGCCAAATAACCTCTGTCATGGCTGGGCCAGAGGTTTCCTTGGTAACCATCACGTCGTTCAGCTCACTTCCATGGCTTGGCTGAGGTCAGTGGTAAACATCACCTCCAATAGATCGGTGGTAACCATCTCATCAAATAAATTACTGTTATTGCTGGGCCCAAAGTGTCACTGGTAATCATCCCGCCCAATAGATAACTGTCACAGCTGGGCTCGGGTTCCATTGGTAACCTTACCTCAAATGGTCAGACCCGGAATTGATGATTACTTTCATGGCTAGGCCTGGGGTTTCAGTAGTAAAGCCCGGAATCTCAAATAACATATTGCTAGCGCGCTTCATTCAATTTGCCTTTGTCCAGTTGGCATTCATCAGCCAATAACTTCAAACTGAAAGCAGTTCAATGCTTAATCATATTTGCATATGCTCGTGATATTGGGTCAGTAATTAACTGCTTGAGTTACAGTTAAGATTTACAAAGTTTATTCAAATAAATGACCTTGACCTATTTTGAAGGTCGCAGGGGTCAAATGTGTTAAGATCTTTAAACGAATCCTTCTCAACAGGCCCAGGGTCATGATATTGGGCCAAAAGCATGTTAGGATTGAAGGACTACAAAGTTTAACAATAACAAGTGTCAAAGGTCGTGATATTGAGCCAGTAGCATGTTGGGATGATGGACTAGACGGTGTGTTCAAGTGAACGCCCTTGACCTTCCTTCAATGTCACGTGGGTCAAATGTGTTAAAATTTACCTTTAAACAAACAGTCTATCACGATACATACAAGTGATCGATAAGGCCTACTGTACAGTACATAAACCATGTATGAAGGGAAATAACTCGTATGGTATAACTTGCGACAATGGCGAGTCTTCGAGAAATTTACGTTACGCTATTTTTCGTGAAACTAGTCAAGACATATCAACACTTTTATCACATTGTGTAAAGAATAATGATATATTCAAAATTGAATTTTAAAGGTTTTTACGACATAGCTTTGTGTTGCTGCCATCGCGGTTTTGTAAAATCATTTTTGATTGGCTAATATCGTAATCGGTGACTATTTTGACACTCGCTGGTTTTATGGTTTATTCACTCAAAGTTCAGTTTGCTTTTAATATATTATATCGAATAAGGACCAGATTAATTTTCCATGCGATGGGTTGACTGCTTATCGATAAAAAAAGGCCCTATACGTTACAACAGTATCTTCTTTTGTAAAGTGAGGTCCACAGTAGTGTGTCCAATCAGCTGACAGTATACATTTATCCTTCGGCATGGACAGACTGCTTCAGGAAAAAAAGTCTGCAGGATTTCGCTTTATGGTGGAAATGAAAATGATCCATTCTGCAGCAAAATGCGACGATTATGTCTGTCAGAGACCATATATTCAAATGAGCACGGCTTCCAACAGACTTGCAACTACGTCTGTTGGTTTGCACCCACAGATCTAGGCTGAAAATCGGTAAAATTCTGGTTTTCTGATCTCGGTTTTAATCAAGCAGCCTCATCGAAGATAACCAAAAGAAACAATAAGTATCACCGGAATAACCTTTTGGCAAAACGTCTGACTTTGTCTGATTTACCCTCTCGGATTATTGGTTGATTTGCCTGTTTTATTGTCGTTGTGGATCGTGTAGCGTGCTGCAATGTCGTTTTTGCGAGAGAGCAGTATGGAGGTGGACCCCCCAGCTACCAATCAGTCTGGGGGACCAGGGACTTTGAAACGTTCCAATAGCGCTCCTATGATCAACGTACTAGTGTCATCGATAGAACCTCACGTTCAACAGGAGTTTAGGTATACACCTGATTATGTAATAGATAATATGATAACAAGTTGGGCGCCAGCAAATCTGACAATATATAGATTATATAACCAAATGTGATTGGATGAATGTAAACAAACAGGTCAAGTCACAATCACTGCTATGAAGGGTTCTCACTGTATCTGAACTTTTTGGATGGTGGTCAGCCACAACACAGAAACTAAATCACGGATAATTGGGACCTTTTTGGATAATAAATAAAAACATTGGCAACTGAGTAATTAATCCAGCCAGTGAAAGGGTTTTTTGGTGGTCAAATTGCTCAATTCCTGGTAACTTTGTTTAACTCCACCATTTATGTTATGTCCAGTATTTAATAAACTACATCAGGTCAAATTCTTTTGATGGTTTCATTTAGTCTGCAGATAAATCATTCCTGTAATGAAGATTCAGCCCACAGGTTTGCGTTCAGTTTGTGTTTCTTTATAAAAAAAGTACATTCAGCGAAAGTAATTCCAAAAATCAAATCTAACACCAACTCCCTTATTATGTAGTTGTTTTTTCTTTTAATTTGATATTTATTATATGGTATACAAGCCAGATTTGCTGCTGCTCTATAGAACCTGTAAAAACTAAAACATTGTATAATATAGTCCCATTGATGCCTGATCATGAATTGCTTAGAGCTACCCCAGTGAAATTTATTTCCAATGGGAGGACTCCAAAAAAAAAAAAGAAATTCTGTGCATGGTGGGTGCTGGAAAAATCTTGGCATAGTATACAGTAGTAGAGTACTGTTTGAATTAAATCACTTTTATGGGTGGTCACTGTTTGATAATCTTGGAAGTCCTCCTGTTTGGTAGATAATTTACTTGAGTAGCCCCTATTAATTTCTTTTTATAATTACTGAGTAAAGTAAAATTGATTCCTTTATGAATGCATTTAAATTCTGATAATTCTGCTTTTTTACATGCACTGCACATCAGCATATAAATATTTCAATGTTAGCCATATTAATAATCACTTTGTACTTATATCTTCCAGTCCACCCTCCTTTAGGTCTGAAGAAGCAACAAGGATAAGAAGATTCAGCTACAGCTCGATGTGCCTTAACAGCCCTAGTGCTGTCTCTGTAAGATCATGTCACACAATTTGGCTGAGCAAACTTGGGGTCAGAAGATATTACATGCGCCCATTATATATTTTTCAGCCAATCCTCCTCTGTTAGTGTCTTATCGGTTGACAACAATGAATTATTTAATTAGATGGGTAAATCCATCATTAAATGTAATAAGTATTTGGTCAAAAATGCTTCCTAGGTCCATCAATTGGCAGGGATAATGCCAAGATTTGCAGTTTTTTTATTAATGATTTTGAAGTTTGCAGTATAAAATATATCTCTACATAGATTTTGTGTCTTCATAATGAATTGTTGATTTTTGTCGCAGAATATCACAGTATTTTCTTTCGGTGTTTCAGGCTCCAGTAAAGATTCCTGATCGAGTGAATCGTCTCAAACTGGAAGAGAGTCACATTGGGGAAAAGGAGAGGCAACATGAAAAGTAAATAGTTATTTATAATCACTAAAGAAACTTCCAGGTGCAGTCCTTGGCTGAATTTACCTAGCTTTCAAACATGTAGTTTCAGTCAATGCAAAAATCAAATTCATTTTTTAGACAATATGAATGCTAGTAACAAAAAGAAAAACATTTTATTTTTTTTTGCCTACGTTGATATGTGCATTTCATTTTATATCATGGGCGGCAAATTTCATACAGGGTGCATGTGTCTGTTCCCATATGTGCCATCATGGTTATGGTAATTCCATGTTATATAAAAGCAAGTTTCTGATTGATCAAACAGTTTTGATGAGATCCAATCGCAAGCGACCTTACAATAAACCTAAACCAGTGCTTTGATAGGAAAATGGAATTGAACGTAAAAATACTGAAAGATGCTCGGACATCCCAGTACCGCTAGTCATCTTTCAATACATTTGTATCTTGCTTTATTCTAAAATACAAAAAAAAAAAAATGCACCATCAACACTGCACCACAATACATAGCTGAAGGTGTGCCATTTCACCCCTAATTATATCAATTGAGAATATTATATTTTAACCAAAACTGTTCTCACATAAGTGATTTATGTTAGATATATGCCGCAAAAATATCTCTCTGGAAAATCCTAGTTTGAGGCTCCAAAAAAATGGAGCATCCCAGAGTCAAGTTTTCAATTTCTCATTTCTTCTGTGCTGAATCTGAGATTATGAAAAAAATACTTTTGAACATATTTCAGTTTAATAAATGTTTCCGGAATTTTGCTAAAATTTCCAAGGAGAGAAAAAAATATGTAGACAGTAGTACATTTTATCAAAAACTTGGATAGAAGAGTGAAGTGATCATAATGCTGATCATGAGGCCCTTTCATGCATACTACTTTTCAAAATTGAAAGCTCTTCATTGCTGCCTCATAAAAATGTTAAGCAAAAAAACCTCTAATATTACATGCTGGCATAATTTTCCAAGAAATCTATGGTTTTAGGAAAGTAAATTGAAGACTATCACAAAAAAATGAAAACATAATCACAAAGAAAATTGAATACATAATCACAAAGTAAATTGAAGACTTAAAAATACTCCCAACATTTCAATATTCCATTTCCCAAACCATGTTGTTGATCAATCTAAATACATGTAGCATAACCAACATGGATATAAAATTTGGAAAAAGGGTCAGAGTAACAACAAATATTTATCTTTATATTGCCTTGGATATGGAAATTGGAGACATAATCACGAAATATGTGGAAAGGTAATAACTATTTATCTTTATTTGATGCCTTTATATGGGAATTGAATATCTTTCAATATATTCTGAATATAATTTTGCCTTTTCATAGGGAAGTCAGCTCAGCCATCAAGTTATCAACATCTTGGGATGAACTCACCTTGGTAAGATTGATGACGATTTATTTGTATCAGTTAAAAAATTTTATAATTTCAAAATGAAGAACCTTGTATGTTGTGATTACTTTTTACCTAAGTATGTACTGGTTCTTACATCATCATAAGACTGTAATTTATAAACTGTCAGGTATCAAAATAAAATTGTATCTGCATTAGTCACAGATAGCAGTGCACAAAGTCCATATGGTTCGGAGACCCTCATTTGTAAGTCCAAAGGTCAAACGTGTGCCAAATGTTCGGAAAAATCTTGTCTAGACTCCTAACATTTCATTTGTGATTTGAATTGTCATAGGATAAAGAATACATTGATGACTTACAGAATGTAGGCCTGATCGGGACAGAAGTGATTTTAAGTTGTCGCTCCAGTTATCTAGCTATCATGAATATTTGAGAAATAGTTGAAAATAATCTTGATGAGATTTGAACAAGTATTCAGTACCACCCACAAGTGCTCTGAATTGTGCTATGATAAAATTATTGTGATCTTCATTTTAAGGTCAAAGATCAATTCAGTTCCAAATTTTAAATATTTTAGTAGTTAGTGAGAAAGGAGAGATGTACCATGTTTTTGTTCACAAAGTCAAATCTCTAGCTTCAAAATTAATGATGGCAGCAATTCATTTCAGGCTCTGATGTTCAGGTGAGAAACATTCCACCTGTGACATTCCAAATTAAATGTTTATCTTATTTCTGTAAAAAAAAAATAGGATGACCAAGAACCGATGGAACAGTTAAAACGACCTCGGTCCTTCAGCGAGTCACTTCACATCTTCACCTCTCCGAGTGTACTAATGCCTGGGGCACCATCTCCTACACGAGTCGGAAAGGTATGACCTACAATACATCGTGTGTTTATCCAAATTTTAACAGATACTCTATATAAAAGCTCTGTAAAGAAATATTTAAATTGAAAATATGAAAGCTCTGTAAAGATATATTAAATTGAAGATTTGAAAGTTCTGTAAAGATATATTAAATTGAAAATTTGAAAGCTCTGTAAAGATATATTAAATTGAAAATTTGAAAGCTCTGTAAAGATATATTAAATTGAAAATAAAGAATTGCCAGCAAAGTGATGTATGCAGCTTGTTTGTTCTTAGGTCAATGTGTCGCATTCAGTTGATTTGTAACATTGCATGGGGATGTCTCGGTAGCCTGCCCAGAATCGCTAAAATTTTGTAACATGATTCTGATTGTAAAATGTTACATATATGTTATATATGCCTGTTGAATAGATGCAATGCTGGATGTGTTGTCATATGAGTTTGTACATTTTCCTTATTAATTCCTGGTGTGCCGCAAGCTCCATCCTCCAGATTTAATTGCTAAGGATGCAAGTACCTGTTGATTAGATGGAATGTTATAGAAATATGGTCTCTTGTCCTGTTATGTAGCAGAGTGGTGGCCCTTTGTTCACTTTCGTCACTTTATCTGGGGGTAAAATCTGTCACCCAGAGTTTTAAAGAAGAGGTTATCCTAGAATTGAACCAGGACAGTCTGAGATCACACCTTCTTGAGAAACACAAACTGCCCTGGCTAGGAGTTGAACCGCATACTTAAAATCTTCAACTGAATTTGTCAGATACATTTTGTTTAAAAAAAATTTCATATTTATATTTGCTTTGTTTTCAGCAATGCTTCTCCCCCTCCATGCAGATTCCTGTTAAGAATATTTCCTTTACACCAAGCCCCAGTCCAAGTCCGACTCGCAAGACATTCATGAGGCAAGTTGACACCTTTGACATTAGTGACTTAAGTGAGGAAAGATACTGAAATATGTAGGGAGTGTAACAGGATAAGTGTAGATAGCATATTTCACAATAGGTTGGACCAACTGTATTACCATGGAAACCTGCCATTGTTTTTTTATGAAATTTGACTAACTCATTAAAATTGTGTGAAAGACAAAACTCTTTCACCTACTTACTTGCTTATAGGTTAAATGTCAAAGGTTGTACTTTACCAATTTCAAATTTTTAAAAAAAATGTGTATAAGATAACTCACAAACCCTTTGACATATTTTATCTTACTGACGAGGTGTAGATTATTGATGTGAGCCCCTTCTAACTTTGCTTTCGTTTTAATTAAACGTGAAATTTACATGAATATTCTGAAAAGGTTCAATAAAAGAACTTTAAAGTGGCATGCATGATAATGTCAGACATGTGGAACTTAAAGCCCACGAGCATAGTTACTATCTGAGTATTTTAGAAAAATTTGTCTCGTATCCAGTACATATGAAGATATAACGGGAATGTCAGTCCTTTCCATAAATCTTTTATTTTCTGTTCACAGGAGTATGAGCCCGATTGTTGTGAATCGTCCTAGTCCTATTGGGAAAAGGAAACGTAAGTGGCATATGATTAACTAATATGAATGATTTATCCATCACAGTGATATCAATTTATACAATATCGTGTGTTCTGTGAGAAGTCTGTGATAAACATTCATTCATGTAATGTCAAAAACAGGAGTTTGAGAATCAAGCTAGTCATCATAACCAGTAATTTCTACAAATTCATTTTCTATTCGGAAGATACAGATTTTCTGTATTTTGACATCATAATTTCTGTTTGTGTTAACAGTGGATACGGATCCAGAGAACTATCTGAGTCCACCAAAAAGGTTCCACTCTGGTCCCAGTACACCAGACAGAATCCTCCACCATCCTCTCGCTCACAGGTTGGTACCAGGGTAGAAATGCTGAGTTATTTGTGTAGTAGAACTGGACTGGGTTGATCATCGGCGACCAGGTAGCTCATTTGGTAGAGCATCTGGCTAGTGTTCGGAGGTCCTGGGTTCAATCCCCAGTCTGGCTGTGCATTTTTCCACTCCTATATTTTCGCCTGTTTTTTGTGTCGCCTTTGAAAAAGGAGACATATAGGTATTACTTTTCGTCGGTGTCGGTGTCGGCGTCATCCGGAAAATGGTTTTCGTGCGATAACTTTAGTAGTTTAGAACGGATTAATTCGAAACTTCATGGGAAGGTTCATTACCATGATAGCTCGGACAAGTTCGATAACCAAAATTATTCGCACCTTTTTAAAAGAGTTATAGCCCTTTAATTTTTTGCGAAAATGGTTTCCACTCAATAACTTGAATAATTATTACTGGATTAATTTGAAACTGCATGGGAAGGTTCGTTACCATAATACTGTGGACAAGTTCGTTAACCAAATTTATTCGGACCTTTTTAAAAGAGTTATAGCCCTTTAATTTTTTTTGCGAAAATAGAATGTTCGTTACCATAATACTGTGGACAAGTTTGTTATTGTTTTTTTTTATTCAAGTCCTAGTTTTAAAGAGTTATGGCCCTTTAATTACTGGAATTAATTCAAAATTTCATGGGAAGTCTTTCGCAAGTTTTTAAAAGAGTTATAGCCATTTATTTTTTCAAGTCCTAATTTTAAAGAGTTATGACCCTTTAATTATTCGCATACACAGGCGACACCTCCACTTCCGTGGAATTCTTGTTCTGGATTCCCTTCATTGTCATTATTTTGTGGTGAATCATTATAAAGGTTATGTACAAAATGTTATTTCCCATTGAATATGGAAATATACTTCTAAATAGAAATGAAAACAATCTCTTTTTTAGCTCACTTTATAGTCTGTAGACAATTTGTATTAAAAGATTTCAAACTGGTACCATATCGCATGTAAAAAGTTCAGAGATTTTGTCTTGTTTACTTTGTGTATTTTGAAGTAAAAGCCACACAAATATTTTACTGAAATCATTTTACTTTATTTTGTCCATGTGCTGTCGATATTCCTTAATATCCTGTATAGAGGGGCCTCCAGCTTTCCTCTTCCTTCAAAACCTGGCACGTCTTTAAAAGACCCAGCCTGTTAATAGAATAATAAACAAAATGAACCAATCCTTTACCTTTAATACAGGAGATCTTTCACAGCGTTGAAGCATTCCTATGACAGTTGTAAGTTGTATTGAAAAAGGTGTTGGTCCAAGTGCTGTTTTCATAAAGTAGACAATCTCTTAATATTCCTTTGTCACTCTATTTCTATGGACCAGATATGTATTTCAGATTTTTTGTATTGCAGCAGTATATCATCTAGTAGTTTAGAGGCAGGAAGTCCTGACCAGACTGTACCACGATGTGAGGGGATGAACGAGGTGCCCACACAGAATAGACTGCCACCACATATGTATGGCTTCATGCCGCTCCACGACTCGCATGAAATGCAGACGACAGACTCTGAAACATCAGATATTGCTGAATCAGCAGATTTGTCTGACCACAATCTATCATTATCAGGAAGTCCGGGCAGTAGTCGTGGTTTCCAGCCTATCAGACAACAACACACGCCCTTATGACCCCGGTGTACTCCGAAAACTTTTTAAGACTACTAGTGGACCTCTTGCCTATTTATGCGGGAACTCCTTACAAGAGTACATCAGTTCTGATGTGAAATGAATGTCAACAGGCAGTGGACAATGTGCTGGCGCAGCATCGTGTTTAGGATTGTTGAGCATTGTGTCAGATTTGGCAAATGTTCGCTTTTGTCTGTGATAAAAGATTTGACTGCGAAGGGAGACAATTCTGTATGCATATAGTACAAGGGGAGACAACTTTGTTATGCTTCCTGAAATTTAAGAAAGGAGGCAGTATTGTGTAAATATATCTTGTTATTGATTTTGTGGTGCTCATTGTTATGTTGACGAAATGTTGGTTTCTTACTCCATTTAACATGTATATATATCTGGGTTTGTTGTACAAGAGATGCACCTGGGTCTGTCGTACAACAGATGGACCTGTTACTGTAACATGTATATATATCTGGGTCTGTCGTACAACAGATGGACCTGGGTCTGTCGTACAACAGATGGACCTGGGTCTGTCGTACAACAGATGGACCTTTGTCTGTCGTACAACAGATGGACCTAGGCCTGTAACATGTATATATATCTGGGTCTGTCGCACAACAAATGGACCTGGGTCTGTCGTACAACAGATGGACCTAGGCCTGTAACATGTATATATATCTCGGTCTGTCGTACAACAGATGGACCTGGGTCTGTAACATTTATATATATCTGGGTCGGTCATACAACAGATGGACCTGGGTCTGTCGTACAACAGATGGACCTGGGTCTGTCGTACAACAAATGGACCTATGCCTGTAATATGTATATATATCTTGGTCTGTTGTACAACAGATGGACCTGTTACTGTAACATATATATATATATATCTGGGTCTGTCGTACAACAGATGGACCTGGGTCTGTCCTACAACAGATGGACCTGGGTCTGTCGTACAACAGATGAGCCTGGGTCTGTAACATGTATATATATCTGGGTCTGTTGTACAACAGATGGACCTGGGTCTGTCGTACAACAAATGGACCTATGCCTGTAACATGTATATTTATCTTGGTCTGTTGTACAACAGATGGACCTGTTACTGTAACATATATATATATATATATATATATATCTGGGTCTGTCGTACAACAGATGGACCTGGGTCTGCAACATGTATATTTACCTGGGTCTGTCGTACAACAGATGGACCTAGGTCTGCAACATGTATATATATCTGGGTCGGTCGTACAACAGATGTACCTAGGCCTGGGTCTGTCGTACAACAGATGGACCTAGGCTTGTTCTGTGTAATATTGAACTCCTGTATGTTTTGGCCTGTACACACAGCAGTACAAGATTCACCTCTTCAATGTTATGGTTACAGCCTATATTATAGCTTGTCTGGTGATGGGTACTACAAATTTGAACATCCCCAAGTAATCAAATAATGCACATTAGTTTACAAATGGGAGTATTTTACTTGCCTCCAACCCTGTCACATATTTTTCAAATGTCCTTATTTTAGACGCCTGTGTTCTAGAAATTAAAGATACAGAATTTTCAAATTCTATCAAAATATCAATGAAATTTATATTGGTTTTCAAAATAGGTTTAAAAGTATAAATTTTTTTGTCTAATTAAAACTAATAGCATTATTGTATAAGACTTAAATGTCATCTGCAAAGTTAATGAAAAACGAAATCTTAAAATTTGATTTGTGCCTGATCTTTGTGTACTATATTGGATTGTATTTGTTAAATTTGATGCAGTCACCTTATAAGTGCGGATTCATGTGTACGATTTAAGGTAGTATTTCATATAATTATAGGTACAACAGGAGTTTCAACACCTCCTGGTGCCTGTACACATTTAATGTAAGTTTAAGAGAATAACTACAGCATTTTATGATTTACCTATGAATAGTTTACACCTGAAGACAGGGTTTCTATTGAGCCTTAAGAATTTACCTTATTGATTTGACCTCTGTCACCTTAATATTTGACCTGTTTGGTGATGTGTACCAGTGGATAGTGCTGCAGTGATTTCTCAGGAAGTCTTAATTCACTGTACACATCTAGTGTTGGAGATGATGTTTGTATATATTTATATGTAACCTATGTGCAATAACTATCTAGACAGTCGTCGGTATATCGTTATATTGCGTCTTGCTACGAAGATAAATGTCTTTAGACTGGCTTATGAACTGCACAGTTCATTGTCATTGAAAAAATATTTTTTTATATATTGGATTTGTGTTTAAAGCTGAAATTACATAATTTTTTCATTGTGAGCTTTTTTATTTTAGGTAAGTTGGTAGAAAGACAACTTAGGATACATTCTACAATAAGTTTGGGATTATATTAGTATTTGTCAGAGTAATCCCCCTTGAAATTTATAGTAACCAATGGTTATAAGTTCAGATTACAGAGGCCAACTCGATTTGCAGTCTTTTCAGGAGATCGCATTCTGTTATATATAAATCAAGTAAACCGGAAGAACATAACCCAAAACAAACAAGTTTTTAAATTTTCTCAAACACTGACACAAACATGTGCACGTATGTGTGATAAATCCTTCTCTAGTGAAACTCGTCACTCGCACGCTTATATATGGTCGCCGCCTTCTGGAAGATAAATCTTCCAACTTCAAGAGGGAAGAGGTAGAAGATCTTCCAAAAGCAGAAGAGCTACAAATCGAGTGACTGGAAGATATATTCCAGAAGAAGAAAAATGCAAATCGAGTTGGCTTCAGGCTTCGTATTGTGAAATTCATTTCTAAGTGAGGACAGAGGGCTGTGTCATGGTAACATCAAAAGTATCCTTAAACTTTGCATTGTCTTATACCTACTGACTTATAAAATCATTATTGTGGCTTATATCTGTCAACTTTTCCTTTTACACATTCATGTTGCGATCATCCATTGATATTGTTGCTCATCTGTGAATTTTTTCATATCCGTTTTAAATGTTGAAAAAAATTCAACTTCACTTAAATGAAATTGAAAAAAGACACTTGTGTATGAGAAACGCTATAAAAATATGTAAATATTTTAAATGTGATGTTATTTCAGAATGAGTGAGATCGAGGGCATTTCCTGAGCATTATGTTAAATGATCAACTGTACACAAATGAATCCTAATTATAAGTCCTAAACCCTGAATCTGAACAGTTGTTCATTCTTCTGGCTAATAAGATGGTGTTTGAGTGAAGATTTACTTTAATGCTTTATTTAGTTCTATGTTTGTGGTAATTACAAACCATATATAAAATACACAGATACATTGAGTGCAAACATGAGATAAGATTCTATGTAAATATTTTATTTTTCATTTCATAATTTAAGCATATTTGTTTTGCGATTGAAATTGTTCATTTTGACACCTATGTTTGAAGAAAAGAAAGACAGGATCAATTGTCTTGTCTCAGTTTGTCAACATCATAACCTAGGTCTGACATATGATTCTGAAATTACATTAGAATTTTTACCATCATTTGAAAAAATAACACCAGAAAGATACACTGGAGAAACTTTTCTAGTATCATAGATAATAATGTCAGAGCTTAATTGTAAGATAATTCCTGTACCCATGGTAAATTACAGCTATAAAATATTGTTATAAAAATTATTTGCTGGTATGTTCTTGAATTAATGAATTATAATTTTTTTTTTTATCATTTCAGTTTTTGATCTTGATGTAAATGAAAGTCACTTGTGTGATTCTGCAGTATATGTCTCGATAGTGTTCTTTTACTTCTAAAAATTCAATTTAGCATCATAAGGTAAAATGCCTGAGAGTTTCCATATTACGAGAAGGCATTGATCCTGACATATATGTAACCTCAACCAAAGTCCAATAAAAAGAAACTAAGTATAACTATGCTTCAATTAGGAGTATTTGTTTCAATAGCCCTTTCCATATTTTTATATAAAATTCCTTCACATTATGTTCTTTACTTGTCAAATATTTAACATTGCCAGCATTCTCTTGCAGTTGTGCAAAATTGACCAGAATTTTAATAATACACAAAATGATGTTATGGTAAAAATAAAAGAATGGGGAGATCGCTAAACAACCATGCCAACACCACTACGTTATGAAGATTTGATGGAGGTGGTAAAGGGTCTTATGTTGTCTGGAGATTTGATGGAGGCGGTAAAGGGTCTTATGTTGTCTGAAGATTTGATGGAGGCGGTAAAGGGTCTTATGTTGCCTGAAGATTTGATGGAGGCGGTAAAGGGTCTTATGTTGTCTGAAGATTTGATGGAGGCGGTAAAGGGTCTTATGTTGTCTGGAGATTTGATGGAGGCGGTAAAGGGTCTTATGTTGTCTGGAGATTTGATGGAGGCGGTAAAGGGTCTTATGTTGTCTGAAGATTTGATGGAGGAGGTAAAGGGTCTTATGTTGTCTGAAGATTTGATGGAGGAGGTAAAGGGTCTTATGTTGTCTGGAGATTTGATGGAGGCGGTAAAGGGTCTTATGTTGTCTGGAGATTTGATGGAGGCGGTAAAGGGTCTTATGTTGTCTGGAGATTTGATGGAGGCGGTAAAGGGTCTTATGTTGTCTGGAGATTTGATGGAGGCGGTAAAGGGTCTTATGTTGTCTGAAGATTTGATGGAGGAGGTAAAGGGTCTATGTTGTCTGAAGATTTGATGGAGGCGGTAAAGGGTCTTATGTTGTCTGGAGATTTGATGGAGGCGGTAAAGGGTCTTATGTTGTCTGGAGATTTGATGGAGGCGGTAAAGGGTCTTATGTTGTCTGGAGATTTGATGGAGGCGGTAAAGGGTCTTATGTTGTCTCAACTGCCTTATTGTTATGATATACTATTCAAGATAACTAGGATATGTTTTTTACGGAATTTTTACCCTGGGAACTAAATTTTTGGTTTGAGTTTAGCAAGGTCTTTGAATTACCAGTGTTTGAGATTACAAAGTTCGACAATGAATTAAGTCTGTTTGTCTTGGGATCCTTATGTTTCACATAAACCCCTTAAAAGTACTGACTCCTGATTGTAATTACTTAAGCATTGAACGGCTTCCAGTTGGCATTCATATTGACTATGAATGCCAACTGAAAGCCGTTCAATGCTTATATTTACCATCTGCGATTTTTTATTTGTCATGCGATTTTTTTTTGAAATTTTCAAATTCAAATTTCAGTTGGCAGTTCATAAGCTGGTGAACTCGCAACTGAATTGGTAGGGTTTTATAGTGGCAGTGCCATACAATGGTAAATATATACCAGTTACCTGCTTGCCAAACTTACCAGGCCTCTCTATTGTTCTATATTGTATAATATAAAGCTTTCATTTGACTAAATCTTTCTTAACATCATAACCACGATCTATAAGCACACAAGGGGTCTTACTGTGGGAGGAAACTGAAACATCCAGATACAAACCCACGGGGTGATCAGGTGACCTCATACTACACCTCTGACTGGGAATGGAACTCTGGTCATCTAGATCGGTGAAAAATGGATATGTTGTCACTGTGGCACCATGCCACCTCAAATGTCACAGGAACATTTATCAGTCACCAAGTAAAATATCAGATGCCAACTACAATAAAAAAAAATTAGTAATTTAACCATTGTATGATATTTCAAGTGGAAGAATTCATATCGGGGAGGATATTTTAATATCATGTTTTAATATCCTGTAATAACCCCAGGGGCCAACACATATCCTCTGACTTACAAGTAATGGGGTTTGTTGCAGGACAGTAGCATTTGTTGGTAATTCTATTGAAAAACAGAAGGTCTTGTTATTCTTTTAGAAAAAAATACATATTGTAACTACTGAAAAACAATACTTATAATATTGTAAGTCTTCTAATGAAAACAATAGATATTGTAAGTCTTCTAATGAAAACAATAGATATTGTAACTCTATTGAATAATAAGATGTTGTAAGTAATAGAGATTGTGATTCTATTGAAAACAATACATATTGTAACTATTGAAAAACAATACATATTGTAATTCTTCTATGGAAAACAATAGATATTGTAATGCTATTCAAACCAATAGATATTGTAATTATATTAAAAAAACTAGGTAATGTGTTCTATTGAAAAACAATAGATACAAAGGGCTTTTTGCTGCATGACTTTTGTTTGTGCATATTATGTTAGAGGATGTAGACTGTTTAATTACGTAAAAACATCTTACCTTATATACAGCTATTGTAAATAGTAGTACATTGTGTATATGTATTGTAAAAAGTATAAATGGAGTATTGCTTTTTGAAAGTATAAATATTGTTTGATAGATGTACATAGTGTAAATATGTATATTATAATGTACAGTGTAAATACACATTTTAGCTGGGCTATATTGTAAATACTGTAAATACAAACAGGCCATTGTATATAGTGTATATAATCCTATTGTATATATTGCCCTGGTAAATTGGCGTATAATGTATAGTTTATTGGTACAGAGTGCCTCATAGTGCATATTATCTCACCTGCTTTTCAATGTTATTTTCAAGGTCTTTTCAGTAATATTGTAAATGTTGTCTATTGCCATATTTATATTTGTGTTCGATTCATGAAAAAGTGCAGGCGTGGATCAATGTCATGAAAACAATAAAAGTTTTGAATCAGGCTGTAGCTTTTCTGCATTAAATTCAGAATAATAAATCGGTAAATGTAGACTGAAGGACATACCACTGTCCTTGATCATCCTCTCCTTGTCCTTGATCATCCTCTCCTTGTCCTCGATCATCCTCTCCTAGTCCATCGATCATCCTCTCCTTGTCCTCGATCATCCTCTCCTTGTCCTCGATCATCCTCTCCTTGTCCATCGATCATCCTCTCCTTGTCCTCGATCATCCTCTCCTTGTCCATCGATCATCCTCTCCTTGTCCATCGATCATCCTCTCCTTGTCCTCGATCATCCTCTCCTTGTCCTCGATCATCCTCTCCTTGTCCTCGATCATCCTCTCCTTGTCCTCGATCATCCTCTCCTTGTCCTCGATCATTTTCTCCTTGTCCTCGATCATCCTCTCCTTGTCCTCGATCATCCTCTCCTTGTCCATCGATCATCCTCTCCTTGTCCTCGATCATTCCTCTCCTTGTCCTCGATCATCCTCTCCTTGTCCTCGATCATCCTCTCCTTGTCCTCGATCATCCTCTCCTTGTCCTCGATCATCCTCTCCTTGTCCTCGATCATCCTCTCCTTGTCCTCGATCATCCTCTCCTTGTCCTCGATCATCCTCTCCTTGTCCTCGATCATCCTCTCCTTGTCCTCCTCGATCATCCTCTCCTTGTCCTCGATCATTTTCTCCTTGTCCTCGATCATCCTCTCCTTGTCCTCGATCATCCTCTCCTTGTCCTCGATCATTTTCTCCTTGTCCTCGATCATCCTCTCCTTGTCCTCGATCATCTTCTCCTTGTCCTCAATCATCCTCTCTTTGTCCTCGATCATCCTCTCCTTGTCCATCGATCATCCTCTCCTTGTCCATCGATCATCCTCTCCTTGTCCTCGATCATCCTCTCCTTGTCCTCGATCATCCTCTCCTTGTCCTCGATCATTTTCTCCTTGTCCTCGATCATCCTCTCCTTGTCCTCGATCATCCTCTCCTTGTCCTCGATCATTTTCTCCTTGTCCTCGATCATCCTCTCCTTGTCCTCGATCATTTTCTCCTTGTCCTCGATCATCCTCTCCTTGTCCTTGATCATCCTCTCCTTGTCCTCGATCATCCTCTCGTTCAGCTCCACAATTCATGAGCATTTTACACATTACATATTGTGAATATATGCCATATACAAATGTACATGGATGATTCTGGATCATGAATGCTTTTGGAAAAATTTTGTTTTGTTTATATTTTGAAGGAGATTTTCGAAAAATCTCATCATTAAAGTTATCCATAAGGTGTACATATATTCACATCTAAAAAACTCCCAAATTGTACACACAAAACCTGTCAATTAAACAAAAAGAATAAATATTTTTCTGACTGTATATGTACATGCTTATATTCTCTAAACATTACCTGGGTAAAATAACTGTATCAGAAGTCTTAGCTGTTGTGTTTGACGTTGTAAAGGTAAACTTGATTAAGAGTACCGTATTTAATGGGAAAAATTGACGTCATTGTATTGTTCAGTTAAGGTGTTGGGAAATATGGTCAGGTATTAGGTTATAATATTAGAAAACTTAATTATTTTTCAGAAGTTAATCTATTGTTCAATATGAATTATCTTTTAAACACATGCTCTGAAAATGTGAAGGCTAGGCGATACCTTGGTATGTGGATTGATTGGCAATGAAATCTTAGTTATCATTAATATACATATACAAGGTACATATTTTTCAACCCTCAGGTCATTTTTTCTTTTAAGTTTAATTTAAATACAGCCTCGTTAAAAAATATTCCTGTACGTACATATTTTTTTCAGCCCTCAGGTTTATTTTTCATTTAAGTTGAATGTAAATACAGCCTCAGTAAAAAAACATCCCTGTGATTGATGCCTATATTCCTCACTAATGGTCAAGTTGGATTTTGTTTTAAGGATTAGATGCCATTGAGTTTCCTGTGATATTTTTAGTCCATTTTAACTGGTCTTTGTGATGGCCATAAGTTGTATGGAAAACATTCTCTCCTCTCTAACCCTGCATAATTGTTAAATTTCACAGAGCTAATATTTCATGGTTGTCCATTTGGAACTAGTTGGTAGATATTAAATTTAGTACAACCACACCTTATAAACACTCTGCAATAAACATTTCTGACATTTGTTTACATTTATATAAATATTTTTTAATCATTTGTTTGCTATATTTTATTATCTTTCATATTGCAGAATTCAATTCCTTGCAAATATAATGTACATTTAAATGATGATTGTGGTCCTTATTCATTTTCATTATTAATATGTCAAAATTATATAGAAGTGTTTGGGACAAAGGCAATGCTATGTAACATGAGATATTTGATGTTTATAAGCATCCATGGTTTTCATGGTGGATAAGGGACCACAAGAGATAAATTCAAGAAAATTGAGTTGAAATATTGAAGAAAAATCAGAAAGTCAAGGTTGAACTTAATCCAATTAAAACTTGTCCAGTCTTTAACATGTGTTTAACAGTAATACACAGGGTCAGTTGTGATATACAGTCAAACTTTGTTAGACCAAAATAAATAATGACTTGGTTCTGAGGGCCTCCCTCATCTGCTTTGAAGTCCTAAAAAGTTCATCTCATATCTGTATCCTGGTGGAATAAAGATAATCTCGTTATTCTTTGGGAGATGAATTTGTGGAAGAAAAACATCACCATAAAATCTTTCTCCTGTAATATCCATTATATTTAACCATAAAATTAGGAAATTGCATGTTCATTAATGATGTAAAACAAAGACAAAGAACTGATAAATCATTGTTTCCCACATTTTGAAGCAGTTTATATGAAAATGGATAAAAATTGGTATGAAAACTAAAAACAAACATGCCCTCGTCTGTTTTTTTTTTTTTTTTTTTTTTACCAATAAAATGATTAAAAAAATGTATTTCCCTCCCTCATCTTTTTTTTACAAAAATTGGCCTGAGAACCAGTTACATGTAAATACATTTATAGAGTCTTATCTCTAAGTCTTTGTGGCAATAGAATATAAAACTTTTGAGACACCCCGATTATTCAAGGGAAATGATTACATGTATTTCTTCAGTTCTAAATAATTTTTTTCTGTCCGAAATGAAGCTAAGAGTTCAGCAGAGTCTTCGAGCTATCAGGGTTTGAGATAACCAAGTTTGACTGTATTTTGATATTAATATGGAAATCACATTAAATGATACACTTAACATTCTTTAAAAGCTATTATGTAAATATCAGCATTAAATGGTCAGTATTCTTTGGAGCTGAAAATACTCTTGGTTTTAAAGTAACATTGTAGGGAAGTTATACTGACAGGGTATGTTTCGGCCAGTATTTTACAGTATTTAACTTTCGATTTAAATTATTTCTCTATTTTTTTTTAGAAATTTCTTAAGATGAAAAATATCAAACATTCAATGCCTTTTTAAGATGAAATGCCTCTTCCTAAATCTATACTGTCCGAGGTGCATCTTCACAGTTCATGGTGCATTCTCGGCCATATTGGCTGTCAAGGTTGTCAGTATATGAAACGTCCCTTTGGTAATGTCCATGCTGTGATATCGCCTAACAATGCAATCATCATTTCCATCTACTGATACACTGTTTTGTGGTTGGTATCGCTATTACTGTCTTGGTTATTTTATTTTCTTGGTCTTGTGTAAATATTCAACATCACCTCAAATTCCACATTATCAGGTAAACACGTAACTTTAAAACACATTGATACATTTGTGTCTACATGAAAAGATATTAATTACAAACATACCTTCACAGAGATTGTAATTAAAAATAATGTAGCAATTAGGTAACGTTGACAGGGATATCCATAATTTTACCAGGGTGAGATTTTCTTTTCTCTTACCCAGTACGTTGCTGTATAAACATGTACATGCCCATTTTTGTCAAATAAAAAGACCCGTCTATATCATATCTCAAGATTTTGTTTATTCAATTCATCTACAAATGTATATATATATTTATGTTAGCAGTAACTTGTGAAGGACACTGCATGCTGTTTACTTTCAACCTTTGTTTTGAAAATTACAAAGCAATTTATGGTGCCCTCTGAAATGCTACACAATTTTATTCGGTAATTCCTATCAAAATTAGTATCTGAATGGTATACATTTCTTGTAGAGCTTCCTACAGCTTTAACTTTTGTTCGAGCCCACAGTATAATGATTTGAAACTTAACATTTCCTTTGGTATTTAGTTACCAAATTACCTGTTAATCTAGATGCCAATACCTCTTCTGACCCAAGGACAAACAAAGTTCATGATACTTTATATTTCAAACTTTCAGTAAATGAATTAAATTAGTTGTTGTATTGCCTATTGTTATTGGTTATTGACCCAAGGTCAAGTGAAGGTCACGATGCTTGCATTACCTTTTGTAACTGGTTGCCAATGGCTCTCCTGACCCAAGGTCAACCAAAGGTCATAAACCATCATTGAAGTATCTATCCATTAAATGCCTGAAATGGAACATGAGAAGCATTAAAAGTAGATATGTTTTTTCATTTGTTGTGGGTCATTTTCATTAATCAGTAACAGTATATTAGACAGGGTCTCCTTTTTATAGTGGTTCATTACCATCAATGGTATACCATTACAGTGGACCAAAAGTATTTTACATCATGAAATGATGGTACATACCGTTTAACGGTTATTTCCTAACATATTTGATAGGGCCTGGTATGGATAATCATATTCTGTCTCTTTTGACCAGAAAAGGTACGAATTCGCTCCATGTACTGTAGTGAAAAATGTTAATACCCTAATCATGTATGTCATGTTAGTTTCCCACATATCAGCTGGTTTGTAAAACATTTGTATAAAAAATTTCTATATGTTTTATTTCAAAAATGGAAATTAAACTCTACCTCAAGACCTCAAATGTCAGTACCTCTGACAGTGTCATTTGAAACTTGAATGAAGGAGATAAGGTCGGATTATTCTCGCTTCCTCGTTTGGTTCCAAAGATTAAATTTACTACCCTGTAGGAATACATTATAGAGGTAATACTACATACATTGGTAGTATACATAGTATATACCAGTATGTATCAAATGATTTGGCCAGTTATATATTTATATACGTGTGTGTATTTTGCAACATTTTTCTCTTACATTGTGATCATTATTATGTCATCATTCGAATACTGTTTACATACAAAATTAGGACAATCCATATTTTATCATCATTTTTATGTCGGATGTACATTTGTATTTCTTGAAATTTTACAGTAATATTCAGTTTGTTTAAAAGGCTGAACATTTCCCTGCTATAAGTTGCCTCTACACAGCCTTGTATCAATGTCTATATAGTTTTTATTGATCAACTTTTTAACGATAATTTTTTTGTCACAGCTAAATGAATCGGCTAGCAATGTCATCATTTCAGAAATAACACAACAAACCTCTCCCTGAATGTCATAATCATCCTTACATTGTACTGTTGTAATGTTAGCTATATTATACACTACCTATAATATTATAGCTACAATTCTGTGTACATTTAACATGCTTGTATATTATCTTCCATTTATTATAAACAAAGGTGATTAATTAATGTCTTCATCGTACAATTTGAAATATTTAACTGTAATTTTACTTTTTCATTAAGATAATAATTTCTGAAACTTCACACTGATGATAATTGACATGATATCGATTTTTAAATGAAATAGTATAAAGATACGCAAATTATTGTGGATGGGTCTTTTACAGAGTGGAAAGAACCCAGCCTCTGTGACTTCAATGATTATGTTTGGTGAGAATGTTGCATCAGTATTCCTTAAGAAAATTCATTCACTCAAAATTTCAAAATTCAGGGGAAAGCATTATTACAGAATTAATGGAAAATTCTTTAACTAAGGTTTCCTTATTAGATTTTAAGTTTAAAAAAATCCTTAAGTTAATTACGGAATGTTGATGAAGAAGGGGTTTGGTGGACGACTATTCCTGTACATAGTTATGGTATACCATACAGCTTATTGTCACAAAAGTCTCGGATGTGTAACTTATATATTTGAGGAAGTCATCATTACCTACATTACTGGGGAGGATGACCTTTGAGTGCCATGTGACCTTGTCAGGCGGTGATAACCTTGACCTGTCATTTGACCTTGACAAGGAATATTTTGGAGTTTTGACTCTAGATTGTGGTAAAAACAACACTGTATACAGTGTGTATATATGTAATTATTTGTAAACATAAGGAGTGATGAATGTTATTAATACAAATAGGCCAATAAACAGTGAAACAGTTTATAAAGAATGCTTTATATTTTAACTTGCAATACATATCCTACGAATAGTCCACACTGTCAATCAGTTTAACTTCAGATTGGTTCTTTCTTTTCTCTTTTTTTTTCAGTGATATTTAATGTGGAAAAAATTGTTGACAAACTTCTGCTATGGAGCAGCATCACCTGTGTATTGGACTTTTTAGCCCACCATCATCAGATGGTGGGCTATTCAAATCGCCCTGCGTCCGTGGTCCGTCGTCCGTCCGTCCGTCCGTCCCTCCGTCCGTAAACAATTCTTGTTATCGCTATTTCTCAGAAAGTACTGAAGGGATCTTTCTCAAATTTCATATGTAGGTTCCCCTTGGTGCCTAGTTATGCATATTGCGTTTTGAGACCAATCGGAAAACAACATGGCCGACAGGCAGCCATCTTGGATTTTGACAATTGAAGTTTGTTATCGCTATTTCTGAGAAAGTACTGAAGGGATCTTTCTCAAATTTCATATGAAGGTTCCCCTTGGTGCCTAGTTATGCATATTGCGTTTTGAGACCAATCCGAAAACAACATGGCCGACAGGCAGCCATCTTGGATTTTGACAATTGAAGTTTGTTATCGCTATTTCTGAGAAAGTACTGAAGGAATCTTTCTCAAATTTCATATGTAGGTTCCCCTTGGTGCCTAGTTATGCATATTGCGATTTGAGACCAATCGGAAAACAACATGGCCGACAGGCAGCCATCTTGGATTTTGACAATTGAGTTTGTTATCGCTATTTCTGAGAATGTACTGAATGGATCTTTCTGAAATTTCATATGTAGGTTTCCCTTGGTGCCTAGTTATGCATATTGCGTTTTGAGACCAATCTGAAAACAACATGGCCGACAGGCAGCCATCTTGGATTTTGACAATTGAAGTTTGTTATCACTATTTCTGAGAAAGTATTTAAGGGATCTTTCTCAAATTTCATATGTAAGTTTCCCTTGGTGCCTAGTTATGCATATTGCATTTTGAGACCAATCTGAAAACAACATGGCCGACAGGCAGCCATCTTGGATTTTGACAATTGAAGTTTGTTATCACTATTTCTGAGAAAGTATTTAAGGGATCTTTCTCAAATTTCATATGTAAGTTTCCCTTGGTGCCTAGTTATGCATATTGCATTTTGAGACCAATCTGAAAATAACATGGCCGACAGGCAGCCATCTTGGATTTTGACAATTGAAGTTTGTTATTGCTATTTCTGAGAAAGTACTGAAGGGATCTTTCTCAAATTTCATATGGAGGTTCCCCTTGGTGCCTCGTTATGCTTATTGCATTTTGAGATCAATTGGAAAACAATATGGCCGACAGACTGCCATCTTGGATTTTGACAATTGAAGTTTGTTATCTCTATTTCTCAAAGTACTGAATGGATCTTTCTCAAATTTCATAAGTAAGTTCCCCTTGGTCCCTTGTATTGCATTTTTGGACCAGTCTGTCCTGAAAACAACCTGGCAAACAAACAGCCATTATCGTTAAATCTCAAATTTCTTATATAGCTAGGATTCCCTTGTTTGAAAAGTACTGGAGGGATGTCTCAATTTGCACAGATTAGTAAAATGAAGGGAAAAGTAGGGAAAAGATCAATCTGACATGGAACCTATGAAGATCATTCAATGGTGGGCGCCAAGATCCCTCTGGGATCTCTTGTTAGGTTATCAGACCCAAAGGGTTAGAATGACCTATTGTCATCATGCTTTGTCCGCCATGGCAGCCATCTTGAAAAACACACTTTAAACTTTTTCTCCAGATCAACTGGTGCCTTCGAGCTGGAAATAGTTGAGGATGTTAAGGGAGGGGAGCCAACAAAGTGTTGTTATTTTTCGGCCTCGTAAAAACTTTGACATTCCAGCCACAGCGGCCATTTTGTAACATGATTGGGCTATCATGGTTTTCCTGAACAACATCTATTTCAAACTTCTTTTCAAGTTCCACATGTGGGATTAAGCTCTTATTTACCTGAAATGAACCTGAGATGGTCCTGACCAAGTGTTGTTATTATTTGGCTCAGTCCGAAATCCAAGATGGCTGCTATGGCCAACAGTGCCACCATACTTGGTACTATTTTCTCGTTTATGGAAAGTGCCGACGGTTCCCGATTGACTTGGTACTGAGTATTCATACTACAATAACACAAGGGTCTTTAGAGTGAGATGACCGTTAAGGCTCATGGGCCTCTTGTCTCCAAAATTACTTTTTTTTTAAAAACCAACAGTATACATGAAGTTGCGTTTTATCAGTGATGGATTAATATGCTGTACTTTAGGGTGACAAAGAACTGCGTTCAGTTGATATTTCGTTCAGTGGTTAAAGATCAATACAATTTAGTTTGGCAGTGGCGATATCCTAATTTATACTGAGCATAACATAAAAATTAAATGAAGAATCGATCTTGTACTGTGAAAACAAATAATCTATTCTTCTTGGCTGTTTATATCTTCACTGGATGTTTAACGTCTGAGCACATAGTGCTGACTGAAGGTTATATTGTATAAATTACACTAGCCCGAGTTTTCTGTGGCCCTGTCACCATGTCCGGTGTAGGGGCATGTCTGGTGTAGGGCCCCTACACCAGACATGGTGACGGGGCCACAGAAAACTCGGGCTAGAATTACACGTACGTTATTACAGGTAAGGTAGTGAGGGATGCTAGTTTCATACTTATTCGCGATCTGCCGTTATTCTAAACATGCGATACACTTCTCTACAGTTTACTACAGCAGGGTCGAGATGCAGTTATTATTTAAGAAATAATTAACGATGATTCGTGTATTATTGCAGGATATACAACGAGGACGAGGATATTTTGCAATTAAATTGATAACGAAGGCCGCAGGCCTGAGTTATTAATTAAAATTGCAAAATATCCGAGTCCGAGTTGTATATCCTGCAACAATACACAAGTCAAAGTTGATTATTTCTATTCTACCATGTACTGTTTAGTTCTGAGATCGACCTCTTTCTAATAGAAAAACAGCAAAGAAACCCCGGGAAAACCTTGTAATTTATTTCTTGAGTATTGCATTATTTGTTGATGAAATATACAGGCAATACAGTACTACGATCAAGAGCATCTATCATATGGCATTGATTTTGAAAATTAAAAAAAAAAGGATAAAAAAAAGAGAAAAAAGTGGGGGCCTCCGTATGATTCGAACTCGCGTTGTGATAAAAATATATTGAAAGACTAACCCATTAGCCCACTCGGCTATAGTAACCCTTTATGAAACGGGTGAATATTAGATATTTAAAATTGTAACAGCCGTGACTCACGAGCGTGTATTATTGGCACGAGCGTGGGTTATTGGAAAATAATACATGGTTTTTAACCAATCAAAACTGGCGTTACATAGCAAACATGGTAGAATTCATAATTTGTAACGCATATGCAATTATACGGTTTAGAAAAAAAACACTTGGTTCAAAAGAAATCCTATATTCATTCTAATGAAATTCATTGGATATATTGGTCTGTAGTATCTCCCAAAGCTGATTTTGACATTCATTGGATATATCGGTCTGTAGTATCTCCCAAAGCTGATTTTGACATTCATTAAACCTATGTTGAGTTCCCTCCCTTGACACCTCGAGTCCTTTTCATCTCTTAAAAAGTCCTAGACGGACGAAACGGCTATATGGTGTTGTGTAATACAGTAACGCTTGATTACATTTGAATGGTGCTAATAGTGTGTTGTCTTGTGTACAATCAATCGAAGACTGCTTTGACAAAAGTTCTTTTGATCACATGTTTCGTAGACAAATGTAATGTGTTTTTTCATCGACAAAAATGTTCAACAATGTCAATAATTTATATCATATACACTATGTGTTGGTGATCCGAAGATATAGATTTGAATTTCCTGTCGTAGTTGTACCGAGAGAAATATATATATATATATCCTTCCATGATATATTTTGAGGAAAACATATAAGTCTACAACATTTACCGTGCTGACACGACATTGTACTTAAAACAATTAACGTCAAGATTCGTTTTAAAATTTCAAACAGAGACGTATACAGTAAAACTGAGATGACAATAACCATATCCTGTTATAATTTTCATTTGTATGCATGTCAAATATATTGGTGCGTTATCGGAATGAAATTCGACCACAGGGGTCTGCATCTGGTTATAATATTAATAGAAAAACATATTATCTCCTCCGCATATTATTGTTTTATATAGTTGGAGTAGGTGATGATATCTATCATATACAAATAATAACCAGATACAGACGCCTGTTAATTGGTAAACAAATAAGTGACTATTGCAGAGTACTGCCAACAACTTTGCTCTTTCCGAGATAAATGCAGGAGTTACCTCCCCTAGTTCTCAATAACGCATGTGTAACTCATTATCATTACCATCAGCAGGGCACGTTATGTACAGCATGTGTAGAAGTGCTGTAATGTTGGTGGATTAACGTTCTTTGTAACTTATAGAGAAGCATCTTATTTACGTAAATGTACATATTTTGCTTATTGTTTTGTGCAAAACGTTAAATGATAATTTTTATTCAACATCTATGTACATGATATGAGGTGGATGACAGGTATAATCAACCTCATTTGATATATTTAGTACCGACCTACGGGTATATGTAAATTTCGTGTGAACGTGAGTGTAATTAGGGAGTGTATGTCGGTGTATATAACCAAGGGTTACCCCAATGTTTGGTGGAGGTCCGCCGCCATTGGACTCTCTCACAGTTTCTAAGTTTATTTCATTTGTTAACTTATCCTGCCAATGGCGTCTTTCGACCTCTTTTACTTGTCATGATTTCATTCGATTCATTTCTTCTACGACGAATTGATTCCGACTCTTGGATGCTCATTGATAAAAACACACAAACACACACACAAAACAAAATAAGACAAAAAAACTTTGGTTCCAAAATTAACGTGTTCACAATCAAGTAGTTCTATGGCAAGCCAAGTTATTAACTCCTGGAGCAGTGTTGATCTGTTATCTTATATATATATCATTACATATAAGATCAATTGTATCTTACTATATTTCATTTACTTTAAAATAAGATATCTTTAAATAAACATATTAGGGATTTTCCTACAATAAAAACAGGATGCGTTAAAAGGACCCATTCCCCTAAAAAATCTTGTGAAAATTCCCAATTTGCCACCGAAAAATTCCTAATTTCGAAGTCACTTTTGAATGATTAAGTATGTTTTATATACAAATACCTACACTAAGGCAATTTTGAAAAATAAAAACAGCAACAGATAACAAAATGAAATACCTTATGATATACGATACCTTAAAATCTTATATTAAGATATCCTATATAATTAATATCTTATGTAATTTGGTTAGTGCTTGATCAACATTGCTAAATGTATAAATGACAATTGGTTTTCTATATTATTCTCCTCCATATGTAGTTTATAACGTGTTCATTAGAATTGTTTTTTAAACTACCAATGATGCATAGTAAGTACGAAACAGTGTCTATAACAACCCGCGAGGTTTGTCTACGATTGTTTAAATTCTTCGCAAAAGTGTCGTGCACTTTTTCTAAAATACTGAATATCCAGAAAATTTCAATTGGTTAAACCATAACGGACATTTGTTTATTTTCCAAACTTCTGGATTTTCAGGGGCAGCGATAGCTCAGTCGGTTACGAACCAATCTGTACGTGGAGTTTATTTGTATTCATTATCTGACAAGCACATGTACAGCTAGGTAAATACTACTTACTTACTAGTAATCAACATTTAAATATGCGTTTCTGTTGTACAATTGTTACCTGTACAATAGCAACATTTTGTCAATACAAATTACACATTGTGGTATATAATTTACATACGTTCATTGTCAACGGGGGTCAATTTGTTGAGAAGAATATGCATATGTTTGAAACATAGGATCATGCGGACAAAATTAACATCAAATTATGAATGAGTCTCATTTTTAGTTGTACACAATGAGACTAACGGTAAATTTAACCCCCATAAATTATGAATGTACCACACAACGAGGACAGGATACAAATATCCTGGTCATCGCTGCGCACCAGTACTAAATATGAATACTGTTTATTTTGATATGAGGCTATTTCGTATCACTTTTAACAAAAACAAAAACAAATAAAAACGGAACGAGAATAGTGGACAGGGGTCGAAAATTCGTTTTCAGGAACACTACAAAAATTGTGAATTTGAACTTAATAGTTCAATATTAGGTCTGGGATCCATTATCATTTACCCCGAAAACTGTGTGAAGTATGAGGTCAGCTGTTGCGGTTACTGAGAAGTAAACAGTTGTTAAGTGATGCGGGCCCACCATAAATGGGAAATGAGGAAGTAATTAAGGATGTGACATATATATGATACTGATCAGGGACGTGAGCACATTAGTGGTTTGGTTTATTTTGTTTAACGTCCTATTAACAGCCAGGGTCATTTTAGGAGGTGTCAAGCATACTAGACACAGCAGTCGACGGTAAGTAAGCTTTATGTAAAATACAGGATATACATATGTATATAATAATATGTGTCGCATAACCTCTATAAAAACAACTGTCGCCAAACTTGCCATAATGGGTTAATAATCATGAAAACGGGATTGGGCACAAATTGTAACACTTAGTCGCAGCCCTTTCCCTAAAATAACCAGGTACAGCTCTAAAAATACTTATCATAGTTATCATTTTTTTCCCGTGAGATTTTCGACTGACAAGTTTTTCCAAAGTCGAGTAAAATTGTTTAGCTTGATTTTTAAATTACTTTCCTTCTTTTTAAATATTAATCATGTAAATTTCTATATAAGCACCATAAGTGGTAAAACCTACCATGAAAGATGAATGTAACCCCTGGAATATCGAAGGATACTTTTGACCCGTCATAGTAAAATTGTCATCCTGGTATTATCAAAAGAAATGTTTATTTAATGTGGATAACTACTTTTTTGCTTGATCTTTGATATGATTTCATCTATTTTGCTATTTCAAGATGCAACGTTATCTAACAAAAAATGATCCCAAACTTAAATGCTCCGACCTAAATGGACGATACAGCTGTATGCTGAAGTCTTATTATTGTATCTGTTTCAAAATAGCTATTTAAGGTCCTCTGCACTTTTGTATACATTCCTTTGAGACAGCTGATTACATTTTTTTGTCCTCGAGATTCGCTGTAGCTCTGCATGCCTTACCTACTTTTATGACCAGGAGCACCGGTTCAGCATATAACAGTATTTGATGTTCTTTTTTCTTACAAAAAAAAAGTCAGATTTATTTAATTATGAGGATGATGCCCCCTGTCTATATTTTAACATCAGACCCATTTTGATTCTCCGACTTACCTTCGATAGTTCCACAATCCTAGTACAGTGTATAAAACATATTTTAGTATGTTTGTATATCACCTAACAACAAATCGGTCGGAAGTATTCTGACTGAAGCGGATGAATAAATGGGAAAATAGTCAGAATACCAAAAATGGAATGATAATATAACAGAGCATTGCACCTTAAATATTAGTTTATGTCAAATGATGATATGACCCTGGTTGTTGCGGAGGTGTTAAGCACATAAAAAAGTCACGTGATGAATACGGGTTAGTATTTAACAACACTTGTGATATCTTTCTTTTGGGTTTGCTTATACCATATTAATTATTGTTATCATTCCTTTTATAGGGATCAATAACACTAACAGAGCAACTCAGTTTATATATAAGAGAGCATTGCTATTTATTGTTTTTAATTAAATTTCACAGTGCATCATTTTTCCTTTCCCAATCATCTTCACTGTTGTGTGATAAATCAAGTTCAATTTTAAAAGAAAATAAATAAATCAAATACATAAATAAAATAAACAAACACATAAATAAATGAATAAATGCGTATAAAAATAAATTGCATTCTATTGAATTCATGCAAGAAATGTATTAAGACATGAATGGTTCGTGAGTCATGAGATTTTGTCATGAAATTAAAACAGGAAAATATATCATGAATCTATCAACACATGCTGCTTACACTATCTTAGTCTCTAAAAGTTTTCAATTGTGAAAAATGTCACAAAACGTCCGACACTTATTACCTAATGAATTTTACTAGGTTGAAGACAAATCGATATGGAGTGTCCGGACCAAGACGGTCACGTGTGTCAGGACGGTCACGTGTACCAGGACCATCACGTGTATCAGGACGATCACGTGTCTCAGGGCGATCACGTGTGTCAGGACGGTTACGTGTGTCAGGACGGTCACGTGTACCAGGACCATCACGTGTATCAGGACCATCACGTATGTCAGGACGATCACGTGGGTCAGGACGATCACGTGGGTCAGGACGATCACGTGTGTCAGGTCGATCACGTGGGTCAGGACGATCACGTGGGTCAGGACGATCACGTGGGTCAAGACGATCACATGTAAGTATAAATATAATGCTACAAATGTTTTAAAAATATTCTACAACTCCAACAAGGAGTAATTATGTTGTATGTTTTTAAACAGTGACCCAGTTGTTCAAAAGGTGATTACGCTAAACGCAATTTAACATCAATTTTATATCCTGATAGAATAATTTCTGAAAAAGTTTCTGGCAAAACTGTCTTGACAAAATTTTATGAAATTTCGCAGCATTCTTCAGTCTGTCTTGCCCGCCTGTTGTAAGGAATTACATACACAGGAGTAAAGGAGAAATTAGATTCTCACGAATCAAATAATTCTGCCAATCAACTTTTACCATACTAAGCGATGTAGCATAGTTAAGGTTTATGTTAATAATAAAACGAGGAGAAAAAAACAGTTAAAGTGGCTTACCCGCAGACGGACCGGTAAACGGCACATCTCCGATCACTAAATAAACTTCAGTACACGTTTCTATGTGACAAAATTAGAGGCTTTCCGACTTTATTTCTTGAAAACAATTACAGAATATGTATTTAAAAGACGTTTTAAAACTCAACCTGAGAGGGAAATGTATGGAATATAACGGCAAATCTTTTTTGTAAATCGCCGCTGCCTTTGAAGTTATCACTGTGCGGCACTGTGCACGTGCTTGTTTCTTATAAAACGCTGAAAAGTGATATTAAAACCTCATTTTTAATATTATTTATTTAATCGCAACCTGCAATAAGTCCCCGCTATAAAGTGGAGTCTAATTTGGTTGACACATCAAAGAAACAAGCACGTGCACAGTGCCGCACAGTGATAACTTCAAAGGCAGCGGCGATTTACAAAAAAGATTTGCCGTTATATTCCATACATTTCCCTCTCAGGTTGAGTTTTAAAACGTCTTTTAAATACATATTTTGTAATTGTTTTCAAGAAATAAAGTCGGAAAGCCTCTAATTTTGTCACATAGAAACGTGTACTGAAGTTTATTTAGTGATTGGAGATGTGCCGTTTACCGGTCCGTCTGCGGGTAAGCCTCTTTAAAATGGAATCAGTTTTATAATTATGGCTGAGATAGTCTAGTCGAATGACTTTAACCATGTTTCAGTACGTCTGTCTCTTTATCAACAAACCAAGTGTGTTCTGTCACCAATCGACAGTTTAAAACCACTTTAATAATTCATATGTTGTATATACGTTGTTAAATGGAAATTGACAATTTAAACTAAAACCACTTTTATTTATCACTGGATAGTCGAATAACTTGGAGTTCTAATTGTTATTTGATAAAAGAGGAACCTTTTGTACTGTATAAAATATCCAGTCACAATACATTATAACAATAGCTACCGTTGTTAAAATACAAACTATCAACATACAGTTGCAGAAAACGGGACCACCGACAACATGTACAGACACATAAGGTACGTAGATAAGGTTCTCACAAACCATTTGATATACGGTAGGTACAGATGGTAGGTATTGAATATACACCTCCTATTATGTAATTTAACCCAAGAAAAATGTATTTTGAAAGTTGCTTGTTATCATCCTTTATTGTCGACCTGTGTGAATCAAGTCCACTTGACCTGTAAAACAAAAAGGTATAACATACCATACACCGTACACCGTTCTGTATTTATCGCAGATATTTTACCTGTTATTTACCATTTTACCTGTTATTTACCATTTTACCTGTGTTTTACCATTTTACCTGTTATTTACCATTTTACCTGTGTTTTACCATTTTACCTGTTATTTACCATTTTACCTGGTATTTACCATTTTACCTGTGTTTTACCATTTTACCTGGTAGTTACCATTTTACCTGTGTTTTACCATTTTACCTGCTATTTACCATTTTACCTGGTATTTACCATTTTACCTGTGTTTTACCATTTTACCTGTTATTTACCATTTTACCTGTGTTTTACCATTTTACCTGTTATTTACCATTTTACCTGTTATTTACCATTTTACCTGTGCTTTACCATTTTACCTGGTAGTTACCATTTTACCTGTGTTTTACCATTTTACCTGTTATTTACCATTTTACCTGTGTTTTACCATTTTACCTGGTATTTACCATTTTACCTGTGTTTTACCATTTTACCTGTTATTTACCATTTTACCTGGTATTTACCATTTTACCTGTGTTTTACCATTTTACCTGTTATTTACCATTTTACCTGTGTTTTACCATTTTACCTGTTATTTACCATTTTACCTGTTATTTACCATTTTACCTGTTATTTACCATTTTACCTGGTAGTTACCATTTTACCTGTGTTTTACCATTTTACCTGTTATTTACCATTTTACCTGTGTTTTACCATTTTACCTGTTATTTACCATTTTACCTGTGTTTTACCATTTTACCTGTTATTTACCATTTTACCTGGTTATTTACCATTTTACCTGTGTTTTACCATTTTACCTGTTATTTACCATTTTACCTGTGCTTTACCATTTTACCTGGTAGTTACCATTTTACCTGTGTTTTACCATTTTACCTGGTATTTACCTGTAGAAATCAAGATTTTCTGAACCGTTGGAATTCTTTCTTATACAAAGATAATGGTTTATCAGACTTAACATCTAATAGCGATGATTTGTCGATAGTGTTTTTTTTTTATAATTTGGCATTTTCCTTGATTTTTTTTATATTAAAATCTGATTTCATGTCAGTATTCTGTTTTTTATGACAAATTATTTCTAAAATTTCCAAAATGTTTTATTACATATATTTTAATGACTTCGATTTAATTTCTACTACATCGTAATTCTGAATATATAGTTTTGATGACTAACCATCTGTTGGGTCTCTTTTTTTCGTATGATATTCGCATTTCTTTTATTTTTATATTATTTTCCCTTTTAATGACAATGCTAAACATGTAAATATTTACCAAAGAAAAGCCTAATCCTATTGGCAAGAATCGGGTTGTCGACAAAAAGCTTTTGAATTACATCAAGACGCAATGCAAATACAGAGAGAAGTTTGTTGTCCTCGTAACGATATTGAGGACGAATTTCAATAGAAATAAACACTATTGCGGGAATATCGTGTGAGTAGAGTTAAATATATTGAATAATTTTATAAATGATGAAACTAAATTATGAAAATCTCAATCACCACTACCACATGTTAATAAGTATGTACTTGTACGCAGCTGAGCAGTAAAGCCCTATGCAAACAAATAATAATATTTCAATTTTGTATATCAGTAAGTTTTTTTTTCTACAATGTCTAGCCGAAATTACGGATGCTGCCGTGTGTCGACGTTACAGTTGATAAAGCTTCTGGTCTCCACAACGGCATGTTCGACATATGTAAGTAGGAATAAGATTAGGGAGGAATGGGAGGGGCTAGAGTGGGAGGAGCTGGAGTAGGAGGGACTGGAGTGGGATGGACTGGAGTAGGAGGGACTGGAGTGGGAGGAGCTGGAGTGGAAGGAGCTGGAGTAGGAGGGACTGGAGTAGGAGGGACTGGAGTAGGAGGGACTGGAGTGGGAGGAGCTGGAGTAGGAGGGACTGGAATGGGATGGACTGGAGTGGGAGGAGCTGGAGTAGGAGGGACTGGAGTAGGAGGGACTGGAATGGGATGGACTGGAGTGGGAGGAGCTGGAGTAGGAGGGACTGGAGTAGGATGCGCTGGAGTGGGAGGGACCTGGAGTAGGAGGGACTGGAGTAGGAGGGACTGGAGTAGGAGGGACTGGAGTAGGAGGGACTGGAGTAGGAGGGACTGGAATGGGATGGACTGGAGTGGGAGGAGCTGGAGTAGGAGGGACTGGAGTGGGAGGAGCTGGAGTAGGAGGGACTGGAGTGGGAGGGACTGGAGTGGGAGGGGCTGGAGTGGGGGTTGACTGGAGTGGGAGGGATTGGAGTAGGACAAACTGGAATGGGAGGGGCTGGAGTGGAAAGGGCTGGAGTGGGATGGACTGGAGTAGGAGGGACTGGAGTAGATGGGTCTGGAGTGGGATGGACTGGAGTGGGAGGAGCTGGAGTGGAAGGGGGCTGGAGTGGAAGGAGCTAGAGTAGGAGGGGCTGTAATGGGATGGACTGGAATTGGAGGGGCTGGAGTAGGAGGGACTGGAATGGGAGGGACTGGAGTAGGAGGGACTGGAGAATGAGGGACTGGAGTGGGAGGGACTGGAGTAGGAGGAGCTGGAGTAGGAGGGACTGGAGTGGGAGGGTCTGGAGTGGGAGGGACTGGAGTGGGAGGGACTGGAGTTGGAGGGACTGGAGTAGGATGCGCTGGAGTGGGAGAGTCTGGAGTGGGAGGGACTGGAGTAGGAGGGACTGGAGTGGGAGGGACCTGGAGTGGGAGGGACCTGGAGTAGGAGGGACTGGAGTAGGAGGGACTGGAGTGGGAGGGACTGGAGTGGGAGGGTCTGGAGTGGGAGGGACTGGAGTGGGAGGGACTGGAGTGGGAGGGACCTGGAGTGGGAGGGACCTGGAGTAGGAGGGACTGGAGTAGGAGGGACTGGAGTGGGAGGGACTGGAGTGGGAGGGTCTGGAGTGGGAGGGAGCATTAACTTTGGGTTTGATTTGCCTTAAAGCTGTAATTCCTCATGCACCAATGAGTGTCACTATAGAAAATGTAGCTATGTAACTATCGCCATACATCAGAATTTTTAGACGCGATCTGATAGTATAGATAAAATTTAAAGGTGACCTGGGATATTGTAGAAAATCAAGCTATGACTACCTACATACATTAGAATATAGACGTAACCAGACAGCATAGGTAACAGTTAGGGGTGACATACCGTATAGTGTATGTAATTAATAGCTCTTTTTTTCTACTGGAAAGAATTATCATATTTAAGTGGAAAATCTTAGTTGGAAACCTTTCCTTAATTCATGTAATGTTTTCTTGGAAAAACTTTGAGTGAATTCCCTTTAAAAACGGTGTTGTTCCGGGGCCTGCAACAATAAATAAGATAATTCAAATGTATTTCATGACCTACAAATATATGATAATGTACACAGTACTTATCTCCCGTATTGTCAGACTATACACACTTGAGAAGGGGATTGTGTTTCCGCTGTTACAGTAAACAGGAAGTGTATGAAACATCTCTCAGTCTCCTCCGTCTCCTCCTAGTACGTGTTCGAGGGAAGTGGTTCTAGAACGTGACCCTAATGTTGTACGATACTGCGGAAAAACATGGCAGATACTGTTTGCTGGCCCCCAAAACGAGCTTTGCCAAATAAGTCGGAAATAAACATCCTGTGAGTCCCCCTCTCAAAAAAAATAACTGCAAAGATAAATGATCAGAGGCGTGTATCTTGTATTGTCTAGGAAGAGGAAAAGTTACACAAGTTAACATAGTCATTTTAGAAGTTACATTCTTCAGACTCAAACACTTATCTTTTTAGTTGATGTGCCTGATTCATATGTGGAGTTATGTCTCCCTCAGACAATAGAGAAACAATACACGACAAATGTAAGATATGATGACAGAAACCCTGTATTTAACGAGACGAAAACATTCACAATGAAGAAAGGCATCGACAACCCAGTAATAGGTAAGATACTACTTCTAGTTCATCTGCACTGAGGCGCCTCTTTATGAATCTAGTTGGTTCCGTTTCAGTTGATAAGACTTCTTCTTTCTTTCTTTCTTTCTTTCTTTCTTTCTTTTTCTTCTTCTTCTTGGTGTGTGTATGTGTTATTTCTTTATCACAAATCTGTTAGCAAATCAAGATTATTCTTATTACAGATATCATGGTTAAAGAGAAAAACTGGGTTCTTGATGGTGTTCACGGACAGTACACTGGCAATCTCCAAGAGACACCGAAAGTCATCAAGCTCTATAAGGTATGTATGTAGTATGATGCACTGATAACTTGTTTATTTTAATTATGGCCGTCATTGTTTTAAATCTGATCGACACAGCTGATACATTTTAAACATAAATTTGTCTTCACTTATTAAACTTGATATGGATATTTATATACTGAAATTTTTTTTTACTGTCACGTGATAATTAATGTTGTAATATATAAGGATTATTTTACTGTCATGGCGTATTTGATATTTTGATATACTTAAAAGTTTATTTTACTGTCGTTAGATATTTAATATTGTAATATACTTAAGGTTTAGTGTACTGTCTTGGGTATTTTATATATAATATACTAAAGGTTTAGTGTACTGTCTTGGGTATTTTATATATAATATACTAAAAATTTATTTTACTGTTGTGGGTTATTTAATATTATAATATACTAAAAGTTTATTTTACTGTTGTCGGTTATTCAATATTATAATATACCAAAAGTTTATTTTACTGTTGTCGGTTATTCGTTATTATGATATAAAAGATATACTAAATGTCTATTTTACTGTTGTGGGATATTTAATATTATGACATACTAAAAGTTTATTTTACTGTCGTGGGATATTTAATATTATGATATACTAAAAGTTTTTTTACTGTCGTGGGATATTTAATATTATGATATACTAAAAGTTTATTTTACTGTCGTGGGATATTTAATATTATGATATACTAAAAGTTTATTTTACTGTCGTGGGATATTTAATATTATGATATACTAAAAGTTTTTTTACTGTCGTGGGATATTTAATATTATGATATACTAAAAGTTTATTTTACTGTCGTGGGATATTTAATATTATGATATACTAAAAGTTTATTTTACTGTTGTGGGATATTTAATATTATGATATACTAAAAGTTTATTTTACTGTCGTGGGATATTTAATATTATGATATACTAAAAGTTTATTTTACTGTCGTGGGATATTTAATATTATGATATACTAAAAGTTTATTTTACTGTTGTGGGATATTTAATATTATGATATACTAAAAGTTTCTTTTACGGTTGTGGGATATTTAATATTATCATATATACTAAAAGTTTATTTTACTGTTGTAAGGTATTTAATATATAAAATATAATATATAAATATACTTAAAGTTTATGTTACTGTTGTGAGATATCTTATATGATATATAAGGTTTATTTTACTGTCGGGGAATTTAAATTTTCCTGTACGCATATTTGCTAAAAGTTTCTTTTACTTCCGTTCACATCATTATACCACTTTGTTTTGCTATTTTCATTTGAATAAATTTGATCTGTTTTCAGAATGCAGAACTGAGACTTCACACAAATGTTTATCTGTAAGTACATTTAGCATGAGATTTATAATATCCTCCATTCCATCTTCTATCCTCACCACACACTGTAATTAATTATAAATCCGACCATGTCATCAGGTATATGAAATATGATTACATGTATTTGGTCATAGCTCACAATAAAAACCAACTTTTTCGGAAATTTATCAGTCTTCCAAATTTCACATTTCTTTATCAGGTAGACTGAGATACCCAACTGATTTGAATTTTTTGAAATGGAATATATCGTTCTTTTTTATATCATATTTCATAAGTCTATTCAAATCTTTCATAACACTATTCAATTTCAATTTGTTTATTGACCTTGAGCTTTACAGCTCATCAGGACAAATTATGCAGAGAATGGACAATTAAAAAATAGGCGATATACATTAAATAATACTTTTTCGTATTTGTGTAGCATCATATATATATATTTACTCAACATTGATAAATCTTTGAAATTAGTTGTACATATTAATTGGGTCAACTTGAAAACATATGTTTTTTTTCAGTAGTACTTTTTAATACATCTTGACCATAGGGTTTGAAAGAATTAGCAAATTAACAGAACGTGATACTCGTCTTCTATGTCGCTAGAGTTACAGACTCTACACAGACGTTCATTTCTTACAATATTTCGATAACGTCCTGTGTCAATATGAAGGGTTTGTGCCGATAGACGAATTCTAGTCAAAGCAATTCTATTCCGTTTTGGGATGTTTTTATATAAATACTATTCTGGTGAGATATCATCTACTAAATGCCAATACAAATTACATTTTGAGGAACTACATGTATATAATAACTTAAGTTATTTTACTATCGTATATGAGGTGTATATACTAGTGAGATGTAAATTTAATGTCTGACTTTGACTTTGACCATTAGCTTGCGTCATCTAATGTATTTCTCTGTGTAAACAGGCATCGCTCAGACCTTCGTCAAGGTCCGGAACTTTGTCAGGGAGAAAATGATTTCCGACGAGCGAGGCGTCCATTCGTAGTCAAAGCCTTGGAGAAACTGCTCGGTCATCCTTTACCTACGTCGGAGTCGGATCGGGTAAGTGCATGTAACAGGGTCCTTGAGAGGTGTTTCAATAGTGTAAGAACACGTTTTGTCATATAATTGAAATGTTCTTGCATGGAATACAGTTATAAATCGTATCTTAAATATTGAAAGGCACACGTGTTATAACGCTATTGTGACGTCATAAAATGTATGATGTAAGATGCAGTATGTGTTTCTCTACAAAGACAATCGTGCGACCTTCTATGGTATTAATTTGAGAATAAATTATCAAAAATAAAAAAAAAATTGATAAAATACTCTTTCGCGCATGCTTATTTCATATTCATTAAATTCGTTAAATAATTCGATATGCCACTCGTATAAATGCTTCGTGGAATATCTAATTATTGAACTCATTTCATGGATGCCAAAGGACATAACCACTGTCAACACTACAGGGTATTGAAGTGTCCCTACGACCCAGAATGAAACATTTAACCCTATGGTGGTTCGAATCCCAAAGAATAATTTATGTTAAGAGGGTCATTGTATAATGAATTGAATGCATATTCATTATAAATACTGCTGTTTGTCGTCCCTTTCATCATTACCGAGTCCTAGGAGGAAACTGCTGTTTTAAGTTCAGCTTTATTTATAACTAAATTCCGATTTAGAATTGTTAATAACTTTTGTTACTTTTGTACACTTCATCCAACTTTTAAACAGGTGCCCACAATAGCGGTGCTTGGGTCTGGAGGTGGGTTTCGGGCTATGATGGCGATGAGTGGGGTCTACAAAGCGCTGGTGGACACAGGATTACTGGACTGTGTGACCTACACTGCCGGTCTGTCTGGGACATGCTGGTAGGTACCTTACATAACCTGAATATTCATATATGTCATAATTACATCATTATGAAATACCAATGATAACATTATAGTATGCATATACTAGCTCATTTTTCTTTAATCTGCAATACCTCTTAACGAGAAAATATAATTTTGATCAGCGATGGCATTCTTCATTAAACCTTTCCGGTAAAACATAGTATCGGTTCTGGTTTGAAATGGGGATTTTTTCACGAAAAAGTCTCTAGGATCAAATTAAATGAATTTACACCGGATAATAGATACCAATTAAAGTTAGGACGTTTAACGCATATTGTCGTACACAGGTACCTATCTACACTGTGTTCTCACCCCGACTGGCCCGATGTTCACCCCTCCGTGATTGAAGATGAGTTGCGAGGATGTGTAGGCAAGTCAGTGTGGGAGACGATCATGAGCCTGAAGACGTTCTTAAAGAGCTATAAAGAGAAACAGAACCAAGGCAAACCCTGGACATTCACCGACCTGTTCGGCCACTGGATAGGACAGACGCTTATCCCTGATGTAAGTAATGTGAACTGCTAATCAAGTTACTGTAAAACATTTATTTTTCGCGTGGGATTTATTTTCGCGTTTACATGTACGAGAAGAGAGTAAATCGCGATCACTTGTCCGAAAATAACACATTTGTATGGCGGCAAAGCTATCGGTTAATGAGATATGACTCTTTATGAGTCAATGAATCTAATAGCTCATCATTCGATAATTTTATATCATTTTCAGATCAGAGTTCGCGAAATTAAGTGTTCGCGAAACCTAAGTGATTTACGGTATATCTGCAAAAGATAAGTTAGTAAAATGACCGACGTCTTGAGCTTTTCAGATTTTCTGTTATTACCGCCAATATTGAACATACGTAAACATGCTGAACGTGACTAAGCTCAAACAATGGTGCTATTCAGTGTTTATCTACTAAAATATTATCATATTAAAAGTTACTCTTTGATGAATACTAACTAAACACATTAACTCATTATAGAGAATGTACAGTAAGTGGAGTGACCAGCAGGTTAAGGTCCGTGACGGACGATGTCCACTTCCGCTATTGTCCTGCGTCCATGCCAAGGTCGATACACCCGTCAAACAGTTCCATGGTAAGTAAAACAGGGATGGATGGATGGATGGGTGGGTGGATGGATGGGCCCGCAGGATATTTCCTATTGTACATTTCCTCTAAAGCCACTTTTGGAATTGCGTGCTGAGATTTGTTTTCAGTACACACAAAATCTGATGTTTCGAATAGCATACTATATATAGAATACCTTATGATATTTTTCCTGCAGAAAAAAATGTATTACTGAGTGTCCACAAAACGGCTTAGATTGGCACCCCTCTTCTTTCTGCTCCGTAGTATCCTATCACTTTTAACTGGCCAAGGTTGGCCAAGAATACATGTCTGGATGGACTTCATATGTCATTCCGGTGTGTCTTGTAAAGGTTTAATGCCGGGTGCTAAAATTTGAATTATTTCACTGGTATCGATTAATGATGATCTGTTCCTTGTTCATACCTTGCTGTTCTAGTAATATACTGTAAACCTGGTTATTTTCGCGGGGGGTAATATCGCGATTTCGATATGTAAACTATACGCTTGGGGGTAATTTTCGCGATCGATCCACCTATTTGTAGTTTAAGATTACGTAAATGGATATCAAAATAATCATGCTTGGGGGGAATTTTCGCGATCAAAAGGACTCCGAGTAATTATCGTAAATTTCCCCTCGCGTAAATGTCCAAGTTTACAGTAAATTGATATACTATATGGCGAATTAACTTTATTTTCAACTTCAGAATGGCTTGAAATTTCTCCGTTTGAAGTCCATTTGCCGAAATATGCCACGTCCTCGAAGATGGAGGATTTTGGTAGCGAGTTCTATAAAGGAAAGATGACGGCCGAGAAAGAAGAATTACCACTTCACTTTTTGATGGGTGAGTTTCCATCAATAGATCTGTAACTAAGCATGTGTAAGTCAAAAATAAATAGTCTCTATGTTGTTTTAATTGATTAAGATTTCAGTATCGGGGACATTGGATACAGTTTCTTTGTCAGAGACAAATAATATAAATAAATTATTATGAAAATTTTACAAAAAGTACAAGTTTCCAGATCTTAAAATTATACAATATGTTCGATTGTTCTCCCCTTAAATTTAAACAATATGCACAAGAGTTCAAGTCTTAGATTCAACCAATTGTACAAGTGTTCCCATCTTCAAATTATACAATACGTTTGGATGTTCCTTCTTAGATTTATACAATTTGTACAAGTGTTCAAGTCTTAGATTTATACAATTTGTACAAGTGTTCAAGTCTTAGATTTATAGAATATATACAAGTGTTCCAATCTTAGAGAGATATAATGTGTTTTTTTTAATATTTTAGTGATGTAATTTATACTTATTGTTTAAATATTTTGTAATAGGTATATGTGGCAGTGCCTTTACAGCTCTCCATAAAAGTTTCTCAGAAATGGAAGCTAAGTCAAAAAAACTTTCCCGATCAAGTAAGTCAACTTGTATGTGAAAGCTAAAACCTTTCATGAAGTTTTACCTATCTCTATATGCACGTAATTAAATGCACCCTACTTAATATTATCGTCTCTAAGATTGATAATAATATTTCATTTTAATATATATATATATATCATACAACATAGCGTCATACTGTTTAAATATCTTACATTAATACGATTTCGGTTGAAAATAATTTTTTGTGTTGTTTGTTATTGTTGACTATTTTTTGCGTGTGTTTGTAGCTTCTCTTGTGTTAGAGTAAACGTGTAAACATGTAAAATGTTAACATTTTACAGCACGCGGAAGTTTGGACGATATGAACAATACGGACACAATGGATGAAGACTTGTGTGTTTGGATTGATATTGTCAAGGGAATCCTCAAAAGGTAAACATTATCACATCTGATATTGATATTTTATATTTTCCAAGTTATTTTTTCGTAATTATGTCTTAAAACCATAACAAAACCTTCTGCTCATTAACCATTGAAATAAACTATTTTCATGGCCAGCTAAATCACGGAAAATCACGTTATTTTATTGTTAGTAAATTTGGTTTGGAACAAATTCTTTTGACGGGCCACTAAATTTCTCAAAGTATAATATAGTATTACTCTCTCTGACTAAGTTGTGGAATAAATTACCTGGACGATCGAACTGGCCGAGCAGCCAAAGTCAACAACTTCATGCACCAGTTGACACTAGATGAAGTGGAAGAGGAAGTGGACGAGGATGATCGACCCCCTGATTCGCCTGACAGTAAGTACAAATCACAACATACCTATATAATACCTATCTAGATGTACACTGTATATACTAGACATGTTATCAAAGTGTATCTTAACTCGAAATTAACCTAGAATTTTTATCAAGACGGCTACATATTCGGAACACCTGGTCTTGTTCTCCTTCCCCACAGTCTCCATGTAAATCTATAAATCTGTCTGTTTCCCCCCAAATATCCCCAGCCTTTATCACTTTTGGAGAATTTTGCTTGCATTTTAATGGGTTTTTTTTGTAATTTGATAGTATTGTAATGTGATTAATTTGATTGTGTATTATGTATAAATATGTAATTGATATAAATCCATGGTAGTATAACATATATACATATGACGTTTTAAACGTGACAATGGCGTATTCTGTCGTAGGCGTGTTCACCTGTGCCCGTCAACCGATGTCCACGGACGACAAATACATGTGTCTCATAGATGCGGGGCTGGCCTTCAATTCACCTTACCCTCTAATCCTTAGAGCAGATCGCCAGGTCGACCTCGTCCTCTCATTCGAGTTCAGTGATCGGGGAAAAGACGACAACCCACCGTTCAAGGTTTGTTTAACAACTTGTGTTGAAACTGATGTTGCCCGCCTCTTTAATATTGGACATGATTTTTCTGTAAATGCTTTGAATATTAAACCGATAGATATATATTTATGTTCTGTTATCGCATATACACAAATGGCTATGGCAAACGTAGGATACACTGTGTTGTATTCATTAATTCCTTTTCTCCGATGTAATCCATTCCGAAGCCCGAAGAACAAGATATGTACCCCACTACACACCGATCGTAAGAGGTAAAAGTGGACCCATACAGAATTGTGGGGGAATTCATACATGTTTTCTGTTCAGGGGACATTGAAGAGATAAGTAAACGACCTGGTCACCAATATCAGCACTTTAGAAAAGATTCGTTCTTTTTCTGTCTTTTCTGTGTTTTTTGTCCTCCCTTGGTGTTACCTGTCATCATACTAGTATGACCTTGCCGGTTTCGAGGACATTATACCTTGTAAGACCATTATTTCCTAATCAATATAAACATACAAAATATTTCTCCTGTCCCCCATACCGTACTAGTCCACCAACGGGCTATACTTTTAAGTTATGTCTGTACGTCCGTCTTTCTGTCCTATCTCACATAATCGTGTCCGAGTTCTATCTATTTCATTGTTTCATGCTTCGTAAACACGGGTTCACCTAGGTAAGGTAGTGTGTCATTTATCAAAAGTAGATCACTCTGACCTACATTTAGACTTTTGGCCTACATCAAGGTAAAGTTTGCCCGCGCTCTATCTGCTGCACTATCAGTCACTAGAACTTCATACTGCGATTAGCGAAATCGTCTTGTTTCCCTTAATTTCTGTATCTAAAATTAAAACAATACCTTTAAACGTGTATTATCGTTCATTACAGGACCTGTTATTGGCCAGGCAGTGGGCTGATGTTCACAAGGTCCCCTTCCCGCCAATCAACATAGAACAGTACAAGAGCGAACCCGTAAAGGAGTTGTATGTATTCCAAAACGAGGCTGACTTAACCTGTCCCATCATTCTTCACTTCGTCCTCGTCAATAACAAATTTCGTCACCAGTATAAAACAGGTGAGTATCATACTACCATGCTTCTTTAAATGGATATACCTTTACCTACTACTTGATATAAAACATGTAATTGTATATGTGTGTGTGTGTTTTTGGGGGTTTTTGTTTGGGGGGGGGGGGGGGGGGGGGGGTCATATTTGTCCTTAATAATATCGCCTTTGCTATCATTGCGAACACAAATAAATTATTTGGCCGATGGCTAAAATTCATGCATGACGATTTTACCTATTCCTCATACACAAATCATTCGTATTTAGTACAAAATAATTCACACTTACTTTGGGACCGGCCTTTTCTGTGATAATTGTTATAATTCCCAGTTCCCAATTCATTCATTGGTTGTAGAGCCTCTACATTATTTTGTCACGATTATCTTTTATAGATGTCTATCAATATAATTTTTTTTTAGATTCTACACAAACAGAAGAGGATCGTGAATTTGCTGACTTCTCTGTGTTCGATGACGATATATATGACAGTATCAACTTTGAATATACCGAAACCCAATTCCTTCGTATTTCAAAACTGATGGAGTTCAATGTTCATCACAGCCTGGACACTGTCAAAGAATACATCCTGGAGGCTGTAGAGCGACGCCAGCATTGTGTCTCTTCGCCACAATAATATCCAAAGTTATCCAAGAACAGTGGTCGTCTCCCTTGAGGAATCCGACTAGGTGCATTGGTTTAAACAGATTTTATACCAATGTTATAGTGGTTGTTCAGCATTCCATTCCAGATTCACAGTAAACTGAGTTTTCTATTAATTATTTCCTCTTTTTTTTTCGATGACAATCCATGTCACAAAGTTAAAACGTAGGTCAGAGGACACTCTGGTTACAATCATATTCGTGTGAGTAAGTCATCAACAGTCAATTAAACTGCTAAAACGGTGGACAAGAATGTTCTGTTGATCCACAGTCAGTGTCTGTCACTTTTACCGTAACATTCAGACGACACTACGGGTCGTATGTGAGGGGGTCACTCTTGAAACATTGATGAAATACCCAGTATGATTTTTCCATACATCATAACGTGTACTTGTGCCTGCAATCAACAATGATTTTGTCACTCCTGTATATCTGTGCACGTGCGTTGTCTTTCTTGTTTCATCTGTTGTTATGATTTAGCTTATTTATTGATTTCATGATTTTGTAATGTATTGTGTAACATACACTACAAAATCCCATTCGTTTGTATACGTTCACTTGGTGTTGATACATCATTTAGAAATAACATTAATGTGAATATGCATTGGTATATATCTGAACCAGTGTATGGTATGAAAGTATATAACTGTTCCAGGATATCATTACTATTCATCGATGATCATAAATCGTGTCGGATGTTTTATTTTTATTTATGGTATATGATCATGTAGAAACCCTGTGTTAACCGAATGACCTGCCACAAAATATGTGGATTTTTACTGAAGTTGAAGTGAAATAAAACAAACCGTCTGTATTTAAAATGTGACGTCATAAAGGCACTCCAAGTCAATGAGTTTTCCGCGGATTTCCAGGAAATAAAATATTAAATGGACCTAGCTCACAGGTTCTAGTTCCCCTATTTTGTTGTAAACCCTCTTTGAAGGAGGAAACAGTCACAACAATTTCAAATAGGGAAGAAAGGAAAATCAGCTGTGTAGAAAGGAAGTCGGTGAAATTCCCCGAGGAAGGTGCGATTCACCGAAAGCTTGTTAGAAGAGTGGATGCGTTAACATATCAAATAATTTCATATTAAGACGATAATTGAATAAAAGCCTGTTATTTATGCTATGAAAAACCTTTGTTATTTATTAACAGATGGTGTATTTATTGTATTTGATGAGCTCATCTCCTTAAAGTATTTTTAAACACATTTTACAAATGATTACTATTCTATTATTTGCTAATGTTGAAACTATATTCACTGGTACCATAATGTTTTAAAAGTTTTTATCAAGTACTGTATATTTAGAAAAAGAAATTTCAAAATAGAAATGTTTCCGAGACTATTGTATTGGTAAATCTATCAACAAAGAATACCTATACAATAACAAATCAAACTCAAAATCAATTAAAAGAGGACAAAATTAAATAGAAATATAGCTTTACATGGAGGCTTCTTAAATACTACAAGGAGAATAAGACCATTGGCACCGGAATAGTAAGCGTTGTCTTCACAACCTCAGATGAGAGTTGACGACGGAACCACTAGGCTATTTATTGATCCCCATGAATTACTCTGATAACATTGTAGATTTATTAAGACAGTTATCGCCCGCAGGCTCGATTGAAAAGTTATTCATAATAAACAATAAATCCATTTTTGTCGTTAATGGGTGTTTTTTTCTTCTCTCTCTCTCTGAATCAAGGTAAAAGATTCCGTAAAATCATATTTTTAGCTGATTTCGTAGGTACATTGAATAAATGCACAGAATTACCTTAAGTATTGATGCCTATGTTTTCGTAGTTTCATAGGACTATGAGTTAAAAAAAATTAAATTGTTTGCAAAATGTATGAATCTGCGTAGCGAATTCTTACAAAGTTTGGAAACAAATTTCGTTTTCATACCCATATGAAACTAAGACATATTGACTTTGATTCTTATAATTAATTTCTAAAAATGTATTTCTAGTTCAAAACACTTTTATGTGCAATTTTACTTAATTATTTTTGGGATTATTTTAAACAAATCAATACGGGATGTTTATGGTCGTATTGTGATGTCAGGTTTATTCGCGATATGTACGTTTTTTTTCATACAGATATGAAAAGAGGAAAACTCAACCAAAAAAGCTGCATTCCGCATATAAACAATGGAAAATTATTATAAGCTGTTCTAAAAGTCCTTTTTAATACTGGTGTATACCATGGGTTCAAAGTACTATTAATCTATGACATAGAGTTACCATTCCACAGCATGATTACTTTAACCACGGATTTTGAGTCCTATAAAATATGATTTAACAGTTTGTGTTATTTATAGAGTATTCATTCGTATTGTACATTGTTGATGCCCATTTTGACCTGTTATATACAACTGTTGACACACAATGCCCACTTAAGTTTCAAGTATCTTGACATGATGAATAACGTTCAAACAACAATATCCTTTCCGTGAAAATGCCTTTTGTACACTCAATTATCAATATATAATAAGAGGAAATGTTGTATCGACATATATCAAAGCTAATATACACTCCCTTTTTAATGAAAAATATCAATTTGCGTGGAAATGTCCAATCTTTCTACATTCTCAGACAGCGGTTTTTGTTGCTTTTGTTTATCTGTTTTACATCAGGTAACAAACACATACTCTTAATCAACTATTTGTCATAAAATAAAGGTTAAATAAAGGTTATTTAAACACAATAATCGATGGCTAATTAGTTTATAAATTTCATGCACAAATATCACAGACACTGCTACTGCTACTGGTAAATGGTTCCGACTTTGTGTTTTCTACATACGGGACTATAACAAATAAGATATATATATATACCTGTATATAGACATATCTTAAAAAAACTGGATGAGAGTAAAAACAATTTCCGGAAGGTTTTAGCATAAAATTAAAACTAACTTGGTGCAAAAGCCAAACCAGAATGCTGAAATGTAAATCAAACAAATCTACAAAAAATCTGATATAACGGGAAAAATTTTTCTACAATTTAGATTCACATGGACACCCTTAACAAAATACAAATATAATTAGACAAACTGTTCCGAATAAATTAGCGCCTTCTGCTTCATCAATGGCATCAGTTAACTCCACCTAATGTTACGTCCTCAAATTAAGAACAGTGGTAGTGAAAATAGAGCCAGCAAGCGTATCATGGAGTCAGTCAACATGCAAAACCTCATTATATATATTCATATTTACCTATTTACATATATGTAGCAAACCAAACTGATATACATTTTATGGAGAGAAACCCCTATTTAAAGAGCTTTATGTTGGTTTTAGTAGTTTTCACTTGCGAAATCTGAAGTATTTGATTCCAGATATATTATGTTATGGAATACAATGATAAATCTTTAGTTGCAGTATACAATGATGTGCACTGTACATATATTATTCGATACAATCACTGAAAATTGTGCTTTGCAAGAAAGTTCTTTTGGTCAAATGTTTTTACGGCAAATACAGTTTATATTCAAACAAATAACTGTACGACAGATACTAATTCTACATTTATTAATGATAATAAGAACATATCACATATCAATCATATGCATGAATAAGTCAAGAGTACTGTATACTACATACAAATGACATAAGTGTTGCAACACATGTTAACACGTACAATATACACACACTCATTCCATCACTCGATCCAACGTAATATATGACCAATCATAAACAATTTAAACATAAATTGGCGAATGGGGCAGACTCAGCTTACTTACACTAACCTAAAAATATTATTTACCCCTTGACTCGGTGTAGCATAGTTTGTGTATATATATGGTGGTATAATAGCTACAAGAGCCGGACGAGGGGCAGATAATATGAAACTTGTTCATAACCCTCAACTCGGTGTAGGCAAGCTGTATGTAAGCATTACTACAAGAGCCGGAAGAGGGTATGGAACAAGTCTTCAAATGATATGCTAGCCCTCAACTCGGTGTGTTGCCGAAACTACAAGAGCCGGAAGAGGGGTACCAGTATTTGGTGACGTGACCTCAACTCGGTGTAGCTGTATACGTACACAAGAGCCGGAAGAGGGCTTATGCCAAGACACAGCATCTTCAACTCGGTGTAGCTGTAAACTACAAGAGCCGGAAGAAGATCTGGAACGCCTATATTTGAGAATTCAATGTAATCAATTATGGGGTAAAGCGAATAGTCATCAAATTACCACATTTGAATGTTAATGAGCGAATAGCTAGCCTTATGAGCAAATACCTGCATAAATCATCAAATTACCACATTTGAGTGTCAATGAGCGAATTCCTCATTTATATTACATTAATCCGAGAATTGCCTCCTACCTAACCGCGGAGTCTGCCCAATAAAGGGGAGTGGCGGGGATGGTGGTGGTTTCAATTCACAATTCTACTGCCTACAAAATGGCTACTGCTGCTGAACTTGGACTGACTGACCACTGCTATCTTCAGCCAATCAGCGGTCAGCATTATGATCCCTAATTATGTATTTCGTCTTTGGCCCCGGTTCTGTATACATCAAACTGACCACAGTCACAACAAACGATCTGGGAAACTGGATAAATATACCAGTATACGTACCGCACATAATACTAAAATAATCATGTAACTGAGAGGGTATGGTTATTGTTGAATATAAACCTGGTTTATTTCCATAAACCTTAATTTATATTCAAACAAATAACTGTACGACAGATACTAATTCTACATTTATTAATGATAATAAGAACATATCACATATCAATCATATGCATGAATAAGTCAAGAGTACTGTATACTACATACAAATGACATAAGTGTTGCAACACATGTTAACACGTACAATATACACACACTCATTCCATCACTCGATCCAACGTAATATATGACCAATCATAAACAATTTAAACATAAATTGGCGAATGGGGCAGACTCAGCTTACTTACACTAACCTAAAAATATTATTTACCCCTTGACTCGGTGTAGCATAGTTTGTGTATATATATGGTGGTATAATAGCTACAAGAGCCGGACGAGGGGCAGATAATATGAAACTTGTTCATAACCCTCAACTCGGTGTAGGCAAGCTGTATGTAAGCATTACTACAAGAGCCGGAAGAGGGTATGGAACAAGTCTTCAAATGATATGCTAGCCCTCAACTCGGTGTGTTGCCGAAACTACAAGAGCCGGAAGAGGGGTACCAGTATTTGGTGACGTGACCTCAACTCGGTGTAGCTGTATACGTACACAAGAGCCGGAAGAGGGCTTATGCCAAGACACAGCATCTTCAACTCGGTGTAGCTGTAAACTACAAGAGCCGGAAGAAGATCTGGAACGCCTATATTTGAGAATTCAATGTAATCAATTATGGGGTAAAGCGAATAGTCATCAAATTACCACATTTGAATGTTAATGAGCGAATAGCCATAACTCAGATTGATAAGAAATTATTAAGCTGAGTGCCCCATAATTGTATTAAATGTAGATATATATATGTACATATGAGCAATAAAGTAAGTATAAGTACAACATATAACAATCTTCTCTAATCATACATTCTCTAAACATACATCTAAGCATGTACTATCCTATAATAAGTGATCTTTGAGCATTTTTAATAGAAGAAGTCGATGTTCTAATATAGCGACAATAAGCATCTGATGATCATCTACCTAGGGTTTTGATCATGATCATGTGGTCCTCAATATTAGCTTGAGCTGCCGTAGTGGCTGCTCCAATTCTGAATGAGTGACCATTGTACTTGTTAGAGTTGATACCAACACATTCTAACGTGTGTCTAAATTTGCTGATGAACAACGTTCGGGTTAGTATTAGTCCTTGATCATTAACAAATAAAGGATCAGAAGCCGAAGGGCCCTACTCCATCCTATGTTTCAAAAATTTACAGCAAATATCATAAGGACAGATGGATTTGCCTGTACTGAAGAGTTTGATTGTGATCCCTTTTCTGGAAGGGTCTGTCTTAGATTGCTTAAGGGTGAGTAAGGCACACTCTGTAGATAGGACCAAGTCATTGATGCACAAATCTATTGATGGATCGAAATGACCCTTCACTGTGAATTCACCACAGCGCAAAAACCCGAAAAAAGCTATAGTACATGCTGTTTCCAACATAAGGTCTGTGGGTTGTTTACGAAAATATTCACAGACTTGTTTTAACACACTGAATGTTACTGGATGTTGTGTCGCTGATCTCCGTACTTGTCTGCGTTTTACTCCGTTCAAAATAGCATGCATGCGTGGAAGTTCTGATGAACTTGGGTGATTAATGTTCTTCTCAAGGCATATAAAATGTATACCGCACATATATAGTTTGATAGTGGAGTATGAAAGTTCTAAGGCACTGAAACAATGGGCCACAAATGATAATAACAAGTCCTCCGATACCGGGATATCTGAAAAGGAGGCATTCATTAAAATACCTGCCATGATCAGAAATCTGATATACACATTGAATCCTGTAGTGTAGGCCTGTCTGGTACTAGGTGCGATGGCTGCCGTCCACAAGCTGTTGATGACTTGGTCGAGTCCCAAAGCACCATCCCTGGTGGGGGAACTTGACAAGGACTGGGATTGGCCATAGGAGCTAGCTGTCGAAACTTCTGGATCTGTAACCGAGATAATGCATCTGCAATTACATTAATCCTACCAGGCACGTGTTTAGACAGAACTGTGAAATTGTTAGTCACGGCACACAAAGTTAACCTTCTCATGAGTGGCATGATATGCTGGGCTTTAGATCTGCCTTTCTGAATGATTGATACAGTGGCTGAATTGTCACAAATAAACATAATACGTTTACCGACCCACGAGTGACCCCAAAGCATAGCCGACACCACTATGGGATACAGTTCTTTAAAGGCAATTGATGTATCCTTGCAACTGGTCGATTGTTGTAGAAGCAAAGCATGTGTTCCCCACGACTCAGAAAACCATTGACCCAGAAAAAAACCTCCGTAACCTAGACTGCCAGAGGCGTCAGTGTACAGTAACATGTCTGCTGACATCACATCGGAACTGTAGAACACTGAAAGACCATTCCAAGTTGATAGAAAGTGAAGCCACATCCGTATGTCTTCTCTGCATTCGTTGTTGAGCTTGATATGGTGATGTAAAGCTTGTACTGTAGTAGATAGCTGAATCAGATGAGATACAAAAGTTCTACCAGGTAAGACGACCCTGCTGGCAAAATTCAGATGTCCTAATGATTGTAACAGTTCCCTTTTAGTACATGTTGTTTTTGTTAAGAAAGATGTAAGAAACTGTCTTATTCTGTCCAGCTTATCTTGGGGGAGCCTGGATTCCATCTTATCCGAATCGAGTACAATACCTAAGTATTCCATGACTGTATTGGGGCCACATGTTTTGTGCCTAGCGAGGGGAATCCCTAGGTTGTCAAATAACCGAAATAGTCTATCCATGTTGTCATCCCTTATGTCAGGATCCTCGAAAGTTATGAAATCATCAAGCAGATGTAAAATATTATTTATGCCATAGTTGTGTGATGCAATCCAACAGACTGCCTGAGATAACGTGTCAAATATTTTAGGGCTGGATCGACAACCAAAAGCGAGTTTGTTGTAATAGTAATATGAACCTTCCCAACGAATACAGAACAAATGCCACTGTGATGGCATGATAGGAATGATTTTGAATGCATCCGATATGTCAGTCTTACACATACTAGTTCCTTTCCCTAGCTGCTGTATAATATTGATAGCGTCGTCTATCCTTACATAACTCAGCGAGCACGACTCTTTGTCAATGAGTTCATTAACACTAGGATGTTCACTGTTGTTATGAGGTGCTGATAGATCCACAATAAGACGAGGTTTCCCGGAATACTTCCCAACGGCCACACCTATAGGACTGACCCTATAATATGGAAAAGGTAGGGATGAGAATGGGCCTTGTAAAAAACCTTTATTCACTTCCGAACGTATCAGTTTATCTGTGATATCTGCTTCATGAATGGCTGACTGAAGATTTTTGCATTCTTTAGTAGGTAGAATATCGGCCGACACGAGGGTATCAAATCCATTTTCTAAACCATTACAAAGGTATTCAACAAACTTCCGGTCTGGATGACTTTTAAGATTCTCTCTCAAAGTTTTGACTTTAACAGGTGTATATACCCTACTGTGTTGATTGTCAACTGTGTGTAGTCATTGATTAGTGGTGGCTGTTTGTTTCTGTTGAGTTTGACGACAGGAATCTGCTCCATGGTTCGTAGCTTTGCATTTAAAACACAAATGAGCATAAAAACAAGCATCTCCCCGTACACACCGTCCATGATTAAAGTTGTTGCATACTTCTGACCCGTTTATCTTAATTTTTTGTCTTCCATATCTGTCCACCTCTTTCTGATTTTGATTAGAGCCATTTTGCTGGCTGTTGAAGTTCTGGACTGACTGTCCTTTCCCATTGTTGTAATTTTGGGCTTTCCTGTATCGCTGTTGTGGACAGAATGGGGTTGTATGAGTCGTAACGTGACATAGTTGGCATGCGTTTACTTTAGTGTTGCCCATGATCATGGCTAACAGGCTGTTGTCTTTATGGACCAGTCCACTTTGATTAAGTTATCCCTCAGTGAAGCCGCTGCTCTGGCCGAGAACTGGCAGTGGTAGTCATAGAAGCGTTGCCCGTAAACATTCGCGATTTCTATCATGTTAGCTTCATATCTGTCGAGTTCGTCCCTCCTGGCCGGGAATTTAACACACATTGTTCTTTTATATTTTCCGAATGCTGTTACGAATTCCCCTAATGTAAGTGACTTGCTCAACCTGGGGTCCTCGATCTCATTTAAAGTTATGTTGATATCACCCTCGCTATGTTTGTGGCTGGATTCAAGCCTCGGGATCAGGAGACTAGCCAGATTTATGTCCTTCCCTTCCCATATACGTCTACGAATGTTCTCGGGGATTATATCTACATGCGGGATGCATTCGGACGGTACCCCAAATTCGGAAATTGGGAGATGGTACCCACCTGCATGAGTTGTTGTTCGACTCGAGCTCCCTGTTGTTCTAGCTGTCATAGCGGCGTACGCGGCTTCCAGATTGTTGGGGGCTGGCGTTGGAGTGATGGAAGGGGTATTTCGTTGAGAAATTAAGGTGATCATGGCTTGTTGCATGGACTGCACGGTCTGTTGTAAAGTCTGTACCGTCGACAGCATGCCTTGCATTACAGACGTGGGGGCCGCCATGTTTGTTTGGGTCGGCGTAGTAATATTCCGCGCATTGGGAGTGCTGCGGTCCGCCTGGGCCGTCGCACTTTGTTGACTATGTAGCTCCTGCGTCTCCGCGGCTGAAAGTAGTCCTCGCGAATCTTCAGTGGAGTCATTCTGTACAACTGAATTTCCCGAATTACCAGCTAGATTCACATGCGATGTAGGCGATGTAATAAGTCTGGAACCGTTCTCTGTATTTCCGGCGTCCCTAACCGCTGTGGCACTGCGACGAGACGAAACAGGTGCTGCTTCCCGCCGTCTTCCTGCCGTTTCCAAATATAGCGCTCTAAGGGTAGATTTACTCATAGACGTTGGCACGTAAATTTCGAATTTGGATTCTAACTCGTCCCTTAGTTGTTGAATCGTCCAATTTGCTGGATTTGAACTGTCCCAAGGTACATTCCTTTGTGCAGCTCGGCCTCGTCGTGCAGCCATACCTTGTCGTGAAGTTAACCAAACTTGAACGACGATGTCTGGTGTAAACAGTAGAATCTAGACTTACACGAGCCCACCGAAAAGTGTAGCGGAAGGTTGATATTTCAATTGATAATGATTAAATGTTGTTTTAGTCCATTTTTAGTCCAATCAAGTATTTCAATTCACAATTCTACTGCCTACAAAATGGCTACTGCTGCTGAACTTGGACTGACTGACCACTGCTATCTTCAGCCAATCAGCGGTCAGCATTATGATCCCTAATTATGTATTTCGTCTTTGGCCCCGGTTCTGTATACATCAAACTGACCACAGTCACAACAAACGATCTGGGAAACTGGATAAATATACCAGTATACGTACCGCACATAATACTAAAATAATCATGTAACTGAGAGGGTATGGTTATTGTTGAATATAAACCTGGTTTATTTCCATAAACCTTAATTATGTGTATTTCAAATATTTTGTAGGAAAATGTAGCTTTGTGTACTTCAAATGTTTTGTAGGAAAATGTAGCTATGTGTATTCCAAATGTTTTGTTTGATTAATACAAATTGTTTACATCCTCTTTGCTACACAATGACCTTCAATAAATCATTTTGTCTCACACTGACATGCCCTTCAAAAACGAATGTCCACTTGAAACGATCAGCTGATGTTGCCCTTAGAAAAATCTAGATCTAGGAAATAGCCAAATCCATAGTGTTGTCTGCATATAAGATATATGAAATATATATCGGTTTCTGTTTGTCATGCCTGTCTCAAAGAGATGACGGATTAACATAAGTACGTAAAAGTACTTCTTTCTGAATTCTTTATCTTTCTCTATTGATGTACTGATTTATGATCCTTTTGAACTAATAAATACTGTTTAAACCAAATATCTCGGTGTTCACGTGTATGATATTGACACACAAATACAGGATTTTGTTATTTAACACCATGTATTAATGATGCCATACCTCCATTCTGTATAAATACCTAAATTCTATATGCAAGTCGGTGTTATCTCCCCTAGTTCTCAATAACGCATATGTAACTCGTTATCATTACCATCAGCAGGGCACGCTATGTACAGCATCTGTAAAAGTGCTGTTGGCGAATTAATGCTCTGTGTAAGTTAAAGAGAAACATCTTATTTACGTAAATGTACATTTTTTTGCTTATATTTAGTGCAAAACGTTAAATGACAATTTTTATTCAACATAAATGCACATGATATGAGGTGGATGACAGGTATAATCAACCTCGTTTAATATGTTTAGTACCGACCTACGGGTATATGTAAATTTCGTGTGAACGTGAGTGTAATTTGGGAGTGTATGTCGGTGTATATAACCAAGGGTTACCCCTATGTTTGGTGGAGGTCCGCCGCCATTGGACTCTCTCACAGTTTCTAAGTTTATTTCATTTGTTGACTTATCCTGCCAATGGCGAATCTCGACCTCTTTTACTAGCTTCAAACTCTTAATTTGACATGATCTAATCAACATTCTAAGTAATGTCATCTGCAAGGTTTACCGTTAACCTGCTTGCCGATTTAAAACACATTTCACATTCTTTTCCTAAATGTATAGCACCTAAATATAACAAATTGACTCAAGTTTAACGTGTGTTTATGTCTATGCAGAGTTCCCGACTTCCCCTTTACCACACGTTTGGCCTCTGTCATCCCTCATGAGTGGAAGGACGAACCAGCTGTATTTGAAGTTTTCTAGTCACTATCCCACGAACACATGTAAATTTATGTAAATACTCTTAACTGAATCAACTATCACAATTACGAATAATATTTAAAGATTCGCGTCTGTTGTGCAATCGTGTGTTGTCCTCATGACATTTCCTTCCAATAATACAAATTAGATTTAATTGATTGACGACATAATTGCAATAGTAAGCTAAAAGTAAAATTAATTAGCAAACCAGCGAGTAGTTAAGAACATAGATATATAATTATCAGTCGTTAAAGGGGCATTCCCTCTCCGAAGTTATGGAGCTGAAAAAATGACACACCAAAACCGTTGACTATTCATTTAAAATAGTGTCGGAAAATATCAATAATGATGAAACAGACAACAAATATAACTGTTTTCTGTTTAAAACATCCGACAATCGAGAGGCGATGAAAGTTGTCTTGAATATTCAGAGGTTTGTGTTGATAGACGGGATGTTCACCATCACGCACTTCAATCTATCACACACTTCTCCAATATTAATAATCCTGGTTTATGGTAACATGCATTCATGTGGGGCTTTAAACGCTCCGTAAATAACTGTCGTAAGGTTTGATAAACAACAAGTAGTTCCTTGACAATTACTTAGGAGGATCCGTGAGAATGTTATCAGGTATTCGTTTAATCAAAGTGGAGTTGTTTTTTATTTGTTTGTTTATTTATTTATTTATTTATTTTCTTAATATTACCTCTTTTAATTGAAACACTTGATTCCTAGCATACATGCAACTGCTCAGCCCTACTAGGTAAACTTTATTGACAACGATTGTGAAAAAGTAGTCTGCTGTGGGAGGAAACCGGGGTACCCGCAGAAAACTCACATGGTCGGGCAGGTGACCTCTGACCTTTTCACATCCGATCAGGAAATCGAGCCCCGACAGCCTAGGTGAAGGACAAGTGTGTTACAGCTGGACCCACAGCCCTTAAAGGGGTCTAATTATGATATATTCATCAAAATTCATATCTAGCATTGCTGCATGTTTAACTGTATATCTTTATACATTCCCTTAAAGCCACATACTCACGAAGAAACATATATCAATGTTTACATTTTGAGCTTTTTACAGTTTTCGGACTTGATACATACCTAACAGATTATCGTGAATAAGAAACTGAAAGAAAATGTGTATTTATGAAAGTATACGGGGAATTCCCAAAAATAGTAACTGTGGCTGCCGGACCAAGTTGCTCTGAAAATTAGTCCAACAATGCAACGGCGGGTTTTACAGTCCATACAAAATAGCGGAATGTCGCAAGCGTGGAACTGCGAAAACGCAAACAGATTCTGCCAAAACCCCCACAAAAGTGTGTGGATCGGCCAAACCCGAGTATTTCCTTAGGAAAGGAAATGAATTTTTGGAACTTAACGAGAGAAGAAAAAGGAATAGACTCGAATTCCGATTTTTCCGGACGTCTATTGGATTGCTGGTTAGCTTTTGAACATTGTCAACTTCACCGATCTAAGAATTTATCAATGTTTTGTTATATGCATATTGCTACATTTTAAAATTAGATCTTTAAATGTAAACTTTGTTTATTTTGTTCAGTTACCTGGGTATTACGCAAATATTCTGTTAATATGTTTAAATGAAAGCATTATTAGGCAAAGTTCAGGTACATGCTCTATATGTAAACAACAGCCATGTGTGTAGTTTTATGTGCAGTGCACGTTGTTATACCTTCGTTCTCGGCTCCGTGACAAATCTCGCTATAAATATAAATGCGGCGAGTTATTTTTATACACTGATGTCTCAATGGACTCCCCCGGTCAAGCGTCCAGGCCAGTGGTCATTTTAATGTTGGGAGAGCGTGAATGAGCATCATGGATTGCCATTAATACACGTGTGCAACTAGACTTTTAGGTTGTTCGGGAGTATGTGGCTTTAAGATTCAGTCCCCAAGGTTCGCCGTAGCCCTGCTGGCATCACTGATTTTTTATGAACATAGACACCTGTTCAGTTTATTGAAGTATTTGATGTTCTTTTTAAAGTTTCCTACAAAAAGTAAATATCATTTTATATAATTATGAGACTGGTGATCCCGTATCTGTATTTTAACATTTGATCTGTTTTAAATCATTTAGGTCCCCGACTTCCATTCGATATTTCCCAATGGCTGGCTCCTAGCATCACGAGTCGTAGAAGGACCAAACAGCTGTATGATAGCTTTAATAAAAAAAAAATACTATTCGCTTTAGTGTCGTATGTAGAATCCTTTGATAAACATTCTTTTCCAAATCAACGAACATGTGATGAGTCATGCTCAATCTTCAAAGAATACAAAAAGTGCGTGATGTTCAGAAATTTGAGAACGAATTGTTTGTGAATTATAATGCTGGAGTAGTAGTTGATGATGGAGAAACAGATCGAGGTCCAGTGAAATGACGGACATCTGCTTTCTCCCCGATCTTGACGTACGTAGATATCAAGATGTTTCCTTAATTTCGTCAAGGAACAACCATTAACATTGCCTCATGACTTATTTAGTTAGTCAGGAAGAAATTTTCAAGATAAACGAGTAAATACCTTATTCCAAATTGCACTTCTGAGAGCCGTTACGAGAGTGTTTATCATTTTAACTTATTTGATCTGTGACGAAACTTGAATATAGATTACAAATGTTATTGCGTGGTAGATAACAATATGCCGATAATAACTTTAGAATTTTCGGACACGTTCATCACTTCATCAAGTAAAGAAATTAAAATTTGATATATATAATCAATTGCTATTGCCGAGGCTAATTTTATGTTTAATTTATATCGTCGTGTGTCGGGAAAGGGCTTTGAGAAGTTGTAAGAACATGTGCCGATCCCTTTGTCTCTGACAATAAAATATGTTCATGCTAACAAAAGTTAACGCAGCCATTTTAGATGTTTATTCTCTAGCGACCAGTTAAACACTTGTCTTTGTAGCTGATCAATATGTGGAGTAAAATTGCCCATAAAACTCCCGAGAAAGATAACACCAAAATGAAAAAAAACCTGTTATTACTCTAACTGAAGACAATCCAGCTATGGGTATGGTACTTTATAATGTTGTATTTCATAAGAACAATTCAATATCGCCATTCATATGTTTAAATAAAATATTTCATATTTTTGTTTTTGTGTGCTTGTTTGAGCAAATCTTCAGAAGGTCATGACGTACAGTTATCTCCGAGACACCAAACGTCATCAAACTTTATGAATCAATGACTGTTTTATTACATATACAGTATAGAAACTCCAGAGAGCACGTGGTGTCGCGCCAATTATGTGTTAATACTGAGACCGGAAGGGGATGTAATTCTGATATCCGTCGCTCTTCCCACACCATCATCTCGGGACAATGACTCAAGTTCAAGTGGACGGATTGACCTCAAACTTCACACATCGACTCCTTACAGGAAGTTATTTCCTGTGATTTCTTCCTTCCCAAAAATGTCTGTTACTACTAACTATTAGAAAATCGTTTCCACTCCCTAGTATGAGTTTCCTTGAACATACCCCAGTGGCGTAGGAAGCGGGGGGGGCAGGGGGGGCAATTGCCCCCCCACTTTTTTCAGTGGGGGGGCAAACATATCTTTTTGCCCCCCCACTTTTTGACATCCAAAATCTAAAAAAGGGGAAAAAACACGAATTTATATATTCATTTCGATAAATATCTGTATATTTTCGAACCGATAATGTTTTCTTGAAGGCAACGATAAAAACTGTATCTTGTACATCCGGAACATTCCGACTTTTATACTAGTATATCAATCCTCAGACCAATCGGAACCCCTCGTCATTTTCTCCGCGCAGACGGAGGCGAGGTGTTCCGATTGATCCTCAGACCTGTGTGTCGGTCGTCTGCAATAAGCCTGGTAAGTCAATATTTATATCTTAATACGAAATTTTGCTTAACTTCATCACATAGATTCAATAAGTTGATGATAATTTGTGAAGTTAATTGAGTTCATAATGAGAACAAGACAGAAACACAACATGAATAGGAATGCGCGGTTTTAACGTGAATAGAGTGATACTAATTACCGACAGGTACGAGGAAATACAAAAAAAAATTCAGCTCGCGCCTACGGCGCTCGCTTTATCACTAAATTACTGCCCCCCTTTCGATTGCAGATCCACAGGGGGGCTTCGCCACCCTGGGACCCGCTGGGCGGACCCCAGACCTCCCGCAAAAAGGAAAAAAAAATTGGCTCGCGCCTACGGCGCTCGCATGATCACTTAATTACTGGACCCCCCTTTCGAAAACTCCTGGATCCGCGCCTGATCCCGAATTATTGGAAATGTGCTATATTCATTTTCCGCGGAGGGCTTAGACCCCCTTGAACCCCCTATCAGGGCGCTGCCCTGGACCCGCTGGGCGGCCCCTCAGACCCCTCGTAAAAAAAAAAAAAAAAAAAAATCGGCTCGCGCCTACGGCGCTCGCATTATTAATGAATTACTGGACCACCCGCCCTTTCGAAAATCCTGGCCGGGCCTGGTGATTCATGTTTTGCCATAAATAATATATCCTGATTTGCGTTAATAACTTAATTTGTACTACATAAATTATCAAAATTATCATGGGATGTTGAAAAGATAATTATTGCCTAATTTTGCGGAGATGGCATACGATTTGTTTAGTGCGTAAAATTTAAGGTTAAAAAAAATTTTGCCCCCCCCCGCTTTTTGACGACTTCCTACGCCACTGTACCCTTCCGTCTGGATCACCATTTCCGCACAGTTCTACGTGTAAACACCACACACAACTTTCGGATCAAACCAATCCCTGGACAAATAATCAATCGGATACGAGGTTTTGTGAATGATGTATCTTGCTTCATATCTGGGACAACTGATATATTTTAAACTTCCAGGTAATCTTCACACACAACTTTCTGATTAAACCAGTCCCTGGACAATCGGATGTGAGGGTTCCGGAACAAATGATATATCCTTAACTTCTCAATTTCGTAACTGGTGTACTTCAATATCAATATTTGACATTGTAATATACAAAAAAATTGAGTGTACTGCCAATGGATATTCAATTTTATAATGTACCAAATCGTTTCACTGAAAAGTGTAATAAAAAAAATTGTTTTACTGTGAAATTCAATACAGAAATTGTTCAGTATGATATTTGCACATTTTGATAAGAAGACATTCTTAAAACGGCAAATTTTCTGCATGGATATCCTTATTTCAGACGATGACAGATATTCTTATTGAATAAAAATAGATATACATTTTAAACTTCAGGTACCCAAACGCCTTATGAGGAGGGAAGATAGTTCGACCTCCCACAATATTACACTCTAAGAAATGACAATCACACTCGGTTCATTCGTAGAAAATAAGAAATGAAATTAAAATGATTCAAAGAAGATGTTTAACGCCGGGCCAGCACAATAACCTGTTTAATAACAAGACGTTTTCATACATGTAGTTACCAATCACAGTATTCAAAATTACGTTTTATATAGAAAAAAAATAATGATCTGGAATTCTTTACAGATTCCACACAGACAGAAGGGGTCGTGACTTTGCTGTGTCCGATGACGATGTGTGTGACAATTTACCTAAACTCAATTTCTTCATACTACTTCAAAACTGATGGAGTGCAATGATCACCAGAACCTGGATACCGTCACGGAATACGTCCGAGAGGTTATAGATCGACTACAGTACTTCTCATCATCGCCGCCATCATATTCAATGTTACCTAAAAAAAATACAGCGGTTGTCTCCCTTGAAGCATCCGACTCTGTGAATTGTTACACGTGGATGCAAGATATTTACCCAGAATATTACCATTGTCAACGAATGCATTTTATTTGCATCTTTATTTTAATACTGTCATTCACTTTCGTTGTTTCATGAAATTACGTGTCAGGTAGAGGACACTGTGAAGCCAATTAAAGTCCACTAGATTGTCATGTACAGGGAATTCTGTTATTTGTAAGTCTACAATCGACACTGACTATCAATGTGTGTGCGCTCATGTATATAATGTGTTTTGTTTGGTTTGTTGTGGTAATTTTGTTTATTTCATCAATATAATCATTTCGTCATGCATTTATGTAACACAGATAACCTATGTAATTTACTTGTATTTGTTCACTTTTCAGTTTCGAACTCTTATGCATCTTTGGACGACGATAATGAACACAGTTCTTGTTCGTTCTCGAACAAACGAGCACTGTTGTCACCTCCCTAACATTGCGAACAAAGAACAGAACAAGAATACACACCACCTCCACAACAAGAACAGGAAGAACCACGATGGAGGCTCTGTGTCAATGTAAACTGTCAAACGTGTGTACTTTTGTCACATTGTATTCAACTAACAACGTTAATTTGAGATATTGCTATACTGTTATTATTATAAACAAATAAGAGTTCAATGGGTGTTTGATATTTTACACTGCCCACTTTTCACCTGCCTTCTATTTAGATGGACGCCATGACCGTGTTCCTGTCACGTTCATGGTGATAGGGCGAACATTTACAAGAACATGTGTTATATTGTTCCCGAATCAACAATAACGTGTCGCCCAAAGACATCCTTTGTGTAACAGTGTGTCGTCGTCACACAATGCTTTTGATCTATTCCGGATTTGAAGTAAATAAAACAAAAAAATAATTATGTGTAGTGTTATAAGGTTAAAAACCATAATCATGACGTCACCACAATCACTCAAAGTCGATGACTTCACGGGTTTCTAGGTAAATGAACAAAAACTTGAAATGGCGGCAGGATGACTGTAGTTTATGCATTTTCCCACAGGTTCATAAACATATCAATTAACTATTTTACGTATTTTCTAAACCAAAAGTTGGAATTGCATCAATTGTTTCAGTTATAGTGTACCAACACCACTGTCTTTAAACAGTTCATATTGTGTTAATAATTAGTTCATTTCTTTGATAGGCATCTCCTTATTTGGTGGTAAGCTATTCAATTCTCCCTTACCCTAATCCCTGTTCTCACTCTTTCTTTCTTGAAAAGTACTGGAGGGATATTTTACATGTAGGTTCCACTTGGTCTCTAGTCTTTTAAATTTTGAGTCTGATCGGGAAAGCAGAATGGCCGATAGGCATCTCTCATAGATTTTGACAGTTGAAGTTTGAAGTTTGTATCGCTGTTTTTCAGGCAGTTTTTCCTAGATCTTTCTCAGATTCTGTATGAAGGCGTTCCTTGTTATCAGATTATAAAGGGGAAAGAATGTAAAGCAGAGAAAATATCAGTCTAAAATACAACTAATAAAAATCATTCAGTGGTGGGTGCCAATATATTTCTAAGATCTGTTGTTCATTCATTCCATAAAATGTCTGAAGTATTTATAACTACGTTGATAAATATGAATATCAGAACTGGAATTGTTTTGGTATTCAAGAGAAGAAATCCGGAAACTAAACTGACAGCAAACTGTTGTAGAGGAATTAGACGTCAACAAATGATTTGTAAGTAAATTTGTTTATTTCTCCTCATGAATTATAATAATCTGCTATCACAGTAGGATATAAGTCTATCACAGTTATATCTGGCGATACTCCTTAGTTTAACGAGATACGCAAAGAGAAAGGTTTGTTTCTTTATGTAAAATAGATTGACAAGTTATTGATAACACAATCAAGCCGTACTGTAGTTGCTGTTTTTCTGCATCAAGGTAAAATACTGCAAAATCACAAATTTTCGCTGAGTTCGTGGCTACAGTCAGTTACAGGTTCACGAACTGTTGGAAATTCCGTTGAAAGTTTGAGTATTGGCGGATTCCAATGGTGTAAAGATGTAGTAATCCACGAAATCAAATACCCATGAAACAAAAATAATGAAAAGAATTTCGAGTCTGACGAAAATGTATAATATTACAGTATGTATGGCAGACCGGACTGCTGATGGATTCAGCCGTGGCTACATTTTGTTGTCACAATACATCTATTGGAAACGACTGTGATATTACCGACACGATCACCACTAAAGTGTTAAGTTCATTGACATGTTGAATAACGTTAAAACAACAACGTATTTCCCACGGATAATGTCTTATACATCCAATACACTCTAGACAATTAATGAACAGTCATATAGTAAAATTGTTAATACACACTCCATTTTATGAAACTGATAAATTTCTGTGCAAATTCCGGTCTTCGTATAACGTAAGACAACTTTTATGCAACAGATAATACATATATACACAAGATTGTGTTGAACAAGCAATTGAATAAAAATGAAAAAGACACAATAATCGATGGCGAATGAATAAGTGAATTCCGTCATGAATTATCACAGAATCTTTGCTCTCTCAGTTGGTAAACGGTCCCGACGTTCTGTTTAACCGTCTTCCGTATCTGGACCTATAATAAATGACCAAAATCATACTTAAGACAAATCTTAACTCTTACCAAAACGTACGTAGGTTTTGGCCATAAAACGCTTTCTTTGTTTAATCGAACTAATATGTTAAAGTTAAATGTCATTTGGTATTTAAACGAATTTGAATTTCTTATACCAATTGAATTAAACAAGGAGAGTATGTGAATAAAATATAGGTTCTCGTGGAGCCCCTTGACAAATGTCAGAATAAGACCAGGTGCGCCGGAAGAGTAAGCGCCTTCTGCTTTAGAAATGTTACGCCCTTAAATGGAGAACTGTGGTAGTGATAATGCAAGATCCAAACATATAAACGAATTTTTAATGATGATAGAGTATGTTATTTCAGACTATTTCATGGTATGAATAAAAAAAAGGAGCTGGGTAACATGTAAATATAAACAAAAAATCCTCCTTTTACTATTATATGCCAGAAACCAAATGTCGAGACAAGCTGATAATATGAAAGACTGTATCATCCTTAAATTTCAGCTATTTAGGGTATAAACAATCATATGTTTCTCTGTTTATCAATATAAATGATATTAATTAGTGACTCAGAAATAACTACAAACCAATATTGTGGTATAGCGTCTAATTGTCGGTTTTCTGCTCCTCTTCCTCCTCCTCCTTTACCGGATCTACATTAGCTATTGGGTTCTCTGGCACGATATCTAGAGCCTCAACTTGGCGCTTCTTCTTCCTTCTTGGGGTCATATCGTCAAACAGGAACTGGATTATGGAAATTGTTTAAATATACATCTCAAAGGAAGTATCATTTTAGTAATACATGATTAATTAATAGAAACTATTACCATATGCTAATTAATAATAATTGTGATGTACACAAATGAAACATCAAGCAAAGTCTAACGGTTATACAGTATACATTCCATTGATTAAATCATAGATATATATATACATACAGTAGAAAGAAACTGATATCCACGAACAAAAATCAAATTTCATCTGAATGCTTTGATAATAATTTTATTGTTTTCCCTTATTTCGTTGATTATGAGTTTAAATTACCGTTCCATTTTTTTTGGTATGCTCTGATGTTTAATGAGTTATCGTGCATGATCGTCAGTGATTATTGTATTAGGGTACTCACCCCCTTATCCGACTTTTCGCGTTTATCTCGTTCCCGTCTCCGTCTCTTGGCGTCGCATATAAGACAGAGGTTCCCATTGGTCTGTTTCTCCGATCGCCTACACTCCACACAGTAAATACCTATAATGACAAACGACATTAATAAATTGTGAGTTAGATACAGTAGATCAAAAATATGAATTAAACTGTATCGTGTAGCTGTTTCGACCTTCTAAGACTCGTCAGTAAGGTTAGGGATATGATACAGCTGTTTCGTCCTTCTAAGACTCGTCCGTAATGATAGTGACACTATACAGCTGTCTCACAAGGACTCGTCAATGATGCTAGGGACACCAACAGCTGTTTAGTCCTTCTAGTGTTGTTCAGTGCCTAACGTATTACTACTAACGAGGAGATGGAAAAACCCAAAATAGACCAAATATAAAAGACCTGTAACTCATTTTTTTTTCTTTTTCTTTTTCTTTTTAATTTCAAAAGAACGTCATGTAGCATTAGTTGATATAAATAACATATATATCCAGCAGTGTGTTGTAGAACACATGGATGTCTGTACATGGAAATCGTACTTGTGAATATATTTAAACTTTTTATGCAGAGATGTGCAACTTGAATAACCAGTGGTAGTATGGCGTAATGTAAAACACATTGCAATGATTTCGAAAGCATCATATTTTGGGAGATCAAACGAATGGTCGTTCAGTTAAATCATTCAGCATAAACATGTACAACAGCGTCCATTAACAACTGCCAAAATGACCAGAGAAGTTAAGAGAAGGAATTCGTAAAGGAACTAAATATGGACAGTGAACGCTTGGCCGACACATCGAATTCAACAACGAATAGCGTCGGCGTTACTATCAGGCAAATGTGAACAAAATGAGGTAATTTCCTAAGTATGAAGAATCAATGTTTCAAGTAACAAGTAACAAAGTCCGATTTTTTTTTGATGTAGGTCGAAGGACAAGATATAGATCAGAATGGCCTACTTTACGTACATGACACATCGCCCTACATGAACTAAGATACAATAGGTGTCCTGATAAGATGAGATGCCGAAGGATAGGAAGGGAACACAACGCAAACCTTTAACACAGCAATGCGACCAGCTACCATGCTAAAGACATACCACAGCGTTCATAGACATGGACAAAACATGTCACAACGTTCATAGACCGGGACAAAACATACCACAGCATCATAGAGAGACCAACCAACCAATTGTTTTCCCATAGACCTTAGTGTTAACGTTTTGGATTATTTCATTCAAATTCTTGAATTGAATATGACGATTATGGTTTATAACAAAAGTTTAGGGTCTGATATAACACCTAATCAAAAAAAAAAAGTTGGGTCCTTCAGCTCAAATTTTCTCCAGGGTAGCCATTTTGAAAATAGGTGAATTTCGCAGTAAAAATTCTCAAAAATCTTAAATGTTTACCTGTTTACTATTATTACGTGAACTTTTGGGAAAAAAACCAATTTATATCAACATTTCTTATTGATAGTTACCTATCAGGCTACATATCTATTTTCTCACTTCATAACATACTGGCCAATCAGTGGCTGCCAGACATTTTATCCTTGGCTCAACGTTCTATACACAGGGGCTGTTTCAAAAATATATTTTTTCAATTGGTTGGTTGTTCCCTATACACGGTCAAAACATGTCACAACGTTCATAGACCGGGACAAAACATACTACAGCGTTCAAAGACACGGACAAAACATACTACAGCGTTCATAGACACGGAGAAAACCTACCACAGCGTTCATAGACAGGGACAAAACCTACCACAGCGTTCATAGACACGGACAAAACCTACCACAGCGTTCATAGACACGAACAAAACATACCACAGCGTTCATAGACACGGACAAAACATATCACAACGTTCATAGACCGGGACAAAACCTACCACAGCGTTCATAGACACGGATAAAACATAATGCAGCGTTCATAGACACGGGCAAAGCATACCACAGCGTTCATAGACACGATCAAAACATACCACATCATCATAGACACGGACAAAACATATCACAACGTTCATAGACACGGACAAAACCTACCACAGCGTTCATAGACACGGACAAAACCTACCACAGCGTTCATAGACACGGACAAAACATGTCACAACGTTCATAGACACGGACAAAACCTACTACAGGGTTCATAGACACGGACAAAACCTACCACAGCGTTTATAGACACATACAAAACATACCACAGTAATCATAGACACGGACAAAACCTACCACAGCGTTCATAGACACGGACAAAACCTACCACAGCGTTCATAGACACGGACAAAACCTACTACATCGACTTCGTTTTACATAAAGAGACAAAAAAAGTATTCTCATTTCTGTAAAACACGATTGTTTCGAGCAATTCAAACAAAAAGAACTAAAATCCGACCATCTAAACATACCACGTACATGTATGTTCAAATGTACAGCTAAAACATCCACAAGTCATGTCGTCTGATACAGAACATCCTTCAACTTGTAAACAGAATGCCCTGACATGTAAGTCGCTGTACAACTGACCTGTATGTTGAACGTTAAGTCGTTCCTGATGTCGTTTCTTCTTCTCTTTTCGTTCTTCTTTCGTCCTCTGCTTGTTGATCTCCAGCCAACCTTCCGGCTCGCTTAGTGTTTTTATATTTTTCATCTTCTCTCGCTGCTCCTCGATGTACACTCGGTACACATCGTCATAGTTCCTCTGGAATACATAGGACAGTTAATAGTTACCGTTAATGCGCTGAATTATCTCATTTTATGATGACACAACAACGCAACCCGATCAAATAGCTAAATAGCTTTCACAAAATATAACCGTATAAAGCAAACAATCCTGCATATATATGCAACCCGTTTTGATTGCTAATAAACTACAAGTCGTTATACAGAACCTCTATAAAAAGGCCACTCTCATATAAGGACAATTACCTCTGCTCTAGTGCTCTCCTGTGTAGTCTATATAGGCAGGTTTGACTGTAGGACGATTTTCACAAATTGTTATTTACTGTTTAACTGTTTGTTTATACAGTGGAACTTCCCTAAACCGACAATGCAAGGTACATGTATATTTGGTCGGTTTGGGGAGGGTTTGGTTTGGAGAAGTGATCCATTTTAACCTGGCAGGATCCGGGGATAACATATTGTAGGCTGATTAGCCTCTGAAGTGTTTCGAAAAATTTAGACAGCAAACATCACAAAAGGATATATGTCAACATTCGCATAGCTGTATATTAAGACTACATAACTTCGAATAATGAATTGATTCTATAAATAACTGAAAAAGACACGTATAAATAGCACATTCAACTACGAATGAAGTAATGTATCCCGTATACACCGAACAATGGATACAGAACTGCTCCATAAAATCAAGAGAATATCGACATAACACAGCCGTAATATCCTAACTCAAAAACAATAGAGAATATCGACATAACACAGCCGTAATATCCTAACTCAAAAACAATAGAGAATATCGACATAACACAGCCGTAATATCCTAACTCAAAAACAATAGAGAATACCGACATAACACTGCCGTAATATTCTAACTCAAAAAACAATAGAGAATATCGACATAATAACACATCCTTGAGAAAGAACAATGATAATCAGACCAGGTGTTCCGGGAAAAAATGAGAACTTTGGTGGTGACAACGGAACCATTAGACATATCAACTGGAATCGAACACGCCTGACTTCATATCGCAACAGGAAATAAAAATGGTAACTAGACTCACTATTAGGGGATACGAACAAGGCTGATATCACAGCCTGATATCACACAAGGAACTTGGGTTGGTAAATAGACTCACCATAAGGGGATACGAACAAGGCTGATATCACACAAGGAACTAGGATTGGTAACTAGACTCACCACTAGAGGATACGAACAAGGCTGATATCACAGCCATCACACAAGGAACTTGGAATGGTAACTAGACTTACCATAAGGGGATACGAACAAGGCTGATATCACACAAGGAACTTGGATTGGTAATTAGACTCACCATTAGGGGATATGAACAAGGCTGATATCACACAAGGAAATTGGGTTGGTAATAGACTCACCATTAGGGGATACGAACAAGGCTGATGTCACAGCCTGATATCACACAAGGAACTAGGATTGGTAACTAGACTCACCACTAGAGGATACGAACAAGGCTGATGGCACAGCCTGATATCACACAAGGAACTAGGATTGGTAAGAGACTCACTATTAGGGGATACGAACAAGGCTGATGTCACACAAGGAACTTGGATTGGTAACTAGACTCACCATTAGGGGATACGAACAAGGCTGATATCACACAAGGAACTAGGATTGGTAATAGACTCACCATTAGGGGATTAGTCTTCCACTGACTGCTTCGACACTTCATACAGTACTCATTGTCCGAGCCGCTGTAACCTCCACATCGGATACATAGCTGGGCTGTAAAGAAGATGCAATTGATGTAACAAAACGTTTTGTGTTTTAAAATGACTATTTTCTATTTGCTTCAACATAAATTGGTACTTTTTCTTTCTGTTTCCGTTACTGATCAAAATATTTTTATGACAATAGATTTAAATGAAAAAATAATTCAAAAAAAAAACACAGTTAATATGCATTACTTAATCACTCTCCTCTGTTTACAAATCAAAGATGTCCTACTTCCATATCCTCTGAAAAATCGGCCTATCATTGACCAGGAAACAGGTACTCGCTGCTGTACCTATAGCACGATTTGTAAGAGATGTCTAAACTTGGGCTCTTTAGCTCTTCTCCGATCTTAAGTTTTATCCTGATCCATTTTCTAAACAACTTCTTTTTCTTTTTAATGTCCCTCTTGGCATTGCCTAAATTAAGCTGAGCGTTCACCATGCAAAGAATGTTTAGGGTACTTTATACCTGGCCGAGACAAACTCAATTCAATAGAACTAATTTTTCTGCTTACTTGACTGGTTCACCTTTGTCAGTTTAATTTGACCGAATGGAGTATCACGCTACTATTTCCATATGGGGCATTTCAGTGTGACGGTACTATAAAAGCCTCTGTTTGTGGCCGAGAAACAAAAACCACAATCACGGATCACATGATATTAAGTTAATAGCTAGCTCAATTTTGATACCAAGACAAAATGTCGAACAACATGATCAAAAAAAGACGGACCTTGAATTAAGCACTGTAATCATGAAACAAATGTTTGAAAACAGAATGTTGAGAACGAAAATCAACTGTATATGTAGTATGGCAGATATTTGTTGTGTGTTTAGAGCTTACAAGATTCGATACGAAAAATTCTGTTGGAATGGCACGAACGACCTAGGACATGAAAATGGAAACGTATCAACGTATCAAAATTGTTGGACAGACAAATGTACCATCAAAAATATCACTTGGACAAATTACATTATAATATGATAAGCTACCAGCTGTACATGGCTAAAAAGACATAAGACTGTAGACAATAGCGTCTAGAGTACCGTTACAAAAGAAAGGACAGATCGGGGACTATAGGTAATGCCATCACATTAAATTCTAATTACTATGATGGTATGTTGATATATAATCCAAGAATACATGGCCTTTCCTACACATTTCTCTTCAGAATGATAATGAATATCACTAATTATCATACAACAGTAGCACACGGTGACTGGGAATGAAGAATATGGTGTTCTGATGATAGTTACTCCGAAAAAAACTTTACTTAATATTCGACAGGCATGGATTTATGATCTAGAGCACTGCGTTAGTAATCCTTACCTAGGATCCCCTGTCTGCGGATGAGCCGAGCATTGACCGCCTGTATCCTGGGAGTAGATGATGGGGACGCGTACGGTGACAGTGTTATCTTTTCCTTTGTCATGGCTGCCATTGCATCTCTTCTGCACTCATATCATGGCTGCCAAAAGCTAGAAATAGTTACGTATCTACCGTCTAAGGACTTGGCACAGAAAAGACCTTGGCGATTTAGACAGCCATTTTGCCAAAATGATTTCTGTGAGTGATCGTCGCTAAACCTTGGGCGGTTCGAGACTTTGTTTGAGGGGTAGGGAGTTCTTCATTACCTAGTAACGGTGTAAGTGTTATCAAGATGGACGCCGGTGCCATTGTAGGGGACGGGGATGAAACAATTGACAACCATTGAGCGACTCGAGGTTTGCGACAATGAACGATAGATAATGGTGTTTCTGTAGGTACGGCTTTTGACACTAGGCATTCCTACACACGATACCATCATCTGCGCTTCACCAAGTATTGTTTATGGGAACACTATTCTCTGATTGGCGTGGAATTAATTGCCATAAACAAACAACCGGTTTACCTATGCTGCCCCCTGCCGGCAGGTCAGAGAGACAAAACATGCGCGTTCACCCGTTCATGGGAATGGAGCTAAAATGAACAGACAGTCGACATATGTTTTTTTCCATGGACACTAATCTTACACAAAATGAGTAGGCATAATTCTAAAATAAATAAATATATGAAACTTTATCAATACAGACGTATATCTAGTTTCAACAATTGAATATACCATTAGGTAATTAATAAATTGCAACTTTAGACATGTCATTGTTATATTAAAACAAAACTAATACAATTATCTCATTGAAAACATTTATTTGTTATACACGACACAAAACTAGCAATAAATACATACATGTATATTTACAGACATCGATGGGAATACCTGTCACAAACCCCACAACATCATTACAGGTAGATATACCTCCTGTATCTACCGTTTGTTGTGTGCTCATATTAATTGACCATTGTTGTACACATGTGAAGAAATACTTGTAGTTAAATAATAATTGTTCAAATGAACACGAATTTTTATAATTGTTAGATATATATGCATGACTCCACTGCACAAATACATGCAAAAAAGAGGCGGCTAATGTGAGTGCAAAGCCGATGCGGGATTTCATAATCTCGTATTGTAAGGGGGACATTGGAAAAATAACGTTACAACACGGGGGGCATCTCCTCTGTCTTGTGAGATCACACCGATCTTCACGTGATCTCAACTGTTGTGTAGACATTAAAGCCATATCAATACTTCGGGCCAAAATCAGGAAAATAAATGGGAGAGACGCACTGACTATGTGGATACTGTCACTAGTTTGGTGCGGTCGTAGGCTAACATTTGTAAACGAGCGAAGCGCGGAAATTTGTCTCTTTCATCACCTAGCTCCGGATAACAACACTTTTGGCGTAAAATGCTACAATTGGAAACTAAGAAGTGTCATATTGGTGTTTAAACACTATTGATACATCAATATAAAGACTTTGATAGACTCGGTGCTTAACACGACGGTCGCGATTAGACACTTCAATATAAATGCCCTGCTGTACAGAGAAACGTGATATACTTCCTTGTGACGGAGGTTTACACTGATTCCGACTGGTCTGTATGTATTAACTGTCTGTGATGGCAGTTTCATTAATCACGCGTGGATAAAATTTGTTTAACAGTTAAATGTCGTATAAGTTCAGAAAGATTTGAGACCATTTTAAGATTAAATCTTCTATAGAATTGTAGTTTGATAGATTTTAAATGTCCCTAGTACACTGTCAGACATTCAGCAAACATTGTACATCCAAATGTACTGCTATATGTTTACCATTATATCATTCATATAAGGTATTGTTCTCAACAACAATAGCAATACAACAATATTAATATTTTACCCACTCTTTGAAATATTTCCCTTGTATTATGTAAATTTAGTAAATAAATCAAGAAAAGCTTGTTCCTCATTCCTCCCTGCGTTATTGGTTTCATTATTATTTCTTTTGCCCCCCCCCCCCCCCCCCCCCCCCCCTTCCCCGTACATAAAGGGACTAATGGTCTCAACTATATTTAATAGCTGGTTGTGGATAATTTTGATTGCACGATGGAGACCGTCAGGGAAATGTCTTCCACCAATAGTGGTGTTGACAACAAAATCGTCACTTTTAGGTTCATGATATGCAAACGTAACCCATGCTCTTTCAAAACGTATCCAAATTATGATACCGGTTGAATTTCTTTTAAAACGTATCAAAATAATGACATAGGTTGAATTTCTTTTAAAACGTATCAAAATTAAAATTAAGGTTGAATTTCTTTTAAAACGTATCCAAATTATGACATAGGTTAAAGCAGGTATCGTTAAATGCACCTCCCCTCCTACATTTTAACATGTTCAAGGCCATTTTGAGTCTCCCGACTTCCCCTTTGGATTTCCAACTCTATCCCTCCCTCAACATGACTAACGAGTTCTAGAAGGACGAAACAGCTGTATGATGTCCCTAACATCACTGACGAGTCCTAGAAGGACGAAACAGCTGTATGATGTCCCTAACATCACTGACGAGTCCTAGAAGGACGAAACAGCTGTATGATGTCCTTAACATCACTAACGAGTCCTAAAAGGACGAAACAGCTGTATGATGTCCCTAACATCACTGACGAGTCCTAGAAGGACGAAACAGCTGTTGATGTCCCTAACATCACTGATGAGTCCTAGAAGGACGAAACAGCTGTTGATGTCCCTGACATCACTCAAGAGTTCGAGAAGGACGAACCAGCTGTATGATGTCTCTAACATCACTAACGAGTCCTAGAAGGACGAAACAGCTGTATGATGTCCCTAACATCACTAACGAGTCCTAGAAGGACGGAACAGCTGTATGATGTCCCTAACATCACTAACGAGTTCTAGAAGGACGGAACAGCTGTATGATGTCCCTAACATCACTAACGAGTCCTAGAAGGACGAAACAGCTGTATGGCGGCCCTTACATCACTGACGAGTCCTAGAAAGACAAACAAGTTGTAAGGTTTCCTTAACTTCAAGTCATGGAAGGACGAAACAACTGTGTGATTTCCCTAAAATCACCGCAGTCATAGAAGGATGACACAGCTGTATGATCTTGATTTATATTAATCTGTCTACAGTACTAAGTATACTATATATCTTACCTTCATATGTAAAGGTGATATCCACCTGTCTTTGTGTCATCCTAAACTCGTTGAAATAAAGTTCTAAAGATTCGTATCAGATGGCATGATTTTTAACATGATTCTAGAGAAGTCACCAGGAAAAAAATAGGATTTAAGCGAACTTTGGGTGATCTATGTGTTTTTTGTTTTGTATTTTGGACTCTTAATATCTGTATAATACCAGAGACATATATACATCTGTATATATGTCTCTGATAATACATGTTGAATACTGGATACGGGGCGATTTATGTAATTTTTGTTTTGTATTTTCGACTGTTAATATCTGTATATACGAATAACATCACAAGAGTAATTAGAATCTAGTCTTTGCAACCTGAACGAAATAGGAGACGAGTTCCATTATTTAAACAGGGAAATTATTTATCTAGATACTATTATGACAGACCCAGTGCATTCAAGTTTAATACCCTTTTTAATTTTGTAGTTGATGATTAATTGAAATCACTTGTGAAATTAATTAAGCAAATAAGTATACGACTCAACACTATTTAAAATATATGCTCTTGCTTAACAAATGTATCAATGTATTATTTGATATGTCCTGTACAATTTTGTATGTACAATTGTATGTCATTCTCTACACTTTACATGTTTATGAGAATAAAATCTTGTCATTGTTATTGTCATGGTATAATACAGGTTGAGTACAGGGTACCTACATATAGCCGTTACCGAGAGCTTAATACACAGTACGTAATATATCATACACACGTGCAAATACAAAAACAATAGAATCACAACTCAACATGTTTGATAAAACGAATGATAAGGTGATTGGACAAAGGCCCAGTTGGTCATATGTATAACTTAGGCCACGGAGCCCAAAGGTCTAGCAATCGTGCAATGATTTTGACATTTCTTATCACATTTTTCACACATGATATCGTCCATGAGGGACTTCCATTGATTTTGTATTAGGACGGGAAAGGTCAAGTTCGTTATTTAAATAAATGTATTCCGGACATTTGAACTGGAATTACTGCTTCTGGTCTCAGTGGGGTAACTGACTGACCCGACTAGACTGTGTGTAGCGGTATATACATATCATGGTGATCGATACTATACACACAATTATACAGCATGCCATAGATACACTTATTTTCTTCATTCAAAGAAAGCCGGTAGTTTCCTTGAACAATTAAAACATACAGAGAATTGTACTTTCAATATATTTTCACTGGAAGCTTTGTATTTCGAACCATTTTCTGGTTTAATTTATATGTTTTATACATTTCAACGTTATGTAATTCGAGCTGTTCATTTTAACACATTATTTTCAATATACATGTAGATTCAGAGCTCGGTTTTATCTGTTGGATATTTAAATGTGATATATTCAAAGCATGTTTTATGACAAATCAGGAAAATGTTGATAATCTTTGAGGTTTAATTTATAATAAATGATTAGCTTTGAAGCTGTTTACATCATACAGATCTGGAGCAATGTCTGGATGTACGAGTCCAGAGTTGGGGTTATTAGGGCACCATTTAACGGACCAAGTTCGAGAATCAAGACACTAAATTGGCAATTTACACCGATAACTAAGAAACTAGGTAAAATGTTACTTAAGTAGGGTTGAATGACATATATATACAGCCAGTTATAGGGCGGTGTGTGACCGACTGGCTGCTCTCTAGCAATCATCCCAATTTATCATCCCTAATAGTGTCATACGGTACCGTTCTGCTGTCTTCATCAGCCAGTAACATTACTATGGTTTGTGATAAATTTTACTCGTTTTCGCTGTAGAAGAGTTCATTTCGTAGAAATGAATGTATACGGAATGAACCCTTGGCTAATGAAGACGTTCTGTGAGAACAATTTGCGGAGAAAATGGTTAGTTATACTATCCAGCCTTACAAGTTCAATAACACATAGCAACAAAAAAAAACATACCTTATGTTTTGTTTAGTTCTTTCCTGTTCTAATTTCTTCCTATGTTGGAAATAACATTGAATATTCGTTTGAATATTAATAAAAAAAATCCAATATTATGAGTTATTGTTATAAATTAGTCGATCCTAACAAAACTTAAACGATGATCTAGAAAATTAAGAATTCTTGTCAGCAATGAGTATGCCATGATAAACGTTTTATTCTACCACAGTAACTCGGTGTCCGACTTTGAAAATGTACAGTAGCTTAGTATCTGATATGCATGGCAAAATGGTCACCAGGATATTGGAAACATGATGAAACTTTGATGGAAAATGAACGAATAAGGCTGCTATGGTGTGATTAAAAAGATGTAGCTGCACAAAAAGTGAGTAAACAACGACTTTTGTTGTATTAGAGAAATTAATAGATGGCTTAAAAGTCAGTCAAGTAGAAAACAGGTCACAGTGACCTACATTTCACAATATGGCGAAGTACTTTCAGAGATGTTTGATGTGAGGATTTTAAGTACATGTAGGATTAGATAAATTCAGTAAAGCACCAATGTCAACCTGGAATAGAAAACATACTGTCGGTGGAGCAGCTTGGTTAGAGTACCCTCGGACTCTCCACTCTCCGGATCAATCATCTATAAACAGCGACAGAGAACAAAAGTAAGTCCTTGTTAGAATGATATACTACTCTTTAAAGGCCCTTTGGTACAGCATGCCTTAAATTGCCATTCGAAAATAAATACAAAAGCGAAAAATATCAGCATGAAATGTTGGCCGACATCAAACAGCAGGATACAACAATTATCAATCTATGAAAGATTAGTTACGGAAACTGGTCCCCTACTGGACTTCTCCACAGGAACCAATAGTACTTTATCATCCAATCTTTTTTGTATCTTTAAGAGCAATCATCAGCACCTGAAAGGTAGTTATATTGGTCACAGAGGATTTATATGAACTGTTGACAGTTCCATTTCAATCAAAGTTGAAGCATGTTTCTTATTTCCCAAGTTTTTTTCCTCACACACACCTTACTAACAACACATATCTTTAATGAATGCATATTATCAGTTTTGAATTAATTGGTTAGAATTTTTGGGCTCTATCAACTTTTGGCACACTGTTAAAATTTGCACTTTGTTTACAACTATGTAGTCAAATAAATTTCAGATGATTTTTTTTGTTTTTGTTTGATTTTTTTCTCCCCAATACAAGTGTCAAGAGAGTAGAAAACTGGAGATAAGGGTATAAAGTCTAACCAGGATATAGATGTACGGTGGGCACTTGTTGTGTAACTAATATATATAATCATTGACAGATTAATTGCAGCTTTATCTTGCTATTAGTCCAGTCATTTTATGACGAAAATAGCTTAAAGGTCAAACTAATTGCAAAAGAATTTATTTGTAGTTTTTTACAAAGTTGAACATCTATATTTCTGGAATCTAAAAGTCCCAGAAAATCATTGATGTGGAACATTGAGAAAAAAACGTGTATACCTATGCTGGTTGACCAAAAGAGTGATGGGGTAAAAATGGGGGTGGGGGTATTATAAATCTCATTTAATTAATTCTAAGAAAGATATGTCAACGAATCATATATATTATGAGAGATAGAACCCAAAATTGTTCCCTAAAATCAGTTCCAATTTTTTTTGACAATGTATGACGTCATTGTGACGTCATAATTATCTCCCTTGAGGGAAAAATCAATATTTTCTCAATTTTTGATTGAAATGTTGCTAAAAAACGAAAAAAAATCTTACATTTCTCCTAAATTTCATTTCTAATGTCATTTGTACATTGTAAGTGATATTTCCAAACCAATTACAGTATTTTTTTTTTTGCAAAATAATGAATAATAATGTTAATTTTTAATATAATTAGCAATTGCAATGTTTCTAAAATCGGTGTATAAACCAGACTTAATTTCTTTTCAGGAAAATTAGCTACTTCAGATTGCAAAATCAATGTTTATATATATTACAGCATCATATGTAGCTTATCAATGAATTACACTTACTGCTTAGAGACATTCCCTTAAGAATCTTCTTGATTTCTTCAATATTCTTCTTATCCATACGATTGGTCATAACTCATATTTGAGTCTATCTCCATAAATAAAATTGATTTTGGTATTACATTTCATTATTGATATTCACCACACGGCGTTTTTTCATCTTGAAAACAACTACCAAAATACTGTTCTTCAATCCATATCTGAAGATCTGTTTGTTCTTGTATATTATAATCTGTCTATTTCACCACAAAGTCTACAATATCTTTATGAGAATACATTTTATAAACAATTGTTTTCGCTTCCAATACTTTTGCTGTTACCTCACTGCAATTGCATGTCAGCGTTCTTAATATTGTAAACTCTAGTCATGCCTGTCAACAGCGAAAATTGTTAAAGATCCTCGTTGCTATCAGTTGTCACAGAATCAGAATTTGAACAGCTGATTCCTCTACACTCTTTACACGCAGGTGAACATTCTAAACCGTACTTCCTACAGCTGCACCTTTTGTTTTCACAATTGATCTTACAGCTGCATCGAATTATTTTCAGTAGATGTTCTGGCGCAGCTGCCATTTTTGACTTCAAAGGGAGCAATTTTCCGTCTTTCAAAGACCATCCCCAATCCGATGGCTCCTGCGAATTCTCTCCTATCCAGCAGTGACACTGTAAATATGAGCGCATGCTATGAAAACGCGCTGCATCTGAAGTTGGTGGCAGTGTGTTTACTTGGATGGATTTTGTTCCCGTCCTCACCTTCAATGCAAATTTGCGATAGCGGAGAACATCAAGTGCTTCATCTGGGGTTCCACCATACAATGCGATGATAATGTTTTCACCTGCCTGGACAACTCTACTGTAAGTTGCATCCGCTGACATGAAAACTGCAGCTTGGGAAATCAGATATTGACTCTGTTGAAACTTCTTAAAAGCGGCACCTTTCCCTATACCAAAGAGGCGAGAAGTAGAATCGCATCCGGTAAGTGCATGCAACGCAAGCAATGAATTGCACAGATCTTCGCCAAGTGTTTTTTTCGTGCGGTTTATATCCCATATCTTCGACTCTTTTCCAGATGTCCTGTTGATTTCGCTTCGAAAATAAATGTTACTGAATGCAGTGTTGGCATGGAAGCATAACAGGACAAGAAGGTCGGTATCCTCTCCAACTACCTCTACAGGCTGCATTCTTGCACAAGACACCGCAGTCTGGACGATAGACAGATCTGCATCATCTTCAGCATGAACAGTGACAAATCCTTTGTCTTGTAGTTTGGAACTAAGTAAATTAATAAAGGCCTGCTTGTTTTCCGGATTGGATAGGAATGCTTCCTTCTTCGTTCTACATGGCATGTTCTCAGTAAAGTCCGCTATTCTTCTCGAATAGGTCCCCCTGTTACGCCGCATGTGAGTAACATCTTTGATTGTTGGTCCATTAAGGTAGCCATCAAATACAACAGTTGGTTTGTCATATTTCCTACTGACATACTCGACATATGCACTACAGATGGATGAAAAAGATGCTCCTAGTGCCCATGGAATTCTCTGAAGCAGAGAACCTCCGTCAATAACACTTATGATGTCGCATGGGAGTGACTCCGAGCTACAATTTCCTGTATTCCATATTGCATCAGCTAGAGCTGGTTTCTGAGCCTGTCTCGGCAATCCCGAAGAATCAAATAAAGAAGATGGAAATCCACACAGTTCGTATTTGAACAATTCAGCCGGATCATCATACATGTGGCCTGAAGCCACAGTAAGACGCTGAAATAGAAGCTGGGGGTCCACTTCAATCCTATCCCCATCAACTTTAACACATGTTTTTGTACCAAGAGTAACAACTTGCTTTGATCTTTTGAAGGAATGTTCAAGAATGCTATGGCCAGTCATTTCTTCAATTATTGCCTTTCCTACTTCTCGTGCTGAATCCTGGTTCACGGCATCATCTGCAGTTTCCCCGGTTTCTAAGTTACGAAGCGATGGGTCATCTGAAAATGGATTTCGCTCCTTCAACACTGCAAGAATTGTCTTTACATCTTGGCAATCTTTTTCCTGTCTTGCTGTCGAAGTCTCTTTGTGTTGCTCACTTGTCTGATACCCAGTCCCAGTTAAGGCTTGCATCGCATTATTCACATCAGCACAAGCTGGCATAGACAGCAGCCATTGAGATCTCTGGACCTCCCCCATCCCCCGTCCTCTTGTCAAGCCGCCAGTCGTCTTTACACTCCTCATCAACTCCTGCTCAATGACAAGATCTGAAGACAGACCAGCCCAATATCTATCACTTCTTCTCAGAACATGGTATCCATTCATGAATAAAGCGCAAACATCCGGATGTGTGGAGTTGAGGTTCTGCATTGTAGCAAGATATGTGTATGCAGACTTTGCATACAAATTGTGCCCCGAAGCAGCAAAATATGGCAACATCTCGTGGACACATTTCAGATGAAGATTCCAATCCCCTATTCTCTCGGCTCTGATGTAGGACTTGAGGAGTTGCACCATATCTGTGTATCGAATCCAAAGATTAGCTGTTCGTCGACCATTCAGTGATCCGACCTCTCTGGAAAGCGCATTTGCTATATCTTCTATGGCATCACTTGACATTAATGTGTCCATGGGTATATCGCCTGTGGTAAAGCTGTCATAGAGATCAGCAGCTGTAGCAAGAAGGTGTCCTTCTTCATGTTGTCCGGTCTCTGTGTCGGTGCCAAAAGCACGGGAGACAAGAAGAGCATGTATCGCAGTATCAATCAACATATGTCCCCTGACGGCTCGCGCAACGGCCTTCCCGCTCAGAATGTGTGTGACAGCGTTCGGTGCATATACTGTTTCTAGTATCTGTTGAAGACCGGATCCGTCCATTATGTAGCCAATAGCTCCAAGAAAACTCATCTGGAGATGAAATCCTCCGAGTCGAAGGACGGTAGTCTTGATGCTACTTCCCTGAGGTTCGTTGGCAATGATGGTGTATGCCTTCCAGTACAGAGGCTGATCAAAAGTAATAATTGGAGTTGTTCTGTTTTCCCTAGCCAGCTTGCATGTGAATTCCAGTGTGGAGTAGATACACGTCATGTCACTTGGGCTCATGTCGATCATAGGAAGAAATGTGATTGCTGATTTCCCAGGATGGCTTCCATTCTGGACCATCTGCATAACTCCAGCCCACCCTGGCATTGGTGACCTTAATGTCCAGATTGTCTTCAGGAAAACATCAAGCCGTACAGCCGAATCTGTCCTTTCCATAACTCTCAGTTTGGGAAAAGATAATGACGCCATAGAGTTGGTGGGTTGTCGGTAGCTCGCTATCTCTATTCTTCCCAACAGCTTTAGGTAGTCTGGTGCCACATCCACACGAGAAATAGGCCGGCTAGTGTATATCCCCGGTGTCACTCCTGCAATGATTCCCATTCCATGGAAGCTGTTATTTCCGTCCAAGGTTCGGACATTGTGATCAACATTGTCCGCGACAAACTGGATGCAGCTCCCAGGTAATATGCCATGAATGGAAGTACCGAGAGATGCTGCTGCACTCGCCTCAAACTTCTGAACTTCGGCGTATGATGAGCAAAATCCAAGGCTGTGGCAAATGTCAATCAGGAATTTAGAAGCAAAATGATGGTGAAGTTGAACTCCTAATCCAAGCTGAAGTGGTGGTTGTAAGACTCTTGGTCGGGTTGCTTGGATGATAGCTTGGCCTATAGACGATACTTTTAAGTTTGAATCTTTCTCGCTGAAGAGCAATCGTAGAAAATTTTGGAGGTTGTTTGGGATATATTCCAGATTGTGTTCAATGGAAGATATGTCGGATGCTGCTGGGAAAAATGTCTTTGAAGCTGGAATTGACTTAATTTCAGATAGCAGGAGCTTTGCTGCAGTTTCAATGATGGCAGATCTTTCATCCTCTTGATTCTCTTTAGGTCGTCGATAAAATTCTTGGATGATTGATTTTGCTGTTTCCCGCAGAGTTACAATACCTGGATTTCCGCTTTTATCCGTTATCAAAATGGCCTCTCCAAAGTGTTCAAGAAGCTTCTTCTTCATGTATACTGTACTGTAAGCTAGATCCCCACACATCATTGACATTTTGTCTACAAGATCCTTAACTGTAATTTGTTCTGTGTCATTGTTTTTAAGGTAAGCGACAATCTTCAAAAAATATTCATGACTTAAGTTAGGCCGCCCTTTAACTGCTTTGCTTTTCTTGCTGTCTGGGGTGAATGCCAATGGAATAGACTTCTTTGTCCTAAAATTTACATTACATGTCTGGTGGTAAATGGCATCTGCTGCATGCAAATCATTGATTGACTGAATCCGTCCGATTACCTGTGACGCCCATTCATCTTCTCTTTCCTCACATGCTTTGATGATGACATTTTGAAAATCACTCGTCCGTACCTGAAAAACATCCATACCTCTTTTCTTGTTGGAAGACTTTGCTACCTGTCCACAGAAAAGGCAATGAGTGGCAAACTGGAAACATATCTGAGATCGGAGAGAAGGTGCATATGCGCTGCCATCTTCACATTTCCTTGGCGTCAGCTCCCTAGCAAGGTTGGTAGGATGGGTATATTTTTTCCTGCATGTTGTATGTACATACTCCCCGGGCTTTGTAATTAAGGAATCGCCCCTCTCTCTACTTACATTATTGATCGTTATGCTGCCTTTTTCTCTTAACTGAACTGCATGGGATAGATTGCTGATTGACGTTCTGCATATGACGCATGGCACAGACTCCATCTTGATAGTCCTGCAAAGTAAGGAAACACTTTCTTGTTGTATTTTGATGTAAAGTTATAATGGAAAGTATAAAACTAAAACTGAAAACGTCATCAAAACTCAAGAATAAACCTGTCTATTGTCTGAAGTGTTTTATTAACTGTATATAAACCAAACTTAGCTAAAACCAAGGAACTCCACTTCTATGAGGGCGTAGAATCAATCGGCATCAACGACATTGAAATGAAACTGTAAAAAGGAAAAATTAAACGAAAAAAACAAAACAATAAAGCAAATAAATAGTAAACAAATCATATAAATGCCATTGATCATACTTGAATATGAATATAAATTTATATAAGGACATGATATTTACGATCATATGTTCGTGTAATTTGATTTTTTGGAATTATTTACACTAAAACAAAATACGAAAACTTACACTTATGCGCTGGTCATTATTATCTGTCATGTGTTGTTTTCGCTGCCAAACTAAGTTAGAAAGAAGCTGAAAATGAAGAAAAATAGGTGTGTAAATATGAAAAAAAACAGAATTATATGATTTAATAATGCTTTGTACAGTTATTGAACCCGAGGAATTTGAGAATAAAATATCAATGCAGTATGCAGTAGGCCCTTCTTTACTTTAACGTTATTTGAATGTATCTAAGTAACCCCCCCCCCCCCCCCCCCCCCCCCCCCCCCCCCCCTCCCCGCTAACAGCGCTAAAGAGGAATATACCACCCGAGATCCTCATGTATGCATGATTTCTAACATTATTCTCATAATTATTAGTTATAAGAAAGGATTTTCCAGCCGAACCTCAATAGGTCGTTTATCTATCGCATTATTCGCAAAATGTTGACGTAATGACGTTTTGAGGCGGCATGCATGGGCTTCCATAGTTTATTTTTCGATGAAAATGCGTCTGCTAGTTTGTGTTGACTTCACTCAAAAGTTAGGGTTTGTCTTCTATATCATGAATAAAACTGTTGTTCTATAAGGATACATGGCATAAATAAGGACATTTATATCATAAAGAACGGGAAATATACTTTGTATGGGCGGTTATTTTGGTTCTCAAATGTAAACAAATCGTCCTTTCCCGAGAAGGTCTGATTTGCGATATCATGTTTTAGACGCTAACACTAGAACAAAACTTCACCAAAACTTCACCAAATTAGCTTTGTTTTTAAAGCACAATTAGTTTCATAAAGATAATGAAATGAATTGAAGATTTTATAACTTACCGGCACATTTCGCTCTGCAACTCGGGAAAATTGTTGTTGTCGTGTTGAAACGAGTTGCGTCCCTTTGATCAAATACCGCGCTACGGTAGCCCAGAGGTAGCGTAACACGATTGATACGATAAGTGTACATTAAAAGTGATATTTTTTCACTTTCCCCTTCGTAGATTTTTTGGGACTTTTTTTTGGTTGTTACTCGGCTATTTTTTCTTCGAAAAATAGTAAAATTGTTTCTTTTGCAATTAGTTTGAGGTTAAACCTTAAAATGACTGGACTATATCTGATGTTCAGCCCATGTGTATGCTACCAGGCCTTGGTGATCACACAGCTAAACTCCCGTGTGGAAGGTCTCTTCAATACCAGGCCATTGTCTCAAGACATTTAAAGGTAATTAAAGGGCCACCTGTTTGGTGGAGTGTTAACATGGCAGGGTGCCGACAATGGCTGTTGACGGCCAATACACTTCACATAATAGTCATCACGTCTATCTGTTCGGTTTACAAAAGGCCAACTACAATCTGATTTCTCACTGATAATATTGGTCATGTCTTTTTTTCTTCTGTTTATCAAACCTTGTTCCTCACTGTATTTTACAATTAACAAAAAGTTTAAACTTCAAAAGTCAAACAAATGTGTCCACATAATGGTGTGTTCCTTTACTAATTGGCATTAATTAATCGGAAATATAAACAAATCATATTAGTCTATCAATCATACACATTTAGGTATGTTCCTTAATTACTAAGTGGGATTAATCAATTGGAAGTATAAACACAAATCATATTACAAAAATTGTAGCCAAACAAAACATTAAATCTAGACACTGCGTGAGAATTATTAATCTTAATCAAAGACGTTCTATGTAATATTGAGCCGATTAGTCATAGCTGTATGGATGTATTCATCTCGATAAATGGAGAATTGTTGTTGAGGCAGAAATTACAGTTAGCTATCTGGTTGTGTTGGAAATAAAGAAGACAAAATACATTAAACAAAGAGTATAAATAGCCCAGGATGTTTTGATACAACTCCGAAATGTACAAAAATAATTCATCAATCAGTAAATATCTTTAGGAGGAATGCATCAATCAGTAAGTATCTTCAGGAGGACATCTTCAAATCTGTAGTGTTTATAATTGTATATATGGTAAGTACAGCCGACTTCTACTTTCTACAGAATTTCATCACTGAGTGGAAATGCTGTGAATTCATTAGAAGACAAACACTAGCTATATAGTATCTAATACAATACAACAACTCGAGGAATACATTTCTGGATAAAACTTGGTGTTGGGATCACTCCTCCTTACTTAATACAACACAAGACAAGGTCATTAAGTGAGAAGATTTTATTTGTCACAATAATTGGAGACAACATCAATTAAAAGATCATGCCAGGCAGTTATAGCCGAATCTGATGTTTAAGTCCGGTAATTTTTTATCTACTCTCCTTATTTTGGAAGTAGCTGATTGACTTACCTTCGTTAGTGTAATTTATCTATATGTTATACATATACATTGTTATATGATCTACTCGTTATGTAGTCACTAATTAATTTGTCCATATTTTGTCCACCACATCTATTGTGTAGCTGTAGGCATCAGTACGATCTTCTTCCACAAGTAATCCAGCGTGGTACTCTCCGTTTGAATAAAGCACTTTGTAGACATTTTTTTCTTTAAGGAAGTTCTATTTCTTTACTTCAAATAAAAACAAATGAGTTAATTTTATTGACTGTTTAAATTAATGAAAACACTAAAAACGACTTCTAAATATAATCCCATGAAATTTCGTTCCAGGTCAATATCCAGTCATCTGAAATGACAAAAATCATTCTGTAACATATAAAACACCAACATCACCACAAAGCCAACAGGAGTTATCTCTCTTGGAGTTCTCCCTTAAAAAATAAAATCTTTTAAAATAATCTCTTTCAAATTAAAATACTCATCATTTTTTATTGATATAATTTATATGTATAATATTTGCAGTCTTGAGCTACATGTCTATTTAGTAGAGTGAAACGATTAACATTTGACTAAAAATGACTTCTTATTTACCTGTTAATTGACTCCTATGTGACTCGTCAATCTTCGGTCCACTCGAATGGCTCTGGGGGTTCGGGTTCCTCTTCCTCCTCAGTCTTTGGCCCACCAGCTAAAAGTAACAAGCAAATTGATTTTAAAAATGATAACTATTATTAATCATTACTATGGTAAATTTGTGAGACTTGGAAATAAACAGAAAAACTCAAACACCACATATGAATTTTAATTGGTGGTTTTTATTAAATGATATAATGTACAGATTTACAACTCTCCATAAATGTACTCATACGAAACATTCAAGTGAACATTGTTTTGAGAAACATTGACAAGTCTATAAGATGGGAGTTATAATACAGATGACGACTATAATTCTGTTAATGGTTTATACTGTTTTAATAACTGTTGCAGACTCTGATCATCAAAGACTTGTACCAAGGCCACTACTGTATATTGGAGTATATGGTATACCTTATCAGTTTACTTCATATTGTTCTTTTTTGAAATATTTACCCAGAAAATCATATAATTGATATTTAATAGTTAGCTGAACTATCACAGATGGTTCCCCAGACTGGTAAAACTTGGTGTTGACTATCTGAGGGAGCAGGAGTCTTCAGGCTCTGTAGAGATCACCTGGTTAAACTTTAACAGTTATACTGCTTCTCTACAGACTCACGCATTGTGATAATCATGATGATGTCACAAAGGTGGGATATTAATTCTTAATTAATGTTTTAGCCTACCGCAAATACTCTCCTACTTAATAATGCTCTTTACGACTATATATATATATATAAGTAAAATAATAAAAAAAAATATTTATTTTTATTTTTTTTTTATTTTATTTTTATTTTATTTTATTTTTATAATTCGTTCGTAAGGATAAAAACAATTTATTATCTATTATATATATAAAAAACCATTGTACTCGGATTGGCAGATGGCCAAATATACTAACATTTAAAAAAAAATTTGCGAGATTTAAATTTGTATTTTATTTGCTACGTCAATGAATATCCATTAGTATTGGTATCACATGTTACAGGAATATATTTGGAGTTCTCTATCAGCAGTGTTAAATCAGAAAGCGTAATTCTCATGTGCAACAGACAACATAAGAGACTATTATTTGCCTATACATTAAAACATAAAAGCATGAAACAGGAACGCAGTTTATTGTTTAATGAATGAACTATATAGACGTAACCTCTCGTGCAAGGAATGCCTACTTCCTACCAATCGTGAAGTTCACGTTTTATCAATGTTGGCATAAATGAAGCCTTTTACATGTGTTACAATTTATTAACAGCAGTCATTCTGCAGCAGTTTATTGCGGTGAGAAATTCAAGCTGAAGGGGAAGTGTGGAGGAACTATCAGCTGTAGTCTAATGACAGACATAAACTCACGAGAATCTTCGGCTAGGTATGTCAGACTGTCAATGGGAGACGGGAGGAACGGAGGGGTCATCCTATCAGCAGTGGGGGTAAACACTACAGTTACCACAATTTCACAGCTGAAAAGCATGTGTCTCGATGGATTCAAAAATCGACCAAAATTTGGATGAATTGCTTTTACAAAAAACTTTCACCACTAGTATGAGGCTTCGCCCCATTTCCGACACATGGTTGTGCCAATATTTCTTTTAAAAGTTTTTATGGAGACAGATGAGATGGCTAATGGAGGTTGATTTGGACAGGGTACCCAATCACAGTCTGTCATTGCTACTAGGTTCCGATGTCCATTTCTCTCCACACAACAACATGGCATAGAGCAAACATCTGCCATCCATGGCAGATACTTTTAATCACAGCGTAACAAGATATCAGTCAACTGCACCTCAGCATTCAATGATCTATTTCAGGTTAGAACGAAAAGAAAACTAGGTCCATGAAGCAAAATCTAGACCAGGTTCAAAGGTACCTTCCAACTTTGTCTTTAACACAAACTACAGTATGACTGGTCAAACGTCTCTTCCAGCTCATTCTTGTTAATATACACATAACATGTTAGGTCTGGATGAAATAAAGAACTACAGTTTTTAGACCAGGTTCGAAGGTCATTTCTAACTTTTACAGAAATTGCAGAATATGACTGGTCAAAGATCCTTTCCAGCTCATTCTGTTAAATACACCTAGGTCTGGATGAAACTAAGAACTAAATTTTTTAAACCTGATTCAAAGGTAGCTTCTAACTTAATCTTGTACCGAAAAATATGTTAACTTTTAAAAGCCTTTATCAAACATCGTTCTCTCAGACATCTGTAAATGAGGCCTTTGTTGTTAGTACTTAACCCTGGATCTCTGGCATAGTGGAATGTTTCTCTCAGACAGTAGGAAATGGCTACTATTTCTTTGGGTTACACCTCCATTTTAAGTTTTTCCTTACGATAGATTCTGCTCGGTATCATTGCCAACACCACCCCAATAAAAACGAATGTACCTGGCCTGTGGGTGAGACAATAATGGAGTGAACAGCATGGCAGGCTTCAGCTAGGACGAGTCAACCTTGAGTATTGGACGGAGCCTAATGTAATCAACCCCTCTAATCGGCCACGCACACACCCAGCATAGCACTTTGATTTCAATTTGATTCTGAAATCTACGTCAATTTACAAATCAGCTTGCTTTCCCTTTAATTTTGATATATGTTTGTATATATTTGAAGTGGTTTTTGTCCAGGCTTCAGGCAATAGCCATTCATTTGTACAAATCAGGGCACCGAGCAATGGTGTGATTGTATCGATTACTGAACACTTGGACGAGGAATAGCCCAATTACATTTAAACAGAGGCAACAATAACATGCAAATCTAAACATATGCATATTGGACTATTTTCTTTGACATTACAGCATTATCACTTCTGGAACAGAAGAAGTCAGCTTTTACAGATCGCGGTGTATATGATACGTCATCCTTACGACAGAAGGATGGGGAGGTTTATAATATGTCATCCTTAGAACAGAAGGATGGGGAGGTTTATAATACGTCATCCTTACAACAGAAGGATGGGGAGGTTTATAATACGTCATCCTTACGACAGAAGGATGGGGAGGTTTATTATACGTCATCCTTACGACAGAAGGATGGGGAGGTTTATAATATGTCATCCTTACGACAGAAGGATGGGGAGGTTTATAATACGTCATCCTTACGACAGAAGGATGGGGAGGTTTATAATACGTCATCCTTACAACAGAAGGATGGGGAGGTTTATAATACGTCATCCTTACGACAGAAGGATGGGGAGGTTTATTATACGTCATCCTTACGACAGAAGGATGGGGAGGTTTATTATACGTCATCCTTACGACAGAAGGATGGGGAGGTTTATAATACGTCATCCTTACGACAGAAGGATGAGAGGGTTCAGTAGATCCACATTGGTTCCAAATGTTGACCAGATTAATAAAGTCCATGGCAACCTTTTATATCAGAATTTTCAAGCAGTTGAAGGAAATTGTTTGTATTTAGTTTTTGTCTTTTGTCTATAAACTGTATGACAGTTTGGTAGATTGTAAACAACAAGTGTTTTATCCAGACAAACAAAATCTAAATCTTTGGTTGACACTGAAAGGTATGTGGTTGTATGCCCCACTACTTATTTTTGCCACCATACAGCTGTCATTTGGTGTGAAAGTGGATGTATCTTCATTCCTGTATCACAGTGCCAGCCAGGGGCATAAACAAAAGATCCTTCCATCAACAGTTCAGCTACTAACTACATCATTGCATTCCAATATATACTTTTTTTTTTAATATTACCAAATTGTTTCCCATTTTAACATGCTCTTCCACAGAAGAAATCTTTGTTGATCAATTAACATATATTCTGGTAATAAACCATTTTGAAGATGGATGGGAAACAATGAATATCTATTATCTTACTATCCTCCTAAACAAAACAAAGAAAAAGATTTCTCGGGTAGAAAGCAGTGACTGACACCATGCCATTAATCTAGTTTTACAGCCAACAGCAGACAAATGTAGAAATCGAAAAACCATTGCAAATAATAGAGTAAGATTGATTTCAACTGTTACAGGCTTTTTATATGGAAAGTTTTGCTTACGCCAACAGTTTATCTTGTCTGGACGGATTTACTTATTTCAGACCTCGAATCTTGCCAAGAAAAGGTATTTGACCATCAATTTTGATAGGACTTATCAATGAATAGCTTTAAGTTATTCATAGTGATATTGTGTTTTAATAAAAATATATCGTTTAATCACTCTTAATCAGTGATTCTGACAAACAACTTAAAGCTCTGGTTTGTGCTTGTCCGAGATGGTTGTTATATGATCTGGAACTCTGCCAGTGAATCGAGTCTACGTCATAAAGATAAATTCATTTTTTCATCCTCCAGAGTCTAGAAAGACAGATTTGAATTTCAAATCAAGGGTCTTGAAGCTCTTTATGATATTAAACAGTCGCGGTTCCTCATAACTATCTGTTGAAAATACATTCTTTGTATTAAATCATTTTTTCATTTTCAAATTGAGGCTATGGAAATTCAGCAAATTTGAATGTCTGTGTGTGTTTAGAGAAAATCTTATGCATTTAAACTACAGATGGGATTTTAACTTTCTGATTCTCTGACCTCAACATAAAGCAATGAACTAACAGCTATAAACCACCACAATCTTTTTCTCATGTTCTTTTTTAAATGTTATATCACATCAAGTTATTATCCCAAACGGACAAGGCAATTCCAGCTTAAAGTATCCTCCACTTAAAAAATAAGATATGCACTTTATCAATATCAAAAATGAAGTATTTTTTAATTCAAAAAATAATTTATGGAATTAATAATTACCAACTAATCCTTTAGAAAATGAAATAAAAGTAGGTAAATCTTCTCAATCATAAGACATTTAACAGACAGCAATATTTGATAATATACACTGCATTTAGCTCTTTCAATATCCACTTTTCTCTCCACCCAGGCATAATGATATAACAGAAATACATTGTTTTACAGGAGAAGGAATTCCCCCTCCAACATCTGATGGGTATTGGCAAATCTCCATGTTCATATCCACTGAAACCCAAAAGCAGACTTACGCCATCTTAATAACTACAATATGGTGTAAATTATCTTAATGAAAATATAAAGAGACAAAAACTGAACAGATATTTACTGTAAATGAAATTTTTCGAAGAATTATGGAATAATTGTTCCTCAGCATGCTTCATAATAATTAGTTTTTACATCCATAGCTCTGGTAGTATAGTACCAGTGTGGTTTAACAAGGCGGCAAAAACTGAATTGATGAGTTTTAAGTAATGAGAGAAAAGAGAGAGAGACAGATATTGAACTGAAGCATTAAGTAAGTGACTGTTGATGGGAGGGGGGTGGGTGGGGGGTATAGGATAACCTGTCTAATTTGGTTGTTATCAGGACAGAAATAATTGGCTGGATTATAGAGGTGTCCAGTTTACAGAGAGGCAAACAATTTGGGAATTAGACACATAAAATTTCACAACAGACAGACAGGGTCCAGATTAGACAGGTAGTAACAACCATAAATATGCAATGCCAGTATAGACAGGGTCTGGAATATACAGGGTCCAGGATAGACAGGGTCCAGGAGAGACAGGGTCCCAATTAGACAGGTAATAACTACCATGGATGAATAGTGGAAATGCTGGGACAAATATTAATGTCAATATAGACAGGGTCTGGATTAGACATGGTTTTATTTAGTCAGGTTATACTGTACTGAGATCTAGTAGGAGTATATAAAGAGATGGAAGACTGAATGGAGACTCACCATGTTTTTATGACTAAGCAGAGGGTAGAGCAGTGTAAGGACAGGAAAGTCGGGAGAGGACATAAACAGAAACAGGACAGAAGGCAGAGGTTATATCTATCATACATAAGGACAAAATGTGAAGGGAAATTGGGGTCGCATGGGGCAATAAAGTGCTTACTAACCAGCATCAGTGTATGAATGAAAGAGGGAAAATAGGGATAAAAAAAGTGTCTGGGGGGGATATATGAAGGACAAGGGGGAAAGAGGTAGAGGCGGCTGAAAAAATGCTGAAGCAATTTATGGAACAACAAGGGGGAATAAAGCTGAAAAAGGCTGATGGAATGTATAAAGTGAGAGGGGATAAAGAGAGGGGAGGGGCTGAAAAGTGGATGAAGGAATGGGGTTAAAAGAGGCAGGAGGAATGTCTGAAAGAAGGAGAAAAGGGGAGAGGAGTGAAAAGAGGCAGGAGACTGTAAGGAGATCCCAGAGGAATGTATAGAGAACGACTTACCAGCAACAGGCTCTATGATGTCCTCCTGTTCCTCTGGCTTGGTGTTACTCAGCATGATGATACCGCCATTAGACACCTGGACAGAACAGAAAAGAATAATTATCAATTTGTTTGCAAGTGTTAAAATTAAGATAATTATGGTAAGGGGAGGTAACTTTTGTGTGTTTCAGAGATTATATTAACAAATGCAGCATTTATATTAATAAGGGGAGGTAACTTTGTATTTTATATATAAGTCTATATGCACGGATGTGTAACATTTATATTAATGAGGGGAGACAACTTTTGAGTGCTATAGAAAATTTTAAATGTACGAGTGTATGATGTAACTGTGCTAATTTCAATAGACCATGTACACTTATACAGAATGTGTATGTAAATCTTATGTATAAAGTTGAACTCACATCTTTGACAGGGACGTATCGGCCGTCAGGGAGAGTTAGGACCTTAAGTTGAGCCTTCATCACACGTGCTGGGTTAGACAACATCATAAAGTTAGGTTCTGGCTCTTTCTTCTCCTTTTCTGCTTTTTCTTTTTCTGCCTTCTCCTTTTCTGCTTTCTCTTTTTCAGCCTTTTCTTCTTCTTCCTTTTTCTCCTTTTCATCTTCATCCTACAAGAATTACAAGCAATTATTTTTTTTGCCTGCCCCACTTTGTCAGTATAGGAAGTTTAAGTACACTTCAAAATTCAATAAAATTTCAGTATTTTTTAAGTAAACCACAAAGAATATCTTCACTTAATAGTTATAAGGAAGCACCCTGTATACATTATAAGACGTGTGGAAATATTGATGCATTGTAGAGGTTAAACATAATCTTACTTCACAATCTCGTTGTAGGTAAAACAAAAGCAATGATGATCATGGTTTTGTTTAAGTATAACATAAAACACTTTTATTCATATGATTTATGTATTTATTTTTAAACCAAACAGAGTAATCTCCCCTGAATAGTCAACACCATGACCACTCATAGAACCTAAATCTTTGTCATTTATAGGGACGTAACCTACCCTAGCATCACTACTAGTTTTGTTTTGTTTATACCTTTTTATTATCCTTGACAAAAAATGAAAGAAACTGTCTAAAGAGACACAGGAAATAAAAGACTGTTTTATTACAACATAATACAATGGCCATTCCTTTGTTGAATTGTTGTTAGGTTAAAAGTGAACTGTATACTGCACTGAGTCGTGGGTGGGAGGGATTTGTAGGTATGGAGAAGATAAACATGTATGTATCATGTGTAAGGTCAGAGAGAAGAAGAATTGAACATCATGTCCTGTATAATGTTTACAAGTAAGAAGGAAGTAAGTGGATCTTCTGGTATTTTTCAAATTGAATGTTTTGCCAATAACGAGAACACTGACCATTCCTGCTAACAGGTCAGAATCATTATAGACAGACTCACAAAACACTCAAGCTACACTTAAATCACCAATGTTTGCCCTTGGAAATGGCCTTCCCAATTACTGCTTCCCCCATTAGCCTTGTAGTAGCCTCCCCCTCCTACTCCTCCCTTGTTGTTTATACCTTGTAGTAGCCCGCCCCCTGTTTATACCTTGAAGTCTCTACCTAAACCCACACTTTACTGCTCAAATACAATTTTATATATAAGCACATTCATTTTCAAATTATTACATACTTGCCCAGCCAAAGAAAACTTGTCTTTGATAAACTGAGCCATCAGACTGAAGACAAAGAATGACTGCAAAATTCTATATTTGGTAACAGTGACTGACCTTGACTTTTGACATATCACACCAAAATTCAAACCTGGCCGAGGTATATCTAATGCAAACACATACCTGTGATTTTTTATAAATAAATAATAAGTAGTAAATAGTTTTGTTAGTGTTTCTCAGAAAGCTGAGAAACAGCTGGTCTGTGCTGCCACGGTTGTGTCCTTGGGCAAGACACTTTACCCTAATTACTCTGGATGGCATGTGATGGGCCTCCTGTATGTTGTTCAGTGAGGTAGTCACTGACTACTACTAGGAGACCACACCTAAAAATGATGCTGGCTGTTCACAGGAAGTTAAACCCAGTAAACCAAATATGGTATTTTGTTGTTCACGAGAACAATACGTACGACTTCCATCTTGTCCGAGTCGGTTTTGTCCTTTTTCTCATCCTTTTTCTTCTGTTTGGCAGTGATACTGAGAACAGCGGTCTCCACCTTCTCCTTAGCTTTGTCTTTCTTCTCCTCCAGGGCGGCGGGGTAGGCGTACTGAGATGGCTTAGCCCCAGACCTCACCTCTATTTTGGGCATCTATCAAAACAAACAGCAATTTATCTTCAGATGAAATATTCCATAAAATATTGTTTTTATACAAGGTTTCTGTAAAGACAATTCTATGCAATAGAAATATTCTAGGCTCTCATTCACACTCAATATACACTGTCCTGATGTACTGGCATAGATCAACGACTTATATGCTAAACTGGTAGATTCTTATGCATTGTATTACATATTTCTATACAACTTAACACTAAAACCATTATAAGAATACATGTAATGTTAAGTGCTGTAGAGAGACAGCGTACCTTGAGGTCCTCGTTAAGCATGATGAGACAGGTGGGTGAGAATGCCAGGGACATGAAGTGTGTAAGTGGGTACCAGAACCAGAACTGGGTAAACACCAACATTCCCACTACGGCCTCCATGTTGGTGTGGCCTGTCCGCGATTGTAAGGACACTGTCATATTCCGTCCACCTGAAAAGACATGTGCGATATGAAATAATCGATCAAAACAACTCTTAACTTAACTTAATAAGATTTCAAGTACTAGAGCCAAGCAAGTTTTGACTTAACTTGATTATATCTGTTTTTTATTTTTCCTGCCAAATATTGAAAAAGGTTTTCACTTAGTATATATATATATCTTCACATTAATTTTCATGTACATCTAGAACTGTTGCCAGGAGGGTTGACTTACAACCCAGCTCCCAGATATTATATAAATTCAATCCTGATAACAGTAACATTCAGCACAAAGTCAGTGTGTGCTGACTTGATCAGTGAAGTTTCAAAAGTATGGATGACTACATTATGTATTTTATAGGGAGTTGTCCAAGCCAGATTTTTTTATAGAAACACAGGAAAAGGAGCACAACTGGCATAAAAATGGCAGATCCAAATACAGTAGTGTGATGACTACATTATGTATTTTACAAGGAGTTGTCCTTGCCAGATTTTTATAGAAACATAGGAAAAGGGGCACCAATGGCATAAAACTGGCAGATCCACAACAGTGTGTGATGACTGTATCCCATTCACAGTTAACACATGGACCTGTACAGAGGGAACCACTACAGTACAATAGAGAGGTGTCTTGGGGACATGTTGGGTACAACAGTGTATGAAAGTAATCATGATATATGAAAATTCATTAGACAATTGGTCTACAAAAAACTGAAATCCCATGACCTAAGTCATTTTTCCATAGACACATTTTGAAAACACATATTGTTGAAAGTAGCATAACTGTGTCACGCAAACACTTGCATCATCCAGTTCATACTAACACAAATGTTTGAAGCCAATAATGCACTGTTCTCAGTAAAAATATCTCGATTGTAAACTCTGGATTTCATATGGTTGTCAGAAAATATAGAACTGTTGTTTACACAAATCATAATGTATGTCAGGACTCAAACTTTTCATAGCCTATCGGGCCAACAAGTAGAAATTTTACATAGATGGACCAGGTTTTCTCTAGCATCGGGCCATCGGACCACCTTTACTTTGGAACATTGGTACAACCCCACCTCTCCCACCCTCAACAATTGTCAGATTCACCACAATATAACACCCCAAAAACCTTCCACAGGAAGCAGCAAGTATTGTTTGTCATCATTAAACCTCTATAAACATGACTGGCTACCGTTTGTCATCATTAAAATTCTTGGGTAGACAAAAACATCTTGTGTAAATTCTATATACAAAACATCTTTTTTACTGTCTATCTGAGTCAAGCTGAATACAAAACTCATTTTATTATGTACTCCACTTCAGTGGTGTCTGGTTTAAATCTCAACATCAGTATCATTAAGTGGCTGACAGCTATAAAAACAAGTTTTAAATCAAATTTGTTGTGTATCCCTGGAAACTGATTTTACAGATAGCGATATTGTATTAATTTAATGTGTTAAATGAGCTAAGAAGGAGACTCAAGAACAACTGTTGATGCAGCCAGCTGCACCATGCTGCAGTAATGGGGAGATATAATGCAGACTATTACGGGGACGTTGTGATTGGAGGTGATTGGTCTGGAGATGTGGATTCTTTGGGAGTACAAAGGCAAAGATGTAGAGAATCATGTGTTTATTTGGAGGGTGGGGGTTTGGGTGGAGGTTTGGGTGGGGGTTAGGGTGGCGGTTTGGGTTGGGATATGGGTATGGGAGTAGAAAAGGTGTGAAGGAAGTCAACTGAGAAAGTGTGAGAGAGAATATACCACTATGGGCAAGTGTTAGGGCAAGATCTGAAAGGAGGACTTATTGAGCTTATTGGTGTGTTTGTATGACTGGGTTTATTGCCCCGTGAACAGCCAGCACCATTTTTAGAAAGGGTCTCTTTATAGTAGCTGATGGCTACATCACTAAACAACATAGTGGGAGGCTAATCACACTCTCCAGCAAGGAGGTAAAGTGCTATGCCAGCTAGAGGACACAGCCACACAATCACTGGGTGTTCTAGCTCTGACCTCTCAGCCTCCGTAGAAAAGCAATGTCTCAGGTATGGACTAAACAACAATTAGGTATTCACCAGAGGCTGTGATAGTCCAGCGCTCATTGCAGACATTTCATTGAGGAAAATGACATTATGGCCGAATATCAACAAAGTGTTGAGTAAATATCTCTGTTACAATCATCTTCAAATTGTACCAGGCATGAGTTGAGTTCAAACTGGTTGATAAAAGGTCTTCACTGTGAGGAAGACTTCAAATCAATCAGATATTATTGTGTTTGGTTGGTAGACTGGTCACTGACTCCAGGGTTATCTCCCTTGAGGAAACACTTCAGTGCTTAATATCAGTAGTGAAGTTGTAAATAAATTACACTTGTTACAGATGTTCAACTCCTTAATGAACTTTATACAGGAAAAACATCAAGTGCCACTGGAATATATTAATGTAATTAAGTTGATATGGATACTTAACCATAAAGAATTGCTATCTGTGATTCAAACGATTTGTATCACTTCTCCCATTAAGAGTCCAGGATGTTGGGTGATACCGTGATACTGCCTATTATATTCCTTACCAAACATGTGCTGTATAACAGCCATCCAAATCAAACGTGGCGACCTTTTAACCTTGAGCTCTCGACAATATCTGTCAGGGTCAAGGTCACTTATGGAGGCTCTTGAGTGGACATGGGCCATAACTTTGGTATCGGGGCAAACAAAATAAAAAAGTCACTTCTTTCTCCGAGTAACTTTGTTTGACTGCCTTCCCTGACATTATTTTGGCTAATTTTAGACTAGCACTATCAATACTGTCGTTATTTATAGCCTCTGAATATCATATTCAGTAAAATTACAAACATTTCTTACCCACGTAATTTTTAAATGTTCAATATGGAAAATCCCTCCCCCCCAAAAAAAAATTGTATTCTTGGTCTTAAAAAAATTATCCACAATGAACAAATCATTGGGGATGAAGTTATACTGGAAAAAATAAGCAACTTTTTACTTAATTTATTTAGCTACTAAATAATTTTCTGATAATAACCTGATAAGACCTTAATTGGAGTGAGAAAGACTGGGAGGGTAGATAAAACATAAGAACAGCCACACAATACCAAGTAATGGTAAGAAAATCTACATCACAATAAAAACCTTCCATTTCCTGTAGTATTTGTCTATATTTTGCATCAATCAAATTTTTAAACAATATTATAGAAGTGTATATAGATTCTGTGATACAAGCTTCTTAATATATTTGTAAAGAAATCAGAGTTTTTTTCTCTATTAAACAAACATTTAAATGAATCTTTTTGTACAATACAGTGAAGCTTTAAGTCTAAATCACTCCTGTAATGCAAGTTTCTGAATGAATGAGATTTTCCAGCAATACCACAAGCCTCTTGGTGAAAGAGATATGTTTCTTTGTTACAAACCTCTGACTCAAAGGGTCATACAATTTAAGGTCTGAACAGTCTAAGCCAATGAAAATATATGAACAGAAATAAACCTTTTGACATAATACAATCCTTTTTAAAAATAAATTAGATTTCTGAGCAAGAAAATCTTCCATCATCTTAATGTAAGGTACGAGATGGACTGCCATTATTGAAGAGTCTCGATACACTAATAGGACTTATTCTTCTCAACTAGCTCCCTAAGGGCTCATTTCTCTCCAACATCTCCCCAAGGACACATTAATGGAAACAAAGTAGACTCCAAATGCAATTGGATAATTCTTTATAAAATTTTATGCTGATGTGGCATCTTATCCTCTCTCTTAACACCAATGATATTTCAGTTCAGATTACAGAATGAGTGAATTAAGCTATAAACATTCTTTCTCGCCCACATGAAAACATGGAAGAGATCTATGTTCATAAGAGTAAGATTTATAACAAGCTATCATGATAGATACTCAAAGAACAATATCAAACTCCTTAAGATTTGTTTTCTGGTCTAAGTATCGATGGGACAATGGCACGTTAATGATAATGTTAGATGTGTTGCTGATGATAAAAAACTTTAATACATGTTTTTGCTCCTCTCTTTGTGTTATCACATAAAATACTTAAATCACCACTCGGCAACACAGCAGAAACTACATCAAACCTTCTCAAAGCTTAAATTCTCAGCATGTCAAAAACTCCCATCTAATTCAATCTGTAGCAAATTGCCAAACAAGTGTGAAAAGTTATCCATGCATTTTGTCTGAAACATTTTGATCTGGTTTTGAATCTAACCAACAGATAAAACATTAAAAACATTTCATTAAGAAATTTGAAAGTTCCTGTTGGATCTGTTTTGAATCTGGCCAATAGATACACCAATAAGAAAGTCAACAATCTTGTTGACCAATCAGATGAAGTCTTTTTTCTCCTACAATCTAGATCATCTGTGCGATTGTCCCTATGAGAATGACAGTGATAGTGTTGATGCCTCCGTACTACAGAGATATGTTGACCTGCTGCTACACACATACCAGTCACGTCAGTGAATAGTAAAACTGCTGCGTATGTAAACATTGACTGTAATTTGACTGACCAATGGTGAATGAGTCTAAAAACTGTCAGAGTTTAGACCTGAAACATGTCTGCCAAATGACTCCACACTAACGAGCATCATGTCTTGCCTTTGAAGGCTGATAACAAGAGTAGTTTCCCCTGGAGGTGAATAGGTGCAGTCTTGTATAAAAACACTGGCTATAGATTATCTTAAACTGATATGTACCTACTTATGTATTTCCTGATATTGTACCAGAGTCGTCAGACAACAGAGATCATCCTAAACTGATGTACTTACCGGGGTCATCAGGCTACAGAGATCATCCTAAACTGATGTACCTACCGGGGTCGTCAGGCTACAGAGATCATCCTAAACTGATGTACCTACCGGGGTCGTCAGACTACAGAGATCATCCTAAACTGATGTACCTACCGGGGTCGTCAGACTACAGGGATCATCCTAAACTGATGTACCTACCGCGTCGTCAGACTGCAGGGATCATCCTAAACTGATGTACCTACCGGGGTCGTCAGGCTACAGAGATCATACTAAACTGATGTACCTACTGGGGTCGTCAGGCTACAGAGATCATCCTAAACTGATGTACCTACCGGGGTCGTCAGGCTACAGGGATCATCCTAAACTGATGTACCTACCGCGTCGTCAGACTACAGGGATCATCCTAAACTGATGTACCTACCAGGGTCGTCAGACTACAGGGATCATCCTAAACTGATGTACCTACCGGGGTCGTCAGACTACAGAGGTCATCCTAAACTGATGTACCTACCGGGGTCATCAGGCTACAGAGATCATCCTAAACTGATGTACCTACCGGGGTCGTCAGGCTACAGAGATCATCCTAAACTAGTGTACCTACCGGGGTCGTCAGGCTACAGAGATCATCCTAAACTGATGTACCTTCCGGGGTCGTCAGGCTACAGAGATCATCCTAAACTGATGTACCTACCAGGGTCGTCAGACTACAGAGGTCATCCTAAACTGATGTACCTACAAGGGTCGTCAGGCTACAGAGATCATCCTAAACTGATGTACCTATCGGGGTCGTCAGGCTACAGATATTTTAGTATAGTAATATTCAATCTTCTAAATTTAATTTTAGATCACCTACTTCATTGTACCATTTTAATTCACACTATATTAGTGTATATTCTGTCAATTTTTACCTTTTGCTATATTAGCATTGTATGTATATTCGACTCCTTGTGCTTTAATAATGTCCTTCAGCAACACTTGTGTGATATACAAGCGTTCATTTATAAATCATATTTAAGCTGTGATGATAATTATATATTTATTACATTGTTATATTATATCGTTATTTTAAATTATGCCATGCTTGTGTAAATATATTTGATGCAGGGCCATGTTGTAAACTAGACATTGTCTAAATATGTTACCCTGGTTAAATAAAAGATATTATTATTTATTATTATTATTATTATTATCATCCTAAACTGTTGTACCTATATCTGTATTTCCGGATATTGCACCAGGGTCGTCAGACTTAACAGAGATAATCCTAAAAACATAAAACTAATGTACCTACCAGGCCCATCAAGACCTCAAAGATTATCCTGAGATTAAGACCTGACAGTTCCCTATCCACACCCTTTCCACAAGGGAGATAATTCATCGTTTACATATGCTATAAATTGTCAGCGTGTTACATCACAAGATTGAAATTAACTTTACAAAAATCCCATGCTTGAAACTCTTTTCAGTTGTTATGGGTGATAGTATCAGTGAAAATGAATGTGCCTTACATGTTTTATTTTCTTCTACATGCCGTTGTGAATTCAAGTCTAACAATTCACTACTCTATCGATGGAGATGCTGATAATACTGGATTATCCTAAGCTGCCTCAGTATTTTTTCTCTGTATAATCATGACCCATCATTTTCCTGGTTTTTTTTTTGTGTTTTCCTCTGTATAATCATGACCCATCATTTTCCTGGTTTTTTTTTGTGTTTTCCTCTGTATAATCATGACCCATCATTTTACTGGTTTTTTGTGTGTGTTTTCCTCTGTATAATCATGAGCTATCATTTTCCTGTTTTGGGTTTTTTTTTTCCCCCTCTGTATAATCATGACCCATCATTTTCCTGGTTTTTTTGGGTATTTTTTCTCTGTATAATCACGACCCATCATTTTCCTGTTTTTTTTTTCTCTCTCTGTATAATCAAGACCCATCATTTTCCTGTCAGAAGTAACAGATTTGACATAAAACATCCAATTGAATTGTAAAGTTATATACTGATAAAGTGAAAGATATATATGAGGCCACTGCCTCGGAGAAGGGGGTGGGTAGGAGGCTGGATCCGGATATCACAGAGAGGATGGGGAGGTGGGGAACCTGGTTATCATAGCTATCACACAATAACATCCCCATAATAGCCATGCTCTCTGCTTCATACAAACTGCCATAGAATGTAAACTGTTGTCAAGTTAGTAAAAACAGATGATATGTAATATTGATACAGAAACATCTCCAGGAGGCTACAGGCACCAGGGCACACTGTGTATACTACCAGTATACCTTGGAAATTGAGCTTATCTGGGTACTTAAAGTTCCAACACTAGATAGAATACTGTGAGATGGTGTGTTGGAGCTCTGGACATTGAACAATATATCACTCAAGTAGTGAAGTCAGAGACTGGTGTGTTGAGGCTTCTGATACTGAACACATCACTTCAGCATTGACGTCTGAATTCATCAAGCTTTATTTCTTTCAGTATGGTAACTTTATTACCTGGCCTTTCTTAGCTTAATTTTGAACAATAGGTAAATAAATAAATAAATAATAAATTAGAAAATGTCTGTAAGACATAAAATTAAATGCCCCCCGCTGCTACTTGACACCCAGAAACAGTTTGGTGAGGATCGCATCAGCAGTTCCTGAGAATAGCTAGTTACATTGCAACAGAACGGGACAGAACGGACATGGGTAACGCCATATGTCCTTAAATAAAACGGTAGGTATATTATGTACTTCATTTTCCATTTTCTTCCATCCTTTTTTCGTTCCTACAAGCATTAGTCCAATCATCAAATACATTGTGTTGACAGCTATCCAAATATACCGTGAGTTTCAGTACACAACACTGATTGCGACAAGACAAGCACTCTTTTTCTGATAATATTTTTTTTTTTTTACTTATATACATGTATTATCGTTTATTTGTAAAAGTGCTTAAAAAGCTGTTTAATGGGGTCTCGAATCATCTGCATCAGTAATTAATTAATCAGAAATATCTATAAAGCTTCCGTACGCCTGATATCCCTTGTAAGTACCTACCAGCATCCATGATGCCCTTGGCGAGGATGGCTCCGAACTTAGCCATTACATCATCGTGCTTGTCAGCGACGATCTTAGTGAACAGTGTTCTGAAGTTGTTCACCTGAAAATATATCATGGGAAAGGTTCCATCATAAACACGAAGAGATAAATACATTTTTTGAAGTGCAGATACATATTCTTGAAAGTATGTGCAGATCATTTAAGATAAAATACCAAACACATATATTTAATGTCTGTAATCTAGTCATTATTACTGCCACTTTGGTACAAATATCACACAATCAACCCATTTAGTATTGAACTTCACAATGTAGGTAATATACATTACAAACTAGATCAAAAGAGGTTCCATGGGCCTGTCTGGGTTTATCATGGATAGCTGATGCAGGTTAAATGAAGTTGGTACAGTCAAACCTGTTTATAAAGACCACACAAAGGAACAGAGAAATTTGGCATTTATTATATCGAGGTGCATTATATAATGAACAGCAATGCATTGGCGATCAATACAGATGTCCTTTAAAGACAGGTTATTATAGTATAGAGGTGGCCTTTCTAGACAGGTCATTGTAGTGTAGAGATGGCATTTATAGACAGTGTATTGTATCTCAGAGGTGGCCTTTCTAGACAGGTTATTGTATTATAGAGATGGCCTTTATAGACAGTGTATTGTATTACAGAGGTCGCCTTTATAGACAGGTCATTGTAGTGTAGAGATGGCATTTATAGACAGTGTATTGTATCTCAGAGGTGGCCTTTCTAGACAGGTTATTGTATTATAGAGATGGCCTTTATAGAGAGTTTATTGTATTACAGAGGTCGCCTTTATAGACAGGTCATTGTAGTGTAGAGATGGCATTTATAGACCGTGTATTGTATCTCAGAGGTGGCCTTTCTAGACAGGTCATTGTGGTATAGAGATGGCCTTTATAGACAGTTTATTGTATAACAGAGGTGGATTTAATTGACAGTCTATTGTATTGTATTGAGATGGCATTTAGAGACAGGTTAACATATTACAGAAGTGGCCTTTTTAGACAGGTCATTGTATTACAGAGTTAGCCTTTTTAGACAGGTAATTGTATTATAGAGGTGGCCTTTATAGACAGGTTATTGTATTATAGAGGTGGCCTTTATAGATCTGATGGAGGTTACCTTTATAGACAGTATATTGTTTTACAGAGGTGGCCTTTATAGACAGGTTATTGTATTATAGAGGTGGCCTTTATAGACAGGTTATTGTATTATAGAGGTGGCCTTTATAGACAGTATATTGTTTTACAGAGGTGGCTTTTATAAACAGGTCATTGTAATGTAGAAATGACCTTTATAGACAGGTTATTGTATTATAGAGGTGGCCTTTATAGACAGATCATTGTATTATAAAGGCGACCTTTATAGATAGGTTATTGTATTATATAGGCGGCCTTTATAGACATTTTAACAGGGGTAGAATTTAACTTTTTTAGTAACTCGCACGTTGTTGCGAGTGGATAAAATTTTAACTCGCAAAATTACAAACTTACTCGCAATTTTGAAATAATGTGTTAACATTAAATATAACAGATGTTTTATGATAAATAATCTTTACTTTTCAGAACCACAAACAAAAGAACAGTTGCTTCAAATAAAGTTTTTATTTGAGCCAAAATACAAATTTTTTTTTTTTTTTGTTTTGTTTTATTTAACTCGCTGTTCATATAAGCCAGGGTATACTCCCTTCAAATATCATCAACTTCAAGATCAATGAATATTGAAGGATTTTGATTCTATATATTACTTACATGTTATAATTTATTTTCAAGAGAACAAAAAATCAAAAAAAATCAGTCATTTCATTTGATTTAATCACGTATGATTTCTCATAAAATGTTTGACTAATAATGAAATAAGTATTAATTCTATCATATTAAAATGCTATTCCCTGTCCATCATGATTTTACAACATATTCGTGATTTGGAAAAAAAACCCGAATTTTTTCGTTAAAAAATTTCATTTTGTTTTTGTCATATCTGAAGTTGACTTGTTAAATTAGAAAATGGACAATACAGTAAGTGCTGATAGCATTTTAAGAAAGAACAAAATATTTACTGATGATGACTTGTCGGGACTATATTCTTTGCAAGTTTTGCAATAAATTTCAATAACGTGCACATGATCATCGTCAAGGTTTTTTTCCAGGTCAATATGCAGTTCCCATTTCTCGACAGTTTGTTTTGTTGGCCTTGGGATGCATGTCACTTTTTTCTTAGGAGTTGGGCTACTTTCTCTACATGTGTCCTTGCTCTCATTATTTTCGCCGATCTTTTCATTTGATGTTCCGGCAGCGGCGGACTTAAAAAAATTGATTATGTCAGCCATGCTAGCGAGACGTCACGCTTTGTTTCTCGGAAACTCTCGTTTCTTTTCCATTACAATATATTCATGTATATCGTAGTCTTTGAGACGCTTGAAACTAACGAGTGCTGTGTACAAGCGTCACCAATAATGCATTGTCTGTGTGTCGGTTTTTGTTTAAAGTTTTCGTCGATGTTTTACTAGATTCTATGTGTGTCTGTTTTACCAGGATTTATATGCACTCGCAGAAAAATGCGAGTACCACAATTTTCTACTCGCAAAATGAAAAATCAGCTCGCATTTAGCGAGTGTGCGAGCGTTAAATTCGAACGCTGATATATATTAAAGAGGTAACCTTTATAGACAGGTCATTTTATATGAAGATCATTATAGATTTTTCATTGCATTATAGAGGTGGCCTTTAGGCTAGGTTTATATACATCTGGGTAGAATTTTCACCTTACATGTAACACCATCACCAAGTATATACTTTCATAATTTATTATCTTTTTTTTACTTAAATTCTAGCTATATGCACTGACAGTGGATTTATTGGAATCTTTCTTGATGTTTTTGCTTTCTTTTATCTATTTTTTAATACAGTATTATTATTAGTAAAATGACAATGATGAACTATACAGCCTCATTAAACCAGCCGTAATTCTGTTGTTTTTTCTACTGGTATTTACATTATACATCTTAATTACACATTAAAAGGGGTAAGTGTACTTCTATAGGGTATAACTTACATAATAAATTATATTATCATCATAAAATTTACCACAACAAAAGCCGATAATTCAGTCAAATCTGAAAATATGCAATCAACGTTTCTTCAAATTTACCATAGCAATATTCACCTGACAACAAAAGTGAAAATGTGTGTTGGCATGGTTTTGGGATTGTAGTAGGAATTGAACACTTTTGTTGAGTGAGATCGGAATGTTGTACACAGGATTTACATATCAAACATTGATAACTTGCCTACATGTTGGACTTCCTCCAAATATTCCCCGGGAACATGACTTTTATATGGAGATTCCTTATAATCAGATGATTGTGTGAAGAGGAATATTTCTTCACCGATTTAAATTATTCAGTAGCGAAGTCATTTTTTACTTGTGCCTGTCTCCTAGACCAAAATTTACATTTTAATCAACTGGCAACACCCTTTCTCAGTCGTAATAGACCAGATACCAGTATCTATAATTGATGGAGATCGGTCTGACTAGGGCCCAAAACGGCCAATCTGAAGGTTAAGACTTTGTCTTGTTCTTAAAAACTCTACCTAAGTTTCTATTCTGAGATGATACTATAAATAAAAGGGAAATAAAAACTGTTTTTATTGTTGGTCTTTCCAATATCTATTTGTTGGTTATCATAGGTAACTGTCTGGATTGGTGGCAATTCATTCTTTCCTTTATCTGGATACAGTTTATAATTTCCAGTCAGTCATCTGAAGCATTTTAAGGTAAGTACAATTTACCTACAGGCACCACTAGGAACAGGGTTAAATGCAGGAGAGAAAATCAAAATCACAAGGGTGGCTATGAGGGTATCAGATCTAGTGGGCCATAGTTAGTTTGTTATTTCCTTAACCTGTGGTTCCTGTTACTTTTATTACCAAACATTATTCTCTACATGTACAGCAATTTCTTTAATTATTGATAATTGTCCTTAATACGTACAGGAAATATCTGTACATCATCACTCTTAATCATCCTGGGATAGTATTCAATTTGGTTCAAACAATGACAGACAAAACGACTGCTGAGGATGCAATAATGACATCACATATGTAACTGTAACATAAAATGGCCCTAAAATATTTACAACCCATCTACCGAAGTAGAAGTTAATTTGATCAGAACAAAACAAATCATGAGTTCAGTCAAAAAGGAATTTCAGCTAATGGTGTAAAACAAAGCTTTGTCACATGACCAAACCACCTTCTAAAGCATTGTCTGTATTCACCAGGTATATGTAATAATATTAACTACGAAAGTAGAATTTCTGCATGTTATCTCTCTTGTCATTTGTCATCAGTGTGTCGGATATTATGTTGTACCTTTAATCACCAAGTAAAATATACAGCAATGAGGAACGAGGACTTTTGTGTGCCAGGCATATTACAAAATATAAAAGGGGAATAACTCTAATAATCCTTAACAACTAGTATAGATAATGGCATAATCAGTTTATGGTATACTGTAGTTTACTGTAAGGTCAAAAATTATCCTGCAGAAATCAACTATGGACAGGTTGATGGAAGGTGCAATGAAATATAGGACATTATTCTCGTGTTGTCAAACAATCGTATCCGGTACAAATTGATGCTAATTCATAGTGTGCAGCATCTGTAGTTGCACTCAAGCTTACCTTGGGACAGGTGACCTCATTCTGTTGGATGATTACCAGAGCAAGTGCGATGAGCGCCCCCTGGCGGACATAATTGACTGGATCATTTATCATCGGCTCCAAAAGGCTCACAGCTTCCTATGATGTAAAAAGAAAAAAAGAGAAAAAATCAGGAGAGGCAAATTCCAATCACATAACGATGAAAACAAGAAGTAATACAGACTTCAATGTAAGCTATTTAGAGTGACTCAATTGTAGAAGTACAAAGCTAAAGACAGTTGAATGATTGACACAATAACTCGGAGAAACTGCAGAGTAGCTCAATGATAGAAATGTACTGAAATAGGGACATTAAGATCTTCAACCAAGGAAGCTGTTGAAAATATTACATATTCTGTTGTTCCTGCTGTAATTAATCAGCATTCATGATAAAATTCCACCAATGCTGAAGACATGTCTGGGGTAGCAGATTGAGAGATGCACATCTGAAATTTCATGAAGTTGTCTTGAAAGGTTTTTGAGATATGCTCAGGAAAATTGCAAAACTTGGTGAATTTGGATATGTTTCCATAGTAACGGGGAACATTTTGACAATGAAAATTCCACTACAGCAAAAGGCTCTAAAAAGCATCCAAGTTTATGTCCACATGAAGTATCTGGTTATCTGTGTCACTGATGAGTCCTAGAGGGAGGGGAGTTATCCATTTGGGATCGGAGTATTAACACAATTCTGGGGACAGTATGGTTGGTCTGTGTGTAAAACTATAAACACAGTATCATGGCTTCAAAGAAATTGAATAAAAAAAGTTGATTATGACCGTTTTGGTCTTCACAGGAACTAAGTAACTTTAAAGGACCATTAAGGGCAACAACTCCAAAAATTAAAGTCTAAAAAAACTTTGAGGTTTAATGGTAATTTACATTCTAATTATGTTTGAAGAAAACAATCCATTAATATTTATGTAATACATTGAGTGGACAATTATATTAAGTCCAGACAACCACTTAATGTGAGAATATGATACAATCTTTTGTACGTCCCATCTTTTACAGGCATATCAAAGGGAAACAACTCTAGGACACAAATTATTTGATTGATTTGTCAGACACTCCGTCATGTGTAACATTTGAAGACAGTTAAATCAACAAAAGGATATAAATCAAAAGGAGAAAAATCCTTTCAAGAAAATCAAAGTGAAAACAAATACAATATCAAAGCTATAAATACCAAGTGTCACTTTATGATTGACATATTCGGATAAGTTATGAAATAATAACTTTATTTTGAAATTTGAGCCAATTTTCAGTCCTTTCAAATGGCTTGATATGTACAGAATATCTCGATTGAGCATTGAAATTAGCACATAAAATCTTTGGCAAATCGGAAGTCAATCTTTGATGTAAAAAGTACTGACAATTTCAGTGTAAAATATACCCGAACATCATAGACAATCTTTTAAACATAAAAATATCCAATACACACACAAAAAGTAAATATTACGCAACAACTGGTCAGCCAAACAGAGACTAGCTGACACAAAGCAGCTGTTTCATCTGTTTGGAAGTTTGGCAATAAAGACGCTTCATTGCTAAAGCTTGTCAGTACACCCAATTAAGTTACACCCAATTCGGGTTTAATCATACAGAACGACTTTTTGTTTTAGAATTCATGTATAATTTAATATGCTGTCAAAAAAGTACATATTTAATTGGTGATGCTTGTCTATACAGACGTGGCTTTCTGTGGCTGGTTCTGTCCCTTTCATTCCAAATTATTTGCAATGAAATTAAAACTTCCCACAGGATATGCCACCCATTGAGCTATCATCACCCCTCCTTCCTACAACCGTATGGTACAGCTCCAGATATCAGATAACAGTGTTTATCAATTAACACTTGTGTTTTACAAACAAACTGCAATTCCATCAACCAATCAACACTCATGTTTTACAAACTGTTTGGTTTGATTAGCCAATTATCAGACTCTTGGTCAAACTAGATGCCGAAGTCTCCCAACGCTTGTCATGAGATCTATGGTTGTAGAGTTACCTATTACATAAATAAGACTCAGATTTAGACCTCCCGCGCGTTTTGTACAGGTGCCCTTCAAAATGGTTCCTCTCTTGTTATTTTTGAAACCAAGTATTCATGATATTTGTGAAGATTACAAATATATAGTCAAGTAAGAAAACAAGACAGAACAATATTTTCTAGGTATGATCTTTATGAATGTATACTACAGTACTGAGCCAGATGTAAGAGTAAACAGCTTTAGGACTTTTTGGTGGGCCTATCAGACAATGAAGCATGGAACAATTTGTAATCCCCTAAAATATCCCAAATACATATTTTCCAGATTTATGAAATATCATCTCTGAAAAGGACATGATGTACAACAAAATGGAAATTCACTTCTTGAGAATGCTTAGGTTGAAATAGACAGGAAATCATGAATACATAGCTTAAATTTCATTGAAATAAAGAAGTCTTTCTATATTCTATAAATATAGAAAGATTTAGTGTAAAATAACATATCAAAAAAAATGTGTAAGCTGCTTTATGATATCAGACTATATAAAGATTCAGTATTTCATTGTTTATAATTTTATCAGAAATACTTTCTCTCAACTTTGTAAATACTTTCTTGTCAACAGAAGATAACTTGTAATACAGATGGCCACTATGGTCTGGCATAACATCCGATAAAAACTGATCATAATAGACTTCTGTGCTGATCAAACAGATGAAATGCTTCAAAATCTGTGTGAAATTTTCGGAATTAAAATCTATTATATAGAAGCAATTAAGGCGACATATCATTGGTCATCATAAATATGCTGACTCAAACATTTTGTCATGGTGAAAACCAAGATCCCAAGGCCTAGTGCAGCACAAATCGTATATCATAATACCTCCATTTCTGTATGGGATTAAACCTTTTCACTTCTTTGTTGAAAACTTATCAGCATTACAATAGCTGAATTCTTTTATTTTTCACTTCTCCGTTGAATTTAACTATATCTGTGCATAATTATACTGATGAAATATTTTTCAAAACAAGGATTTATAAAGTAATTATATTTTTAACCTGCTAGCTCATTATAAAGAAGAATATTATGACCATGAACACTGCACTTCTAATGATGCAAAATTCTTCTGCAACATTCAATAATCACATATTTGCCCAAATTGGCTGTCTTGTAATTAAAAGTAAATGAAGTAGATTAATTATTCATTCACGGTGACTGTGCCTGCTGGGTGTGTCTTTGTGGTTCCTGAGATCGTATGAGGAGAGAAGCCTGAACGGTTGCTACGGAGGCTGGGTCTGACAGCTGCCATTGTATTGGTTACTTGGTGACACGGATCCGACATTCTGTGATGGCCTCATCACTATCATCACTCACACACTCATTAAGAAACTTGATTGAAAGTATTCACTAGTTTTTTCTCCTTCATTTTCTGTAATGATGCAACATTGTATAGTTGGCCCACAATGACCTATTTTGTGAACCTCCAATTACCATATTAATGTTAAGGGGGTAAATATTTATCAAGTTGTAGGAGCACAGGTACATCATCATCATCAATCCTCCTCCTTATCATTGGTATATTTAAAATTCTACAAGTGTCAGGCCTGATATTACACTGCATGGCATCGAAGTCAGGTGACCTTTCTGTACCAAACATTGACCATCTGAATGACCACCAATACACTGCTGATGGAGTAACGGACTGTCTCTACAGACCCACATCTCCATACAACTGGACACACAATCTCCAGCCACAGTCAAACTCTATGGAGTTAGGGACTGACCTTACAGACCCACATCTCTATACAACTGGACACACAATCTCCAGCCACAGTCAAACTCTATGGAGTTAGGGACTGACCTACAGACCCACATCTTCATACAATTGGACACACAATCTCCCGGAGCCACAGTCAAACTCTATGGAGTCCTACAGACCCACATCTCCATACAACTGGACACACAATCTCCAGCCACAGTCAAACTCTATGGAGTCCTACAGACCCACATCTCTATACAACTGGACACACAATCTCCAGCCAAAGTCAAACTCTATGGAGTTAGGGACTGCGACCCTACAGACCCACTTCTCCATACAACTGGAGACACAATCTCTAACCAAAGTCAAACTCTATGGAGTCCTACAGACCCACTTCTCTATACAACTGGACACATAATCTCCAGCCAAAGTCAAACTCTATGGAGTTAGGGACTGCGACCCTACAGACCCACTTCTCCATACAACTGGACACACAATCTCCGGCCACAGTCAAACTCTATGGAGTCCTACAGACCCACATCTCCATACAACTGGACACACAATCTCCGGCCACAGTCAAACTCTATGGAGTCCTACAGACCCACATCTCCATACAACTGGACACACAATCTCCAGCCACAGTCAAACTCTATGGAGTTAGGGACTGACCCTACAGACCCACATCTCCATACAACTGGACACACAATCTCTAACCAAAGTCAAACTCTATGGAGTCCTACAGACCCACATCTCCATACAACTGGACACACAATCTCCAGCCACAGTCAAACTCTATGGAGTTAGGGACTGACCCTACAGACCCACATCTCCATACAACTGGATCGACACACAATCTCTAACCAAAGTCAAACTCTATGGAGTCCTACAGACCCACATCTCCATACAACTGGACACACAATCTCTAACCAAAGTCAAACTCTATGGAGTCCTACAGACCCACTTCTCTATACAACTGGACACACAATCTCCAGCCACAGTCAAACTCTATCTCAACCTGGCCCATGATCTGTCAATAGCTAGCTCAGGAATCACCACCGTTCATTCCAGAAATCCCTGGAGTGACAGCTGGCAGAGTGTAAGCCCTATTATCACACAGGGGCCATAAGGTGAAATAAAGGTCTAACTTCACACTCTCGATCTACTCCAGTTTTAAAGATAGGACGATACATGTATAATCGGAACTGACAATCAAATTAATAACCTACACTGGAAGTGGGGGTAGGGATAACTATACCAAAGGCCAAATGGGCCTGCATAGCTCACCTAATTTCACTGCACATGTTAATGATTCTCTGCCTTCCAGTTGATAAGTTGTTGAAGTGTGACCTCTGTGACCTTGAATATGGGTTACAAGCAATTTCCTTTCACAAACTTTGTCTTTTGCTAGAAAATGTTTGACATTTAAAATCATATTTGACCCTGTGGCCTTGAATACGGTCAAGGTAATTTCTTTTTGCATGCGTTTTTAATTGTTGGGCTCTGATCCATCCCAGGAACCTCGAAATATCTTGATTTTAGACCTTTTAGTTAATCAGAACTTGTTTGATATTTGACTCCTGTGACCTTGTAGATGGGTCAAGGATATTTTTTGGTAAATTTTCTTGTGGGCTCCCTCCCAGCAGAATACCGGCCAAATATCATGATTCTAGGTATTTTTGTTCTTGAGAAGAAGTTGTTTAATGATAATAGTTCACATGCTGGAGAAATACCAGACAGTACACTATGGCATACATATAGGACAATTGAGCTAACTATTAAATAGCCAATTCACAAACCTTATATCACTACTGAGCTTACTTTACACCAAATCTAATTCACTAATCATCCCTATAGAAGAATAGAGTTTGGTGTAAAAAAATTCAAGTCATTTGATATGTTTATCACTCAAAAACTTATAAAAGTATTCAAAAATCTCCTGATTTGAACTTTCTGTGAGCTAACTTTGCCAAATTTGATTGTCGCAGTACCAATGTACATAAACCTTTCTGAGAAACACAATTTCTTGATGTGGACACTGGTGCTAACTTGTGAAGATGAGACTCAAGTCAAGCTATACCTTCTATAATCTTTCTACTAAAACTTCATTCATTTTTACAACCAAACAACTAAACCTGATGTTGAATTTGGACAGGGCCAAGTTTTACCCCTTTTAAGATGAGAACATAGAGTAAACATCTGATATACATATCGCAACCAATGCTAGATATATAAACAAAAACTTATTCGTCATTTTAAGATCTTGCAGAAGAAAATATTTAAAGCCAAGCATTTCTTTATTTCTATGTTGATTTGAAGGTGTTACATAATTATAATGAAGTGATAAAAAACAGCACTCCCTCATCTGACAAAAACTGCACTTCAAATTTTATGCCAATACACAGTACAGGATATACCTAATTAAATGTGGCTGTTTTTTTTTCTTCTACAGTGATACAATGCAATGCCTATCCCGACTAAATGGTTAAAATAAATAAAAATTGTCCATTAGCACCAGATAAGCTGTCCTGAAATAGCTTGCAGTAGCTGTGTAAGTAAAGATAGGCTATGACAGATGAAGTGACACCCAGGGCACCTGTTGTGGAGGCTGTAATGATCTAGTTAGGGGATATATATATATCTATATACCGCCTGATGTAAGACTAGGTCCGCTAATTACTACAAAAGATCAAGAAGATTCTGTATAAGACTGATGCTCACATATCTAAATAACACGTCAGCGGTATCAGAAATATACCCACAACCACAGATATATCTTAGTTTAGCTAGATAGCTGACTTAATACCGAGATTAACAAAATATAAAATATACCTAGAGTTACAGATGTATCTTTGGGTTAGGTAGCTGACCTACCGGGAAGGTTAACGAAACATCAAAAATTGTTTTACACTGCTGACCTACTGGGAAGATAAAAAAAGACTTAAAAAATAATATACCTTAGCCCTATGAGTTGTTTTACAACCAGTTGTGAAAACATGCAATGAAGTAATTCAAGGACGATGCCTACTCCAATGGGGTCAACTTCAGATCGTTCAAGGACGATCTCTACTCAAATGGGGTCAACTTATATTTTAATTAAGATCATTCAAGGACGACCCCTACTCAAATGGGGTCAACTTAAGATCCTTCAAGGACGACCCCTACTCAAATGGGGTCAACTTAAGATCGTTCAAGGACGACGCCTACTCAAATGGAGTCACCGTAAGGTCATTCAAGAACGATCTCTACTCAAATGGGGTCAACTTAAGATCGTTCAAGGACAATCCCTACTCAAATCGGGTCAACTTAAGATCCTTCAAGGACGATGCCAACCCAAATCGGGTCAACTTAAGATCCTTCAAGGACGATGCCAACCCAAATGGGGTCAACTTAAGATCATTCAAGGACGATGCCAACTCATTTTTACCAGTCCACATATATATTAATGCCGAGATGATCATCTCTACCTTACGGACATAATGGACGGATGGACAGATGGATGGAAGATACATAATGGATGGACAGATGATACATAACAGAAGGACAGACAGGTGAATTCATGCATTATATGCCACAGGACATTTCATGGTGACGGCTTAAGGAAAGCAGCAATATGAGATTTATTTCTTGAAAACAAAATCACACAAAAATTACAAAATCTTTCAAGCAGACAAAATATGATAGGTAAGTTTGAAAGGATTAGGAAGCATTTGCCATGAAATTCTTAATTTATCATAAAAATAACCTGTAAATGACGACTACGATTTTTCTTATGTTGACTGACTTTTGCCAGGACTAAAGTCTTAATCAGCTTTAGGGAGAGGATGATTTCCGAATTCATATGCAATGAAGCGCATAACTGCATAAACGAAAAAAAACATGAAACCACATCAGCTGATCAAAACAGTCCCTCGTGGAATGAGACTAAAAGTGTTGACACCAATTTTAATCTCGTAAAGGGGAGAAGATCTTCACTTTTGGGGATGTATTAGTGTGTCACAGTTTGTTTGGTAAACAGTCTGTGTCCTGAGGCAGCCAAGCTTATCCACTTTGAACATAGAAGATTGGATAGGCACACAACATTTATTGCGTAATGTCACAGACAGGCAAGGCGAAATGCGTATAATCTTGTTACCATACCAATTACATTGTATACCAGGAACCACTCCTCATCTCTGATGATTCCTGGCAAGGCTAATTTCTTTTTTGTATCCAAGTTGTGTGTCTGTTTGGTTTTGATGGGTTAAATTCCTTATTTGAATCGGAGTTCATTGGCGTTATTGACGCACTGTCCGACATACCTGTTATGTTTTCCGCCAATAACCTTGTCAAATTGATTGAAAAACATAAACATGTCCACGTGTTGTATTTTTTTTAATTGAGAACCTAAATGACCATGGCTGTTGATAGGACTTTATACAATACAAAACCAAATCTTGAGAACGGAAGTATCGTCACAATATTTCCACAAAAGTTAAACAAGATAGGAGTAATTAACCATTTATTGTAAGTTAGCAGGGCAAGTCTGCCAGATTACTGGTATGGGACAAACTACAAAGTCACAAGAAGTCCAATGGGCCTATTATATAAAACGGTCCCCTGAGTTTTGATATATTTTGGCAGATTTGATTCCTGTGACATTGAATTAGAGGTCAATGTCATTCATTTGAACAATCTTGATAGCCCTTTCAATCCAGCATGCTATAGGCTCAATATCAGGTCTTTAGGCCTCTTGGTTAGTGAGAAGCAGATGTTTTAAGATTTTAGCATATTTGATCACTGTGACCTTGAATGAAGGTCAAAGTCATTAATTTGAACGATGTTATTAACCTTTCACCCCAGTATGATAAAGGCCTAATATCAGGTCTCTGGGCCTCTTGCCTAATGAGAAGTTGTTTAAAGATTTTTGCATATTTGACCCCTGTGACCATGAATGAAGGTCAAGGTCATTAATTTGAACAATCTTGATAGCCCTTCACCTAAGCATGCTATAAGCCCAATATCAGGTCTCTAGGCCTCTTGGTTATTGTTTATAAACTCACGGCGGACGATGCACGGCGATGGACAAATGGCGATTAGAATAGGTCATCGAGACTTTGTCTCAGATGACCTAATAAAAGCTCCCAAGATATTACTGGTATGAATGAGTAAGTGTAAGGATGCATGGTGTTTGAGAAACTTACTTCAAATACTTTATATGTATGCTTAATTTTCACAAGTAAATGACCATATTTTTTCTACAATAAAAAAATGTACCTCATCATACAACTTTCTCGTTATTTGCACACAAGTTCCGTTGAGTAATCTCTATCTTTGTAAGAAGCTTTACAATGCACCGCTAACATTAATACATACATTGATTACACTTTTATTATCCTGTTATTTTCTTAGTTAGGTTACAATAGTCTTATGGGGCTCAGGAGAACCATTCACTGCCTATGTCGGAGCTATATTTGGCCTGCAGATTCAAATACAGGTATATTTTACTCAGGCCTACATCCCCATTGCACTATCGCCATCCCACTCTGTGACGTCAAACTAAGTCACAATGACTATATTAGGAAATGAAATGGTTCTTCTCTGCCCGTAAAGAATATATTCAATATAAGATGTTTATTTAAAGGCTCCCCATTGGATGCGTGGTTAGAATCATAGCAAGGCGGTATGTGATTCACTAATTATCTAGAAATAGAAAAAAAAAATAAAAAAATAAAAAAAAGAATATCAGAATGATTAAAAGTTACAGTATTATAAGAAAACAATGCTGTAAATTACTGTTTTGCTATTATAACCACTATCCCTTGAGTATCAGCATTTCTTGTGTCTCGGACTCGAATATTCCGTATTAAATCCTGCTAAAGGTTTTTCTACATTTATGGCAAAGTTTTCATTATACACTAAAATAAATGATTAAGCTACATGTAGCTGTCACTGAAACTCTATTTAACTGTTATATGTATTGTTTTTGTGTTATTTAATCGAATATATTCCACTGTTAAATGTAGTTTTTGTGTTATCTATTTAATATATTTCACTGTTAAATGTATTGTTTTTGTGTTATTTAATTAAATATATTTCACTGATAAATGTAGTTTTTGTGTTATTTAATTAAATATATTTCGCTAATAAATGTATTTTTTTGTGTTATTTAATCAAATATATTCCACTGTTAAATGTAGTTTTTGTGTTATTTTATCAAATATATTTCACTGTTAAATGTATTGTTTTTGTGATATTTAATTAAATATATTTATTTCACTGTTAAATCTACTGTTTTGTGTTATTTTATTGCACTAAGCCATGGCAATATGTCCCAAAATGTTGACAAATCTAGATGGATAGATGGAGATCTAGTTCAAGTCCGAAAGTATGATTGGATGTTTGAGATTACTCAACTTATCAAATGAACAGCCAAATATTAGCCCCATTCCACCAATAGATATATCATTAAAGAGTACACAAAGCAGACGTAAAAGGTCAGATAATTGTATATAGAATACTCTACATCATTCTGATTGGTCCCTCAGCTATCACATGACCCCTAAAATGTGTCCCCAGGTCTGGTCCAGCCAATCCAAGCACATGTGTTCTGTATCAACTTCGTAACAACAGGACACATTGTGATGGGCCATACGTAATATCTGTTGATATTGAATCATCAATTAGCATTGAGATACCAAAACTGGTGAGAATGGTAAACCAAGGATCTAACCAGGACACAGACCTTCAGCATCGCCTCTGTTTGACTATTTCTCTTCAACACCTATTCTTCCATCTCATATAGAGATCTGCACAGGACCGTCAAAGAGCCCCTATAGCCATGCCCATATCAGTTCCTGCAGGCAACCGTCGGCCCTGTGGACGTACTGGATGGATAGGACAAGACTCACCTGAGGGGATAGATTTGACCCCCCCCCCCCCCCCTCCCCCCCTCCCTCCTCATGTTGCTTTGCATGCAGCCCTCAGCTGCGATTATAAGAGAGGGTTTATTCTGAGTCGTGTCAGAATTTAAATTTGGTATGCAGGGTAATCTCAAAGAAAATGCATAATTATTCTAGGACAATCAAATTTCATAAAACAGGAAAATGTATATATGGGTCAAATAACAGCATTCCCATTATGGTTTCTGCATTACAGTTTTCGAGTTTTAGAGCTAAAATAGGAATTACATTTACATCATCCCTTTTTTAGATGATCATATGTAACATTCTAAAACTGAATGCAGTAAACCAAGAATAAATAACAATTCTTCTTCTTCTCTTCTTCTTCTTCTTCTTCTTCTTCACAAAATCTCAAGAAAGACATCTTGGTGTGTAGGTGTAGAACCTCAATAAATCTTCATTTCCAGTTCAGTTGTGTTTTCAAATGATAAAGAACATGTACTTTTGTAGCATGTAATTTTCTCACAAATCTTTAGCCTAGCTATAGACCTCTGCTCAATGGCCACAGTCCTCACAGGCCAGAAAATTAACTTACAATAAATCAGCTGAAAAAAAAACTCTCTTCTGTTAGAATCTAGGCCAATAAAGTTGACCTTTCACTGGGTAGGTCAGACAGGCCAGATTGGAGGAGTTGGGGTGGGTCATCGAAGGTCAGAGGTTAGAAAGGTCAGACGATCTGATAATATAGCCCCATATGGGATGAGGACGTCCCCCCAATATATCTGTCTCAATAACTCGGGGCAACTTTGCTTCACCTTTATCTATAGCCAGCATTGTAGGGGAGTAACTGGCAAGGTATTGATCGGGGTACACTGCAATGGTATAATTTACACAGCCACTTCAAATATCGTTCAAAATATTGCCACTCTGACACTTTGTCACTCTCTGTCATACCTGAATTACATCTGTCTACACTAGTTTTACAATGATCTACAGTTTTTAATGTAATGAGATACTGTAAAGTTAAGTGTATAACTGAATTCAAATAGAATACAAATGAATTGGCACATATATACCGTAACTGTAAATAGCTCCATCATATTTTAGTGGAATGCTTTCAATGCAAAAATAAGATTACAGCTAAAATAAGATTACTGATAAAATAAATTCCCTGCTAAAATAAGATTACTGCTAATTAAGTTCCTTGTTAAAATAAGATTACAGCTAAAACAACTTTACCTCTAAAATAAGATTACTGCTTAAATAAGTTTATCGCTAAAATAAGATCACCGCTTATATATGTTAACCACTAAAATAAGATTACCGCTAAAACAATTCTACTGCTAAAATAAGTTAACCACTAAAATAAGTGTATCTCTAAAATAAGTTTAGTTTACTGCTAAAATTATTTTACTGCTAAAATAAGATTACCACAAATATACACTCTTATTGAAAGTTATCCTCTTAAAAAAACTTTACCACTTAAAGAAGATTACATCTAAAATAAGATTACCCCTAAAAGAAGTTAACTGCTAAAATAAGTTAACTGCGAAAAAAAAAAGTTTCATGCTAAAATAAGTGTATACTGCTAAAATAAGATTGCCACTAAAATATGTATGTTTTCATTAGTAAAAAACTCAGCTAAAACTTAAAATCTAAAATAAATTGTTGCAAATAAAACATGTGATCAACTGAACTTTAGCTTTTGAGATGTTGACCCCAATTTAACTGGTGTAGCAGTGTGACTATCAATCAGTTGTAGCAGTTTATAGATTATTTTATATGGTTGGCCACCTGATCTTACGATAAGTAACCTTGGCCTTTACACATTTCTGCCAATCAAATGTCATTAAAGTACATTATAACAGACATTTCATATGTCCAAAATAAGTCTTACTTCAGACTGCATATTTCTGCGATAAAACAAACTTGCAGTGAGTTGAGTGATATTTCACAAGCTTTCTACAGAAGACAAATTTTATAACATCTGAAATTCCACAGTCTTTTTTTTCTACAGAAAAGAAATTTTATAACACCTGAAATTCTGGTAATTTTTGTTTTTCAACAATTCAAGGATCTTACATGAATTTCCATATTTCATATGAAATCTATGCATGATACAATTAAGCAATAGTTTATTTTAATGAACCTCTGAATTTCACATAAGATAAAAAACAAATGAAAAATTCTGCTGTCATTATAAGGTAACAATGATATGTTCCTGCCTGACATATACAAATATACTTGATATGCTTTTGAAATCCAGTATTATAAAATTTGAAAATTTATTGAATTGTGGGTTTTGACATTTTTTTGGACCAATTTAAAGTTTGTTTAGTGGCCTTCTATAAATAATTAAGTTGGTATGCATCGCTGGAAGGACGAGACGGCTGTATGATGCTGTTTACTGTTATTCAGTTTTGCCTCTACTCTAGCAATAACTCTCAATTTGAATCGACAGGTGCCAATAAATTTTTCCTTTTGTAAATCATTTGCAAATATTTGTGAACAAATCGCTTTGTTAAGATTGATATAAGTAATATTTCCACTCCCTGTTTTTCAATTACATCCCTACTTGGTGTTATATAACACATGTGCCTACAACAAAATGTATGTATAGTGGGTGTTGCAACACTGATGGCAGGATAGTTCTACAATAAACTATTTTTTTAACACCTGACACAGTCTAGCACGGTATAGAAGTTTACCTTTAGTCCGGTTCCAGCACAGGCTATCCCAAGGGCCATGGCCGCTCCGAAGCGTACATGCGGATTGTAACTCTCCGACAACAGTGACACTACACTTGGGCATTGCTCAGGTGTTCTATAAAAAAAAATAAAAAAAATAAATGATCATTAAAACAGTTAACAGGTGCTTGCTAGGCTAATATACATTATAGTACACACAAAGTACGTGAGTAATGAAAATATTTCTAAAAGTATAAAAAAAAAAAAAAAAAAATCAGAATGAGGAGTTTTTATATAGCTTACTAAGCTTCCAGAAAGTACATAGACATTTTTTAGGTGTCTATTGGTACATACCGCTTGTAAATATTGTATAAGTATAATGTTCACAGTGAATCATTAGGTACATATAAGGGGAAGATTATTAAATGATTTATAACAGATTGGTGAGAGTCTGTCTTATTAATAACAATTTATGTGTCTGGATCTAAGGTCTAAACCTGGTCGACATTATACATACTATAGTCTATGTCAAAAGGCCCATGGGGTCTAAAAGATATTCATGCTGCATTTAACTGCATTTGTTGTAGAACTGTGAAATAATTGGTATGATAAAAGAATTACAAGTACAGTGGAACCTCTATATACCGAACATGCATGGGACATGACTATTTGTTCGGTTTATAGAGGGTTCGGTTTGGAGAAGTTGATCGAAAAATGACCGGTCAAATTCCGGATATAATTGGTTGGACGATGTTTTATTAGAATGCACCCGATTACAAAACGGCACGTACATACTTAGACAATTTGGATTGTCTGAATAATATGCATATTATGAAAGTTAATCAATGTTTATATTGCAGAATATATAAGAAAGGCAAATGACTATAACAATAGTTTTAAACAGTATTTTCACATGTACAACTACACTTTACGATCGGCCTACATTTTGTTACATCCGGTGAAGCTTCGTCATGTGGATGGGGCCAATGGTCCGATACAGAATATTTTACACATCAAATAATATTAAAGGGTGTGAAGATATTTTGTTTCAATATCAATTACAATTGATCAGATGATACTGGTCGTATTTCCGACATCGCTGTTGTCTAAAAAAAACATCACGGGCTTCTTTACGAAAACAACCCCTTTTGGGCCTCATTTAAATTAAATGCGAAACTCAGGCTTCTAGCTCTACTTGCATTGAGAAGATAAACGAACCGACGCGCTTCAATGAAGTGTGGCATTGTTTCATAATTGTCGTGTTGATTATACACTAGGCCTTCCGTCATAATGCCCCCTTGGAGTATATATTGGATACCTGTACAAAACACCTACGTAGGTCCCGGGGCAATAAGGCTTCACACAATACCCGTCACAGTTGTTGTTTCACGGTTGACTGGCCTGACCTCGTGTCATAATCGCTCAGGTAAGGCCGGTTTTCAGAAGTAATTTTTGGTATATTTTAACAGGAACCGGACACAAAATCAGTGCGGTGTTCGGAATTCAGAGGGATCGGTATTTGGAAGTTTTTTAATACTATAATAAAGAAGGACCAATTCCGTACAATGACAATTCGTTCGGTATTCAGAGGTGTTCGGTTTTTAGAAGGTTCGGTTTTCGGAAGTTGCACTGTATTACTTTCATTAGGAAGTATATTTACACCAAAGATGGTTTTATACATGTGGACATCAAAGAAATGATGGCAGTATATTTGTCTGGACAGAGTGGAATGAAAGTTCAGGACAATTATTCTTAAGAAGGTAGAAGATCTATGTACCAAAATATGTAATATCACTTTCCTTTTCACAAGTTGAACTACCCTGTACACAAAGTTATAGGTGGGAATGTTAGTCATTAGTAGAAGTTGTCATTTGTAGAAGTTTGACATTAGTAGAAGATTGCATAGTAGTGAAAGGTCTCGACAATTTTAGCCTATGTGGTTTGCTTCATATACTGCGATTGAATTCTTTATAGTGAGATGTTTTGGCAAGGACATATGTATACAAATATAAGTATATATCCAACGAAATGAGCATGATAATGATTTACACCTATTTGTGTTAATGCCTATCTGAAACGAAAATTTAGCCAACAACCAAACATTGATGGCTCCTGGTATAGGATGGTAAACCACAAACTTATTTCAAACTGTGAAATATATATCTAAACAATATCTATCAAGCTGTGTATTATATTACAACTCGTTTTCTGATGTTATAAGTAAATGAATTACAAGATTTGGCAGCAAAGGAGCTTGGGTAAATCAACAGAATCATATGTAGAAATAGACTAGTAGGATAAAAAAAAAAAAAAAATCCCAACATTCTGCAGCAAGTTATTACATCCTGCCATCAAATTTAGATAAATTCTGACCTCTACTTAAAGCATGACCTCTGTGATTATATGAATGACCTCTAAAAGTACGAGTATCTCTCCAAATGTTATATGCCCTCCTGGGTACAGAACTAATGGGCAGATAACTCTAGTCAGTGCTTATCATATTGATGTTGGTGTAAGAGATTTGTGATACTGTTCCTACTGTTATAAAGAGATGCACACCCCCTGAGTGTCACATTCCACACAGCCACACCGTAACAGAAGTAGTTATTTTATTACTTATCTTCTCTTATCACAAGAACTCCGGTTCTACTTAGAAACAAAATGCTTTAATAGATTCTTTCGGATATATTATACATTTCTAGGGGTTTTTTCTTCAGGTTTCAATTCGGTTTCAAAAGGGGTCTTTGATAAGTAAAACAAAATAGATACCAGTTTCAGTTTAAGAAAGATGTGTATTTCCTGAAACAAAATCAGAATGACGTTAATTTGTGTGAAGCTTTTGTTTCCGGTGCCAAGCTTTTATAGATTTTTTTTATAATATTTAAATCCCTGAATTGATGTGTAGATCTTTTTCTAAAAGTTAAGACAAATTAAATCATTACTTCCATCAGATATACATGAAATTTTCAACTTGATATGAACTATAACTGTATCACATGAGAGGAAAAATGCAAAAACCAAACCAGAATTTGAACCTAGAACCTCCAAATTTTAGATGGATGTTCTAACCATTTAATCTTCCTGGCCAGCAACGTTTTGACTAGTAAAGTTCCACTACAAAGTCTAAAACCTCAAAGACACACATAACATCTTACATAACTGGAGAGGGAAAAGGCAATGATGTATAAGGAACTCAAACCGGTACCTCCAAACTCAAAACGGAAGCTCTAACTATTTGAGCTACCAGAAACCAATGTTGAGCCCAGTTCGGTTCCGTTACATTCCTCACTCCTTTAACGAAGTCTTTAACCCAGAACACACACACAAGACCCTAAACCATGTATGTGGGTTAGTTTGATGCCAAATGCTAATCGAGATCGAGGGAAAATGCAATAACCAGACGGGACTCAAACCCAGGACTTCTGAACTGTAGACAGACGATTTAACCATTTGAGCTACCTGGCAACCAATGTTCAGCCCAGTCCAGTTACACGTGTATACCAATTATACAAATTTAATTTACAAACCTAAAGAAAACTTTTGAGATTTCATTTTGGTAGATTTTCATACACCATAAGTTTATTTTCATCAATATTTCCATACACCACAGCTTTATTTTCATCAATATTTCCATACACCACAGCTTTATTTTCATCAATATTTCCATACACCACAGCTTTATTTTCATCAATATTTCCATACACCATAAGTTTATTTTCATCAATATTTCCATACACCACAACTTTATTTTCATCAATATTTCCATACACCACAGCTTTATTTTCATCAATATTTCCATACACCACAACTTTATTTTCATCAATATTTCCATACACCACAACTTTATTTTCATCAATATTTCCATACACCACAGCTTTATTTTCATCAATATTTCCATACACCACAACTTTATTTTCATCAATATTTCCATACACCATAAGTTTATTTTCATCAATATTTCCATACACCATAAGTTTATTTTCATCAATATTTCCATACACCACAACTTTATTTTCATCAATATTTCCATACACCACAACTTTATTTTCATCAATATTTCCATACACCACAGCTTTATTTTCATCAATATTTCCATACACCACAACTTTATTTTCATCAATATTTCCATACACCACAACTTTATTTTCATCAATATTTCCATACACCACAGCTTTATTTTCATCAATATTTCCATACACCACAACTTTATTTTCATCAATATTTCCATACACCATAAGTTTATTTTCATCAATATTTCCATACACCACAACTTTATTTTCATCAATATTTCCATACACCACAACTTTATTTTCATCAATATTTCCATACATCACAACTTTATTTTCATCAATATTTCCATACACCACAACTTTATTTTCATCAATATTTCCATACACCACAGCTTTATTTTCATCAATATTTCCATACACCACAGCTTTATTTTCATCAATATTTCCATACACCATAAGTTTATTTTCATCAATATTTCCATACACCACAACTTTATTTTCATCAATATTTCCATACACCACAACTTTATTTTCATCAATATTTCCATCAGGTATTCAGAATCAAATCTGTATGTCATGAGATAAATTGTATTTAATGAGATGGAGACAGTTTTTCGTGACAAGATGATGTTTTAGGGATGAGACAGTGACATTGTTTAGTCTGTATAATAGGAATGTAGACCACAATTTATATAACAAGGAAATCAATGGCCACCCACACAGTTCAAAATGTCATCAATCAAAGCCCTCCACAAAAAATTCCACTCAGTACAGTATCTGAAATTGAAATGTATTGTTTAATGAGCTATGATGAGGATGGCTAAAATGAGGTGAAAATGAAGCCTTCCTCTTCTGATACAGACCAGCTCCATGAAATCATTACAGCCACCACCCCAGACAACGTTATATGATCGGTCATATGATCGGTCATCCAGTGGTTGATATCAGTGGCCAGCCTCTTTAGCATAGCAGATCATATTGTCAAAACATTGATTTTTATATGCATGGCACTTGTTGTCCATCTTGTTATTTTTCGGACCGGCTTGCCTCACAGATTAAATAAAATATTCTTTATTTCATGTCAACAACCGTATCAGTAACGAAATCAAACAATTGGCTCCTAAGGTTATACAATAGCCAGTATCACTGTGACAATCGTAATGGTTCGGACTGCCTGTTGTATGGTATCAGTGGACAAATCGAGATTGCTTCCTAACAGTGCTGAGATTTTACATAATGACCTCCTCAACAGTCAGCTTCTCATAAAGCTATCAACCCATCTCACATGCCAAACAAACCAAGAATACAGCCCTTGGTCAGTGACTTTTCCTGAAACATCAAAGAAGCTGATTGCCCTGTTTGGATGAGCAGTCAGAGCTGTGGAGGAGGTTCCCTATTTGATTTGGGGTACTAACAGAAAGTACATGTGCACTAATATGTCCTGACATGTCAGCTAATAAAGCCAATGTCTATACAATTGGAAAGTTTTCATCCATTATTTCATCTTCATGTTTATCACAGTGTAAGCTTCCATGATGGTTGATGAATGGGTATTGATACTCATGTGTTACCCCAATAACTAAAACTCGTAACAGACACATACTATTTACTGGTAAGCACTAGTTTATAGTTCTTATTGTTTGTGCACTTTTTATAATTATAGGACTACATTTTATAATGAACCTCCATATAGGAAGCAAATCTCTGCATCAGCATTACATTATTTTTGCACCATATACAAAATAGGCATCAAAAGTGCTCCTTATGACCTTGACCTTTGACCTAAGGTACAGCTACATTACCTATGGGTGTATCTCTGAACGCCAACATTTTGAATTCACCTGTAGGGCAGTTTGTTTTGATAGTGATTATAGTCTTTTTCCAAAAAGGAGTCTCAATGCCAACAGGTAAATTTACCTGTAAATGTTTACTGTTGATACTCACTTGTAGGTAAATTGAAGGATTTTAAATTAAACAGCATATACTTATATGTGTATTTTTTTCTAAAGTTTAATATATCATTTCTAAAAAAATGCAATACAATATTATATTTCTGAATATGATTTTTATGTCAAAAATTATTATTTGAATTTATCACAGTCTTAAAATTAAAGTCTTTAATTATAACTGTTTATTTTCCCCAAAAAATGTTTAATGCGATAAATGAAATAGTGAAATATATACAGCTTTATATAGAAAAGTATATCCAAACAGCAATATACATATAATTATACACTCTGTACATATAAGTTGAGTGCACATTCGTTGAATTTTAATACTGGTAGATACGCCATGTGAAAGTTATGAAGATGTAGATGAAAATCATCTTATATTGTTGTGTCAATTTATTCAGAATCAAGAGTTACAATATATCTACTCATACTTTTATTACCGACCATCGGTTTACAAAGTAACGGAATTTTGGAAGATATTGATTCATGCTAAGCTTAGGAGAAAATCACTTTTAAATAGCTAATATATCATTTATATTTGCCATCTTTATAACGTAATGTGTTTTTGTCTTGTAGTTTACAAATACTAGATGCTTATGCAAAGCGTACGATTTTCAAATGAACTCCATTTAGATATATAACATTAAATTTCCTACTTTTCAAAACGTGATTATGTATACAGTCCAACCCGGCTATGACGAATTTCAGGGGACCCCTCAAATGTTTTCGTACTATACGGGTTTCGTATTATGTTGGGTCGTATTTCCAATGTGCAACACCATGTATGCACGCACAGCACATGTGCACACGTTTCACGTTGTCAAGGCATTCGAGGGCCTCGCGATCTGTGACGCATGTAAACTTCCGGGTCAGTTCCATCATCATCGTCATCTTTGCTCTCGATGAGCTCTGTTCCTTTCACAGAATTGATGTCAGCCTCAGTAATCTTCTCTGATGTGACAATACTAATATCAAAGGTATACTCATTACTTAAATTATTTTTTTTATCTATTATTCCTGTTTTTAAAAATAATGGTAGTTTGTTCGATCCCCGTTTAAATGAATATGCTAATAAAATTGAACTCATTCTCGAAAATCAGGAAGGGTTTCGAAGAATTGTTTTGCGCCTTTATAGATTTTGAAAAGGCGTTTGATAGTGTATGGCGAATTGGTCTTTTTTGGAATAAATCTTTGATCAATAATATCAATAACATCGATGCAAATGTTTTCGAATTATTAAAAATTTGTACAATTGTATCAAGGCCCAAGTAAGTAAAGATGGTGTATTCTCAACTGTATTTTTGAGTTCTTCCGGGGTCCGACTAGGCGATAATCTATCTCCGTTTTTAAGATTAAGAAATAACCACGTTTTTTAATCACATAAAATATTAGTTTGTTGTTAAATCATGATAATTGTACATATTGTATTTTGAATGAAATTTACAGATTTTTGTCTCAAGAAATTGAAAAAGCTTATCCAAAATCTAATTAGCTAGAGTTTGTAAAACAGGAACTTTTTGAACTTGGATTGGGTTTTATATGGATGCGACTTGCTCCTCAGTTTATTACCTTTGATCAAACAACGTTTAGAGGATCAAGCTAAGTAAACTATATTTAACTCTTTGAACATTTCTAGTAAATGTGATCTGTATAAGTACATATATATAAAAACATGATGTTATTACATGGTACATTGTATCATATATTTGTTACCATTTATTGAATGTGGGCATGTACAAAAAGCTGGGAAAAAATATATTTATGATATATTCCTAGTGAAACACATGTAAATCTCAGTTGACTGTACAGGTAAAAAAGGACAACTTATATGAAACAGTATATAATTGCATCCCCATTGTTTCCTGAAACAACACCTATCTATTGTTTAAAAAAATGTTGGCGTTCAGAGAACACCCCTTACCTATATGTCTCCTGGGTGTTCCAGAACACTCCAGCTGGGTAACCGTCTGTACATACCACACTTAGTCCCCCTAAATATCTTGCAGTAATTTTCACTCAGGTGTTTTACTAAAAACACAAATTGAACCTATCAAATACCCATCTAGGATGTTTTAACCTCATTCAAAACTCATAAATTTCGACCAGACATCACAACATATTTAGCACACAGAGAAACTACATGTTGTAAGACTTGTTTCAATTAGTAACCAACACAAATGCTTTGAAGTAGGGCTCAGCCAATCAGCAGCCCGGGGAGGGTCAGTCTACGAGGAGGGGTCAAGGGCCCCCAATATAGAAAGCATCCTCTTACATTATTTTACCTGGAGGTATCTAGCCGATGCACTATTTAAACTTTACTTGTCAGAGCTATCATTTTACTTTAAGCATAACCCACTTGTATACTTTTAGATCTCTTTAATTGCTATGACAATAAACAACTCAGAAGTGAGAACCAAGTGCTGTAATCTTTTGTTATTTATATACAAAGATTTCTTTTGTTTCTTTGATGATAGCCCCTACTTCTTCAGTTTCTTTAAGACAACACAACACAGTTATATTTATTCTTATTACTATGACACCAGCCCTGTACTCTTTATCTTTTGTTACTATGACACCAGCCCTGTATTATTTATGTTACTATGACAACAGCCATGTACTTTTTATTTTGTTACTATGACAACAGCCCTGTACTATTTATTTTTGTTACCATGACAACAGCCCTGTACTATTTATTTTTGTTACCATGACAACAGCCCTGTACTATTTATTTATGTAACTATGACAACAGCCCTGTACTATTTATTTTTGTAACTATGGCCTAACAGTGTGTTAAAGTTTGGTTACAAATCAGTGTGTGCCTTCTGTGACGTATAATAATCTGACAGCCTTAAATCTGCATCCAGCATCCTTCCATCTTGTTTTTGTATTATTCAGAATTTTTTCCTGATAATCAATGCCTAATACTTCCTGTGATGGGTGTGCAGCTGTGCACTGACCTTGTGTAGAATTCAAGTCAGCATGCAGCCTCTAAACAGCGAAGAGTTTGCTGGTGAAAACGTTTCCAGATCAATGGTGTTGAAGATTTATTAGCCCTGTCCCTGCCTGATATCAGTGTAATTACATATGGAGAATACTGCGATTGCCCTCATATTGCTAATTGTTATGAAAAACATTCACCAATCTAATTGTTTTACAGTGTTAGTGAGAACACTCCAATACTATACCAATCAGTCATTATTAGAAAACAAATCTGTTACCTATCACAGAGGGTAAACAATTACTGAAAATACTTCAATTCTCACAATTACTGAAAATACTTCAATTATCACGGGAGGAATGTCCCCTAGTTACCAGAGTGTTACAATAACAACCAAAAACATTCACTCCCAAGTTCTTATATGTCAGATAAGACATCTACTTCCAAGTTTCCTTATGTAGATCAGACATTTACACCAAGTTTTAATTATTATATCAGATAAGACATTTACACCAAATTTTAATTATTATATCAGATAAGACATTTACACCAAGTTTTAATTATTACGTCAGATAAGACATTTACACTAAGTTTTGATTATTATATCAGATAAGACATTTACACCAAGTTTTGATTATTATATCAGATAAGACATTTACACCAAATTTTAATTATTATATCAGATAAGACATTTACACCAAGTTTTAATTATTATATCAGATAAGACATTTACACCTAAGACATTTACACCTAAGTCTTGTTACGTCAGATAAGACATTTACAGTAAGTCTTGTTACGTCAGATAAGACATTTACACCTAAGTCTTGTTACGTCAGATAAGACATTTACACCTAAGTCTTGTTACGTCAGATAAGACATTTACACCTAAGTCTTGTTACGTCAGATAAGACATTTACACCTAAGTCTTGTTACGTCAGATAAGACATTTACAGTAAGTCTTGTTACGTCAGATAAGACATTTACATTCTGAATTTGTTTAGCATGACTGATGACCTAGATTAACTGGGATACATGTGAGTTGCGACCTTTCTGTACTGAGGTATTGGGTTATATAATATTACCATCACCTAGTACAATAATATCCCAATTATATCAGTAATACCTTATTAAGTATTCATGTAGCAGGTGCTTCATTACTACATTTACCAGGATGTTATCAGAAATCCAGAAATTAGGTAAAAGGAAACTCAGAAATCACATCAAAGTTTGACTTAATTCAGTTACAACAGTACATTTGTATAGGTGAACAATAGTGATTGTGTCAATAATCCCTCTTCACATGTAGAATTATAACATCTTAATATGTATACACGGATGGTCAATAAAGACTAAAATGTACTCAGGAATAGGAACATTACCAGTGTGTAACTATGTACGTCTCGCACCTGTTTCACTTTGCCATTGTAGTTATTTTAAAGCAAACTTCAAAATTCACTAAAATTTGTGTATTATTGGTTGAAATAACATTGATACTTTTTGAGAGACTGACCAAACTTTGAAGTGAGATTCCCAGCATCCCTAATTTCCAGAGTCACTGGACCATAAAGTGTGGACGATATTTGTAAATGAAGGCTGTGTTGAGATGTCCACTTTGTGATGGGATCTAACTATATACCAAATTCAGTTAAAGTTGGAGTTACACTTTTTAAGAAACGGATTGAAATGCAAACCTTTTAAATAAAATGTTGAAGCAACCGTCGTCACAGCCGGAAAAGTAACCATTGTCTAACTTCATGACTTTGTTACAGGCGAGAGAAAACTCAAAATGGTAAAAGAAACCATAGGGAATCTACTTATGAAATTTGATGAAATTTGAGAAATATTGATGTAGTACTTCTTTATATGATGATAAGAATTGTTAAAGGATGGACAATAAACGGAGTGAACCCAAACCACGGATGCAGAGCGACTTGAACAGAAACATTCAGTACTCGTACATATTTAACTTCATGAATTCAGTTGACAGACATATTACATTTGATGAATTCAGTATAGAAATATTGAACCTCATATGTCTGAGTACATCAGAATTCTATCCATGCCCACAGTATACAGAGCTAAGTAAGCCTGACGATTGATGATTGATGAAAGCTGTCACCATGTACAACAGTGATACTAGCACACATCTCACACTGAAATAAGTAAGTTTTATCAGCACCTCAGTAAAGTGGTTTCTTTTCTTTCTTTTTTTCAATCTTTCGCTGACCCTAGGTACCCTGCCCCAGGTTATTAATTAGAGAAGTCTGGGTGAGGCCATTGAGACCTGTAAGAGGTTCATATCACAGCTTCTCTCCTCGTTATCTGATGTTAAAAATGTTTCACCTTTTTTCACCTGGACATACTTATATGAGTTAGCTTCAATGAAATGACTTTTCCTTAAAACCACATAAAAATCTAATTACATTACTTTGGTTCAATAAAAATGTTACTTCGGTTCAATTAAAAATGTATGTGTTTTGAAATATGTACATTGTCTTTCTCTGTTGTAAAAACGTTTCAACATTTCTTAAGCTTTCATCTATAATAGAAGCGTGGGCCATGATGACCTTATCTATAGTTAGACACCCAGTAACGGCTCACTTAATACGGTAATATACTTTGGTGTTCAGACGAATTTGATTTTAATGAATAATAGACTTTACACCTATCACCTATTCTACATGATTGGGTCAAACCTTCAACATTTCTGGAGGATTCTATTATCACGAATAAGGTAACAGGCTGGATACTGACAGACCCACATCATACGCTGATGACAGGTGAATATTCGTCAGGTGTAAAACAGTCGAATTACACCAAAGGCATGGCGGCGAAATCACACACCAGGTAATTACAAATTAATATTTAATATAATACTTACTTGTGTACTTAGGATTCTCTAGTAATGTATTCCTCAAAGGTCTAAACAATTATTAAAATAACTATAGTCTATGAAGTATATCCTCTAACATCAATAGTACATAACAAATCACTTGCTGTGACATACAATAATTTTCTCTCTAATGACCTCTGAATTTCTAATATATTCAATATATTTAAGAATCAAGAATCAAGAATAGGGAACAATTTCCATTTATTATGAAAATTATGCTTTACCAGGATATTCTTGACGGTAAAATTTCTGCCATTTTGGTTCATTACGCATTGTCTCTTCGTGTGACATCACAAAATCTTCACGAATTTGTGATGTCATTTTAACACCATTTTATGGCATTTGAGGTCATATTGTAGAAGTTATTTATGACAAATGTGTGTTTATTCGTTTACTTATTTAGTAAGTATATGTACGATAAATATTTAAAATGTGTAGAAGTGATTGTGTTTTGGTACTTTTAAGACACTTTTTTGAGATGTTATCAATCGCATTAATTTGCCTACATCTGTCAAAGGAAATCATTATCTATCACCATAAATCTAAAGTGAACTAGTTTCTATATATTCTAAGCTCAGTAGTCAGTGTCAAGAGTTCGCAGACGGGTCAAATTTAAACTCCAGATCATTTTACAGCTGATCAGTAAATGCATTGTACAAATATTGCATGTAATGCAGTTAAAAAAAACATTACCATGTACCTTTCCTGGGTTCAAATTCAAAAGTACTCCCCCCACCCCGCCCTAAGAATTTTATATCTTATACATTTTACTACTTATTCATGATAATGGCTCACATCAAGTTAAATCTAACAATGTATACAAAGTCATTTTCAATATTCAAATTTCCCCATTGTAGTTATCTTCATGTTAAATGAACCTTGTCAACAAAACACACACTACTTTATATATATATTAGAAATCGAGGTTCAATTTCCTAAAGATTTATAAAACATGTCTTGTGAGCTAAAATGATAAATTTGTGACCTGCTTTATCAGTGTTAGTTGGACTGGAATCAAACATCAAGCTGATTTGAAATCTAAAATGGTGATGTTCGTTTTGACTAGGATTCTGTGGTGACATGTCGTCCATGTTGTTGTGATGCTTTTATTAAAACAATGATACCTCCACTATAGGTATAATTATTACACAACCAATGGGTTTTCATTACACTGACAACAGCTATCTTCATCTTAATTACTCACCTATATTGTAATATATAACATGAGATTATACTGATGGCTAAGAGACTTATTTTAACAACTGCTATAAAGAAAGTGCTTTACGATCCCTGCTTTACATTACATGGAAGAATCACTCCTTGTCCGAGTACTGTTTGTTAGAGGCTAAATTGGTTCTGGTCAGAGCTTTGTGTGACTAAAATCATAATTCAAATCCCCAGACATCCAGATGATGCCAAAATAGGTGACACGGATACAATGACCCTTAAACAGTGCTGTAACTTTGTGACAAATGATGGCTATACAGGCACCATAACTATAATCTGTGTTACATATAATGTTAGCTATGATTTACTATCAATTGTGTGTTCAACAGAGGGGAGTGGTATTTGACAGTGGGATAAAAGTGGTGTTTAAAATATTGAGATAGGAGTAGTATTTGAGGGTGAGATAGGAGTGGTATTTGAGAAAGAGATAGGAGTGGTATTTGACAGTGAGATAGGAGTGGCGTTTAACAGTGAGATAGGAGTGGTATTTGAGGATGAGATAGGAGTGGTATTTGACAGTGAGATAGGAGTGGTGTTTGACAGTGAGATAGGAATGGTGTTTGACAGTGAGATAGGGGTGGTATTTGAGGGTGAGATAGGGGTGGTATTTGAGGGTGAGATAGGAGTGGTATTTGACAGTGAGATAGGAGTGGTGTTTGAGGGTGAGATAGGAGTGGTATTTGACAGTGAGATAGGGGTGGTATTTGAGGGTGAGATAGGAGTGGTATTTGACAGTGAGATAGGAGTGGTAGTTGAGAGTGAGATAGGGGTGGTATTTGACAGTGAGATAGGGGTGGTATTTGACAGTGAGATAGGAGTGGTATTTGAGGGTGAGATAGGAGTGGTGTTTGACAGTGAGATAGGAGTGGTATTTGAGGGTGAGATAGAGGTGGTATTTGAAAGTGAGATAGGAGTGGTATTTGACAGTGAGATAGAAGTGGTATTTGAAAGTGAGATAGGAGTGGTATTTGAAAGTGAGATAGGAGTGGTATTTGACAGTGAGATAGGAGAGGTATTTAAAGGTGAAATAGGAGTGGTATTTGATGGTGAGATAGGAGTGGTATTTAACGGTGAAATAGGAGTGGTATTTAACGGTGAAATAGGAGTGGTATTTGACGGTGAAATAGGAGTGGTATTTGACGGTGAGATAGGAGTGGTATTTAACGGTGAAATAGGAGTGGTATTTGATGGTGAGATAGGAGTGGTATTTGACAGTGAGATGGGAGTGGTATTTAACGGTGAAATAGGAGTGGTATTTAACGGTGAAATAGGAGTGGTATTTGACAGTGAAATAGGAGTGGTATTTAACGATGAAATAGGAGTGGTATTTGATGGTGAGATAGGAGTGGTATTTGACAGTGAGATAGGAGAGGTATTTGACAGTGAAATAGGAGTGGTATTTAACGGTGAAATAGGAGTGGTATTTAACGGTGAAATAGGAGTGGTATTTGACGGTGAGATAGGAGTGGTATTTAACGGTGAAATAGGAGTGGTATTTGACAGTGAGATGGGAGTGGTATTTAACGGTGAAATAGGAGTGGTATTTAACGGTGAAATAGGAGTGGTATTTGACAGTGAAATAGGAGTGGTATTTAACGATGAAATAGGAGTGGTATTTGATGGTGAGATAGGAGTGGTATTTGACAGTGAGATAGGAGAGGTATTTGACAGTGAAATAGGAGTGGTATTTAACGGTGAAATAGGAGTGGTATTTAACGGTGAAATAGGAGTGGTATTTGACGGTGAGATAGGAGTGGTATTTAACGGTGAAATAGGAGTGGTATTTGATGGTGAGATAGGAGTGGTATTTGACAGTGAGATAGGAGTGGTATTTGACAGTGAGATGGGAGTGGTATTTAACGGTGAAATAGGAGTGGTATTTAATGGTGAAATAGGAGTGGTATTTGACAGTGAGATAGGAGTGGTATTTAACGATGAAATAGGAGTGGTATTTGATGGTGAGATAGGAGTGGTATTTGACAGTGAGATGGGAGTGTTATTTAACAGTGAGACAGGAGTGTTATTTAACAGTGAGATATAGGTGTTATTTGAGGGTGAGATAGGAGTGGTATTTGAGAGTGAGATAGGAGTGGTATTTGACAGTGAGATGGGAGTGTTATTTAACAGTGAGACAGGAGTGTTATTTAACAGTGAGATATAGTTGTTATTTGAGGGTGAGATATAGGTGGTATTTGAGGGTGAGATAGGAGTGGTATTTGAGAGTGAGATAGGAGTGGTATTTGAGAGTGAGACAGGAGTGGTATTTGAGGATGAGATTGGGGTGGTATTTGACAGTGAGATAGGAGTGGTATTTGACAGTGAGATAGAGTGGTAATTGAGGGTAAGATAGGGGTGGTATTTGACAGTGAGATAGGAGTGGTATTTGAGGGTGAGATAGGGTGGTATTTGAGGGTGAGATAGGAGTGGTATTTGAGGGTGAGATAGGGGTGGTATTTGACAGTGAGATAGGAGTGGTATTTGAGGGTGAGATAGGGTGGTATTTGAGGGCGAGATAGAGGTGGTGTTTGACAGTGAGATAGGAGTGGTATTTGACAGTGAGATAGGGGTGGTATTTGAGGATGAGATAGGAGTGGTATTTGAGGATGAGATAGGAGTGGTATTTGAGGGTGAGATAGGAGTGGTATTTGAGGGTGAGATATAAGTGTTTATTTTATTTTAACAAGATAACTCTATTGAGAAAGTATTTGCAGGTAGGGTTGGTACATCAAGGAGACCACACTTATAAAACTAATCTAATTAAAACATAAGAACATTTTCCTGATGACAAATTTCATTATAAAATCTGACTTAAAGAGAGATGATCTGATTGAGGGTCACGTGAGAATCCAATCATTGATACAGATGGTTAGTAATTAGTGATAAAAAGAAAAACAAGAAAAAATATCCCTTTTTTTCGTGCTTCTCCTCCTGAATCCAACATCTCACGCAAACTCTAGCCTACTGACCAGACAGAGACATGTACTGTTGGAGTATTGGGAGCATGTTAGAGCTCCAGATCCCAATCAGGTAATGATTGTCAGAATTCTTTATTCTGAGAAATGAAGGGCAACTGAAGGGTCTGGATCAATTATCTCTTTAACCTAAAGGCTGAATGACATGTATAGCCAACATACTTCAAACCAGGCCCACATGCACAGCGTTAGCAGGTTTATAACGCTTTAACATGGTAAATATCAACACCATCATAAGTTGTTTGGTAGCCAGTTACAGCCAATTAGTCACCTAGGTTATCATGTCCTTCAAGTTAAGCTTACAGGAAAATGTTTTAAAATTTCTGTTGAACAGCTGAAGCTGATTAACAAAATTCAATAATGAGTATTTCAAAGAACTTTCAAATTTCATTAACAAAATGGTGCCTCAGATTTTGAAACATGCTAGTATGTTTTGTGTAGGTTATGTTATGTCCCACTGGAGTTCTAACCAGCCACCTCTCCCTCTCTGAACATACTATAACTATATAGGCTCAACAGAAATTCTCACCACCTGTAGATATTAAAACAAACAGTGATGATAGTAACATCGCAGTGTAATATTTGGTGTGTGTCCAGGTTAAAAGGTTTTAGTGCAAGAGACAGTGAAAGTTAGCCAATTTACAAGGCTGCATGGTGTGGTAGGATTTGGGGAGGGGTGGGGTTTGGTGTGGCAGGGTGGGGTGGGATTTGGGGTTGGGTTGGGTGGGGAGGGGTGGGGCAGGACAGGACAAGACAAGAATTTGGGAGTGGGTGAGTGTGAAGTGTCGAAGACAGTAAAACTCAGCCACAGAAATAATGATAGAGTTTATTACATTCTCAAAAACTTTGCAAAATACACTGGTCAACACTCAACAACATATGCAATGCATTCCAGTAGGAGTGCCTGTAGCCTTCAGCTTGTTTACAGGGAGATGAAGGGAGGGGAAGATGAGATGGTTGATGAAACAGGAGATAAGAAGAGGTCCAGTATTATCTACATGTTTCCCAGCTTGTTTTCTATAATCACTGTAAGTAATAACAGTATCAAGAATAAAGCTGATAAGGGTTACAACACATAAGTGTCAGATGATACCTTATCAGTGATTGGTCCACTGACAAATGTACCAGATATTATCTTGTTGGTTATTGGTCCACTGACAAATGTACCAAATATTACCTTGTTGGTGATTGGTCCACTGACAATTGTACCAGATATTACCTTGTTGGTGATTGGTCCACTGACAAATGTACCAGATATTACCTTGTTGGTGATTGGTCCACTGACAAATGTAACAAATATAATCTTGTTGGTGATTGGTCCACTGACAAATGTACCAGATATTACCCTGTTGGTGATTGGTCCATTGACAAATGTACCAGATATTAACTTGGTGGTCATTGGTCCATTGACAAATGTACCAGATATTATCTTGTTGGTGATTGGTCCAATGACATAAGTACAAGATATTACCTTGTTGGACAATTCTTATGCACCACATATTACCTGGTTTCTGATTGGTCCACTCAGATATAATTACCTCATCAGTGATTGGTAAATGACAACTACATTCATTTTAATCTTCTGTCCTCCTTCTAAACTACTCTTATTATTATCATTACAACAGATAATGTCGGTTTTAATGAAACTGAGCAAAATAAAAGGAAATTTAAGGGGAGTGTGAATAACAACTGATTCTGTCCATGGGTTCACGAGAGAGCATTGTACACAAAGACCTTAACAGAAACACACAGACCATAACAGACCCACACAGACCCTAACAGACCCTAACAGACACACACATACCCTAACCGACACACACAGACCCTAACAGACCCACACAGACCCTAACAGACACACACAGACCCTAACCGACACACACAGACCCTAACCGACACTGAGATTCTAACGGACACACGCAGACGCTAACGGACACATGCAGACCCTTACAGACACATGCAGACCCTTACAGACCCACACAGACCCTAACAGACACACGCAGACCCTAACAGACCCTAGCGGACACACACAGACCCTAGCAGACACACACAGACCCTAGCGGACACACACAGACCCTAGCGGACACTCACAGACCCTAGCGGACACACACAGACCCTAGCGGACACTCACAGACCCTAGCGGACACACACAGACCCTAGCGGACACACACAGACCCTAATAGACAACATGAATTATCCCCCTTTACTATATGGAAGGCATGATAATCTAAAGCTTCCATTACCTTTGGCATTAGAATAACTCGATGCACCAGGCAAAGTTTACAGGAAGACATTGCATAAACTTTTTTTCTCCAAAAAACAACAGATAGGTATGTTCTCAGCATACCTGGCCTAGATCTGTCCTTTAGAGCAGAAATAAGGAACTTGGCTGCTCTGAAAATGAACCTGTCTAGTAATAACAAGATTACCTGAGGGCATTAATGCACAGAAATAGCATTAATTCAATGTCTGTAATTACATTGTAGCCCTCAGCCCCAAACCTTTTATTTCACCTTGCAAACATTTCATTATCTTGTCGAGTTCCTTACCAGATATAGTTATCAGTGTATGTATGGGTCAGGTGACAATTACAGAAATACTAGGATTGGTTACATCGTATATCTGACTACAATTCCTCTGGCAATGTGTCTTAAATGTAAAGTTGAGTTCATGAATGATAGTATTTGGGATTTGTCCAGCTTCCTGGGAGATGCCTGTTGATGAGGTCAATCCACCTGTTATATACATGTACATACCATGATATTACATTATAACTTCAATGGTAAATAGTGTGTATCCATTTGAACACCATTTACAGTTGTGGAATCTCACTACACCAAATACTCTGTGTGAACAAACCACCTTTCATGAAAAAATGTATGGTATTGAACAGAAAACCATTTCTCTTTTATTTTAAGTATCTTCAGCATTTTATTGAAGAGAACATTCTTGCAAACCAGCAGTATATTAATTTTTCAAATAACGAAAAAATGAGTTCCTTTTTTAGTTGTTTCCCTTGAATGTTTTTTGGTTAAGAGTTATTTCCCTTGGTAGGTTGTTTTTTCATTCTAGTGATAATTCCAGGGTAGTGGCACTAGACAGTGCTGGATTGGTACTTTATAGGTCTATATAAGCCAGAATCTAATAGTACAGTTCAACAGTTCAATATTCAGGTCGACCCCGATGCTCAGTGAGAAAGTTTGTCTTGTTATTAAGGTGATCATTTCCCAGTCCATCATTCTATAAATCAGTGTAGTTGACAGGCTGATAACCCACAACTTTACCAATCACTAGGCATGTCGGTCTCACCGTGCCTCTATACTATCTAGGCTATCCAATCACATTTAACTCTCAGGCATGTTACGCCTGGCCATTTTATTGTCAACAGAAAACTTAATCTGCTAAAAAGAAATCGGAAAGTGATTGTGGTTGATGATCATGTCATCTAGATCTATACACACATCACATACAAACACGCTTTACAAAATAATGAAAGAACAGAAGTAATTTAAGAATGAGCACATGGTTTACATTTATTTAATTTTTCAAAATTTGGTTTTCCTTCAAGTTTAGCAAATAAAATCTATAATTGGTTATGATCTTGAACAAGCATAATGTCCGCCACTAGCCCCTGCTAAAATATAGCAACTGTGACCTTCATGTCAAAGCTATTATGGTCTTTTATCGTAGCGTGAAGTTTGATCAAAATCCCTCAAGGTGTGAAGCTGCTAGAGCGCTGACAAACATATACTTATGTATGTAAAAGACAGAGAGAGAGGAAACCTATAGTTTACCCAGTATCAACGATAGAGGAATAATGAGTCTCCAAGACATGAGGAGACTAAAGGATGGACAGACAAGAGATGGAAGGACGTACAACAAAATACCATTGCAGATTCTTTCTTACATCTATAAGGCTTTCTAATCACATTAAACAAAGTCTATACAAGGGAGATAACAAGGTCTAAAACATCCATTGTGATGTCATCCATTGTTCTATCAGTCCATTATGCAGAATATGAGTACTTTTATTGTCATAAAAACATAGTTTTTGGCTTATATCCTTTACACTCTGTAAAACTGCGTAATACAGAATATGTGGCCTATACCTGGAACTGTCTGACTGGTAGCATCATAGGATTTGGTGGCCAAACAGGTGTGATGGCCTGACGGGGACCCAGCAACCTTTACCATTAAACAGCTAGGCACCATATCTGTTTGGTATTTCATACTCATAAAAATCAACTCATAAATCAAGTTTCTTTACTGTACATAGGAATGAAGCGGGATAAATATTTCCGATAGCGTATCATTTTTAGCAATAAAGAGATATTAGTGTTTTCTGTTGAACAGTTTTATAATGCTCGATGGTTGGTTTGAACCTTGTGTTGAAGGTGCCAATAAATAGGTCAAAAGTTGACTAAACCACAGCTGGCTCGCTGGGAACTTATCGTACCACAGAAAAAAACAACAACTCCATAACATCATATTACAGGCAAGGAAAATACCACAATACTGCCAAAACATTGAGAATATGAATAATGTGTACATAAAACATGTATTTTGTGAAATTTAAACTCTGAAGATATAACTACACAAAATTGTAGTAATCATAATGTGAGAAACTAGAGTTCAAAGTCAACCTGACAGCCAGTACCAATGACTTGTAGCATGTGACCTTGACTTAATTTGACCTAGTCTGCACCTCAGGTTTGCATTCTGACCTTTGACCCTACCATTCTCAAACCTTTCGACTTAATTTGAACTAGTTTGCATCTCAGGTTTGCATTGACCTTTGACCCTACCATTCTCAATCTTTCGACTTAATTTGAACTAGTTTGCATTGCAACCTTTGACCCTACCATTTTCAAATCCTTGACTAAATATGACCTAGCCTGCACCTCAAGTTTGCATTCTGACCTTTGACCCTATCATTTTCAAACCTTTAGACTTTATTGACCTAGTCTGCACCTAAGGTTTGCATTGACCTTTGACCTTACAATTCTCAAACCTCTGACTAAATCTGACCTCTCTGTTTACTTTATGTCTGTGGTTCTACTGGAGAATTCTTAGTTATCCAAACAACTAAGTAACTTTCATCTTCCTGTTAAGTAACAGTGTTACAAGTGTTTATCGGGCTCTGAGGTCTGTTTCAGCACACAAGCCGTGCAGGAATCAGTGTAACTTTGATTCATCTAATGCTTTTATTTTAACATATCAAGCAGAAACTGTAAAAGCTTAGATGATCTTTGACAGTTTTGGTATTACGGTTCAGTAGAGAGCATGTACGATGCCCTCTGTAGACCTCGATCATCATTCTTTGTATGTAACTTGAAAATCTGCACCTGGAGCCCTTAAAAAATGATGAGACACTTCGCTAGCACAAGGGTCTGATGTTTATTTAACAAACTAAGTATTGTAATTCAGAGGGATCCTTGGGTGCAAAAATGTATTAAAACTTGATAATGAAATCTCCATGACAACAGAATCAGGTTTTTTCTGATTATATTTTCTTCCCGATTAGTAAGTCTACATGAATATTTGTGTATCGACTAACTCATCTCTGTGCAACAGAATACCAATGCTAACAGGATTGTTGAGGGCATTTGGTACAGCATCAGAGAACGGCCATGTGATTATGTCGTGGATGAGGAAATCTCTGGGAGTGCTACCTAAAGAGACAGTTACATCTTGACTGACTCACCTAACAAAGGCCGAGAAGAGGGATCCCATCAGGACAAAAGGTGCTAGCCCTATACTGCTACAGTGCACCGGACCCACAACCAGTCAATACTATAATCTATATACACAATCATCTGGACACGATTAGTTAGCACTATGACAAGCCATATTTGACAAGGTGAGAAGGATTACATGAGGATAATAAGGACTGGCTGAGACACAGAAACAAGCCTATCGGGTCTGAACAGTCATTTAAGATTATAATCAACAAAATTAGAAAATAACCTGTGTTGGATTTTCAGTGATTTCCTACAGGTATGAAATAGTTATGTCATTGTTAGTTTGCTCTGAAAGGTCTCAAGATGAAATTCATTTGATGGGTAACTATTTCTATGTAAAACTCCTGTGAGGTCTAGCTAGTGTCAAAGACTGAAAAGGAATTTGATGGTGTTACCTTCCCACTCAACACTATTCCCCATCAAACCCGTATCCCATTGTCGGACACAGATAGGCACATTTACCATACATGCAACACTCGTATACGGTCTCAGAAACAGGCTTCGAGTTCCTGATTTTATAAATACTACACGTCCAATTGTTTCATGATCAAAGGCGTTAAAAATTGTATAAATCTCTAAAAGTCTTAAACAAGTAATAATATTAGCTCTTCATCATCATCCATGTAAAATGTAATTAGGGGAATCAGTGGACTAATGGATTACCACAAACACCAATACAGACTGAACTTCCCCTTCCTTTACAGTAGCATGTAGTTAAAACATCAGTAGCTAGGAGTACTCTCCCTTTTATATAGATATTTCCCTTGCCTATGTTTGATCCATCATATTTGAAACTGAGCAATTTATATCAATGTGTCAGTATTTTAAAACAGGGATGATACCAAGCCAATGAATTACTATATCAAATTTTTCATTGGATATTTAGGTCCTAAACAACCACCTGGTACCCTGAACCTAAATGGCCACCTGGTACCCCAAACCTAAATGGCCACCTGGTACCCAAAACCTAAACAACCACCTGGTACCCCAAACCTAAATGGCCACCTGTTACACAAAACCTAAATGGCCACCTGGTACCCCAAACCTAAATGGCCACCTGGTACCCCAAACCTAAATGGCCACCTGGTACCCCAAACCTAAATGGCCACCTGTTACACAAAACCAAAATGGTCACCTGGTACCCCAAACCTAAATGGCCACCTGGTACCCCAAACCTAAATGGCCACCTGGTACCCCAAACCTAAATGGCCACCTGGAACCCAAAACCTAAATGGCCACCTGGTACCCAAAACCTAAATGGCCACCTGGTACCCCAAACCTAAACAACCACCTGATACCTAAAACCTAAACACTTGGTACCCAAAACCATAATTCCCTGGTACCCCAAACCTTCACGTTGTTCTATAAAACTAAACATGTTTTTTTTTTCTGTCTAGAATTTCACAAGAATACTTTGAAGACTTGTGTCTATCCATCAGTTTCACTCTCTATGTATGACCCTGCCACAACCTCGTATAATAGAATTCCACATGTGATGCTCCTGAACAACAAACTCACAGCCAGCCACAGCCTCTCGTCCCCTTCTGGTTAAAACTTTCAGCCTGTCACATCTGTCAATGTGAGAGCTGGCACCAGTCACAATGATCACCCAATCAGATGACCTTTGATACTCACCCAACCAGATGACCTTTGACCCTCTCACAATCGAATGACCTTTGACCTTGATGCCTTCAGAATTCAGCGGAAATAAGTTGCTCTTCACAAAAACATGTCAAAGACCTTGTATAATAATTCAGCACCAATAAAGTTGTTTACTACTTCAAATATTGCTTAACTATAAATCTTTCGAGGAACGCTAACATTGATAGAAAATGACTGCAGTCACCTATATCTAAATATGGACAAAGAAAAAAAAATTACACCTCAAACATTTCTGATGACATTTTTGCATTTATATAACTTCTGTATATTTTTTTTTTTTTTTTTTGAAATGACAGGTAATAAAGTTTCGGTACACAGCTGGCTGGACCATATCACCATGAATATCTGTAGCATTTCGCAGACAGCCATAAAGAAAACACATCAGCCATAACATAATTCAAACACTCTGATGTTTCATACATGTACATGATTTTTTTTTGGTAATGAAGAATGATATATTCTTCACTATTTTATTGTATCTATATATCTATTTCATATCAAAATACTGATCTAAAAAACGTTTACACCTCATAATTTGTGGTTATCATTTCTAAGTGACTTATTCTGCTATGACTAATGTCTTTAATGGTTTGGTAAAAATAACAGGAACATAGAGATAAAACATATCTTACTGCCCTCATAGCACTCAAAGTCTGCAAGTCTCACTGGTCCAGTCTGAAAACTTACCAGTATCACTGGTCAAGTCTGACAGTCAACCAGTATCACTGGTCCGGTCTGAAAACCTACCAGTATCACTGGTCCGGTCTGAAAACCTACCAGTATCACTGGTCAAGTCTGACAGTCTACCAATATCACTGGTCAAGTCTGACAGTCTACCAGTATCACTGGTCAAGTCTGACAGTCTACCAATATCATCGGTCAAGTCTGTATGTCTACCAGTATCACTGGTCAAGTCAGACAGTCTAACAGTATCACTGGTCAAGTCTGTCAGTCTACCAATATCACTGGCCAAGTCTGTCAGTCTACCAGTATCACTGGTCAAGTCTGTCAGTCTACCAGTATCACTGGTCAAGTCTGTCAGTCTACCAATATCACTGGTCAAGTCTGTCAGTCTACCAGTATCACTGGTCAAGTCTGTCAGTCTACCAGTATCACTGGTCAAGTCTGTCAGTCTAAGTATCACTGGTCAAGTCTGTAAGTCTACCAGTATCACTGGTCAAGTCTGTAAGTCTACCAGTATCACTGGTCCAGTCTCAAAACCTACCAGTATCATCGGTCAAGTCTACAAGTATCACTGGTCAAGTCTACAAGTCTCACTGGTCCAGTCTCAAAACCTACCAGTATCATCGGTCAAGTCTGTAAGTCTACCAGTATCACTGGTCAAGTCTGTAAGTCTACCAGTATCATTGGTCCAGTCTGTCAGTCTACCACTAACACTGGTCAAGTCTGTAAGTCTACCAGTATCATTGGTCAAGTCTGTAAGACTACAAGTATCATTGGTCAAGTCTGTAAGTCTACCAGTATCGCTGGTCAAGTTTGACAGTCTACCAGCATCATTGGTCAAGTCTGATCTTCTACCAGTATCATTGGTCAAGTCTGATCTTCTATCAGTATCATTGGTCAAGTCTGATAGTCTACCAGTATCACTGGTCAAGTCTGTATGTCTACCAGTATCATCGGTCAAGTCTGTAAGTCTACCAGCATCACTGGTCAAGACTATAAGTCTACCAATATCACTGGTCAAGACTATAAGTCTACCAGTATCACTGGTCAAGTCTGTAAGTCTACCAGTATCACTGGTCAAGTCTGTAAGTCTACCAGCATCACTGGTCAAGACCATAAGTCTACCAGTATCACTGGTCAAGCCCGACAGTCTACCAGTATCATCGACACTCTACCAGTATCATCGGTCAAGTTGGAAAGTTAATCACAGTATCATTGGAATACTGCTCCTCTAATACTACAGGAATGCTGATATAGCCAATGCCTGGAAGATATTTACTAACTGATATGTTGTGATGGTATGAGGCTAGCAATTTCAACATACAGATGATAAATACAGGTCTGTAAACCAAGCATCTAATGGTACCAAACACTAGCCACACTAGAACTAGTTCTAAACTTACCTGATTGGTAGAAATTCTGTCAGTATTTAACTTTAATCACCATAAAACCCTACATAAACTCATGATTAAGTAACAGGGCTAAAGTATAGAGACCGCTTTGTAAATTCATCAAAGTTTAATGAAGACTTTCGTCATCACTGTGTAACTTTCCTACATCATATCTCCAGTTTTATCATTTAAGTTCGACTGAGTAATGAAACAGACCTCATTTTTCCAGCCTTATAATTTACAACTTAAAATTAAGGCCAATGATTCATTAACAGATGCTCTCTATGTACATTATCGGGGGAACAGCAATACTAACATACGTATACACATATATTTTAAGTTAAGGTTTAATTTACCGTCCTTTGAAAAGTCAGAGTCATTTTGAGGAGGAGTCTCAAGTAGTAGCTTGTGGCTACATCACTTGATAAACATATGGGAGTCCAACCACATGTTATTGAGATCAATTGGGTTAAAGTGTCTCAGTACACAACACCAACAGTAAAGGAAAGTCTGTGATCTTAGCTTTCTGAGAAACACATATGTCTATGATCTTCACCTGGGATACAATTAGTCAGCAGCTCTAATCACCGAGAGCATTCATGGCACCAAACGTATAATATATTATTATAAAGAAAATAACCTTTTATACCATGCCGGATAAAAAAAAATAATTAAAAGGTAGAAATAATTAGAAGGAAATAATTTATAAATAAATTGAAATTTGTGTTTTAATTTTAATTCTGGTGTGAAAATTAATTAAGGTCTGAAAAATATGTGATTTTGCTCTGTGACTGACTGTTAAGTATTGCTAGAGGGCTTAACATTCAAAATCAACACTACCACCAGGTGGAAACACGAACAGGATAGAATTGACTGAAGCTATATACTACCAATGATTAAATACATTACTCGGTCATATGATTTTATTGTGTCGTTATTTTCCTTCGACAAGATTTCATCACAAATCAGATATTTATAAAGACAATTAGAATATTTTTTTCAACTTAACAGTAATAAAGCGAAAACACAAAAACGTACCCTAGTAGTCATTTTATAAGATTAATATACGTCCAACTTGACACTTCTGTATTTAAATACTATGTATAAATAGTTTTGCTTGTTTTATTTGACAACAGAAATCAGATGATCCAGCATGTTTTAATTTTGTCTTGGTTTAAACCTGATTGATAGACAATTCTCACTGTACAATTAACCATTCTCACAGTACATTTACCGATTTGAATCTCTACAGGCCGGAATAAAAGTCTTCAGTAAGAAATTATTAAAACAGAAATGAAAACTTAATTTATATAATGACATTCACATCTGGAGCAGTTTACAATACACATATTAACACTACTCTGAAGTACATCTAACAATACCTTATTATATAGGTATACAAAGTCTAATAGCAAAATAAAACTATCCCAGGGCGTCTCAATCAAACGTCACACAGCTGTAAATACTGTGTAGTTCAATATTTCACTGCACGACAAAAGATACTATGGACTTACAAGTAACATTCTATACACAGTTAAAATATCTCCACGGAACAAATTCTGGTTAAAACTTTATAGAAACATAAACTCTGAGATAGTGACTTGTAAGCAGTGCTATAGACAGGTGCTTGGCTACTAATTGCACCATCCTATACTACTGATTCTGAGCCTGTGTGGAGACTGCCGTAGCTATCGACAGGCAGCAGTGGGTCGTGGTACTGGTCACATATACCTGTGCTGCTCTCAGGCGAACATGTGCTGCTAGTACCCTCCCAGTTACAAAAGGTCCAATTGGGTGCGGGCAGGGATGGTGACATTGTAATTACTCGACCAGTTGTCACAAGCAATATGGTATTAGATGTTGACTCAGGTAAATGAAGTCAGTCTGTATCTTTCAGGTAACCATATCTTACATGTATGTGTATAGTAAACACTGTTCTGTACTCTTGTTTTGGAAAAGTTTTTCACAAATTTTTTTTAACTAAAAACAAATTTCAGACAATGTATTTAAATGAAGATTTTTTAATGGATTTATCAATGGAAATATTAAATACAGAGTAAACTTCCAAGGACTTTAAAAACTAAAATGATAATTTTTTGTTTCTTTTCCAGTTAATGAGTTCAAATTTACCGGTGGATTACTAAAAGTGATGTGGTGATGATCAGCAAATTCTAATGGATATTGGCTGTGTGGGTCGTAGGATTAAATGATTGCCAGTGAGAATGAGACTGCGGACACTTCCCCTATCGTGTCAGTCTCACCTGGGGTCCTGTGGACCGCCGCTCCTCCGTGTGCTCCGGACTGTGGGTGGGGTGCGGATCCCTGCCCCCCGGACAACTGTGTCTGGGATCTATCTTATAACGACTCGTCAGCATTCGGACGAAATTCCAGTAATACGAGCATGGAAGTACCCCACGATTACAATTGGGGCGTTTTGTTTTTGTCTCCACTTATCGTGTTTGGAATCGGAGGAAATATATTGGTCTGTATGGCCATTTCTATGGAGAAACGTTTACAAAGTGTTACCAACTATTTCCTTTTGTCTCTGGCAGTCACGGATCTCTTAGTGTGTGTTATTGTCATGCCTTTCAGTATAATTAACCAATTCACAGGTAAGAAAAATGTGTACACATTGTTACAAAAATTTACAGGTAAGTTGACAAAATGGTCACTGAAAAATAAATTTGTTTAATAAATAAATATAATAGGTTTTATTTACTATATTCTAAAGGAAATACCACAGATATTAAAGTTGATGCCTAGATTTTTAATACTGCCGAGATTTTTCTGAATCGTGAAACTACAGCCTCTCTTGTGACTGTACAATTCATTTATCTGGATTTCATAGCTGTGTAGAACACCAGACTCAATTAGACACCATAGCAGCATTTGAAGAATTAAATTTAAACCGTTGGTTTAAGATGTCAATTTAAATGTATGATCATTTCAGTAAGCCTTCTTCTGCATGCCTTATCAAGCCATTAAACAATATCACAGAAAATATTGGTTAACAAAAAAATCCAAAGTCGTTTTATAAGCTTCAAAGAAGGGTGTTTAACACAAATCAACAAAATGGCAACATTATTCTTGCTTTAGACGTCTTAATATAATTATGTCAACATAAAAGCTTGTGAAGGAACCATTTCAAAAATGAGCAAGAAAACGTTCTGCTGTCTTTTAACAATGAAATATTAGGAGAAATCAGTTATGTAACAGTTTAAGATGGCGAAGATCTAAGAGGTGCTTTAACATGCAACTCCATGTCTGTATTCACGGAACAAAAAAGAACGAAACAGTTTTCTTAAGTGGACTATAACGATTCTTCAATTATCTTGTAAACCAAAAAAACAAAATGAGGAAATGCTCCTTTCAAGAAGGCCATTGTTTCTATTGGTGTATATTAGCCTGCAGTAGTTAAAGTTACACAATGTAGAATATTACCTGACATTTTTATCACTGTATCACCCCCTACCCCTTAGTCCTCACATCAAAGTCCTTCATCTCTCTACCATACCCAACACACAAACCCCTTTGTTTGTACCATTAAAGCTCACAAGCTCTTAAACACATACAGAAGTACTGTTCATTCACTTTCTCCAAAAGCTTGAAACACTTATATCTCAAACAATCTCTCCACTCGTCTGCTTCATTCACCCAATCAAATATATATGAAGCATAATTCAAATTTTCTCAGCATGTAATATCAAAATATACCTGGAAGGGATAATGCAGTTCCGTCTTATTCCCAGCATTCCTAAACCTCATTATAAGTCAGTTTTCTCCACCATTACTTATCATTAATACAATAATCCACAAAAAATCTCCTTGAAGTTATTTCCAAAAATAATCCAACACCATGTACAAAAAATCCTACAAAGATCATACATCATGGCTCCATTATTTCTTTCTACTTTATATATATGGACATCAGTTATGTCTTTACATCTTTAGAATGCATTGAAGATACATAAAACACAAACTTTTGATGCAAAGCCAGCTGATAAACACGATTCAACTATTTAATCTTCCTGAAACATGTCATTGTTCTTATACTTTTACTTTTACAATTTTCAATGTTTCTTTTTCCAAAAGATGTTGACAGACATTCAGCAGCTGTGTTGGAATTGTTTTAAAAAGTCGTAGTTCCTCTACACATCATTCTACAAACTTCAATGAAACTGGTAGCAGTCAGTTCTCAAATAAAACTATGTCTATATAAGTAGTTCTACAATGTTTACACTTCTGTAGAGTTCTACAATGTTTACACTTCTGTAGAGTTGTACAATGTTTACACTTCTGCAGAGTTGTACAATGTTTACACTTCTGTAGAGTTGTACAATGTTACACTTCTGTAGAGTTGTACAATGTTACACTTCTGTAGAGTTGTACAATGTTTACACTTCTGTAGAGTTGTACAATGTTACACTTCTGTAGAGTTCTACAATGTTTACACTTCTGTAGAGTTGTACAATGTTACACTTCTGTAGAGTTCTACAATGTTTACACTTCTGTAGAGTTGTACAATGTTTACACTTCTGCAGAGTTGTACAATGTTACACTTCTGTAGAGTTGTACAATGTTTACACTTCTGTAGAGTTGTACAATGTTTACACTTCTGTAGAGTTGTACAATGTTTACACTTCTGTAGAGTTGTACAATGTTACACTTCTGTAGAGTTGTACAATGTTTACACTTCTGTAGAGTTGTACAATGTTTACACTTCTGTAGAGTTGTACAATGTTACACTTCTGTAGAGTTGTACAATGTTTACACTTCTGCAGAGTTGTACAATGTTTACACTTCTGTAGAGTTGTACAATGTTTACACTTCTGTAGAGTTGTACAATGTTTACACTTCTGTAGAGTTGTACAATGTTTACACTTCTGTAGAGTTGTACAATGTTTACACTTCTGCAGAGTTGTACAATGTTTACACTTCTGTAGTGTTGTACAATGTTTACACTTCTGTAGAGTTGTACAATGTTTACACTTCTGTAGAGTTGTACAATGTTTACACTTCTGTAGAGTTGTACAATGTTCTTCTTTTCTTGTTTTTAGTCTGACATTGTATAAGTTCAATTAAGCTTATTTCTAATTTCTATTCAGTTTTATAATGCTGAAATTTCTTTTTAGTTCCTCAATATATAGATTTCTGTCAGTTTCTGCTCAAGTTATTTTCTAGTCTAAAAGTTCCATTATGTAAATATTATTCATACTGATTGTAATCCGATGAACAATTTCGGCTCTATATTTAGGACTTTATATTCAGGACTTTATATTTTAAAGAAAAAAGGCCCTTTGTTTCAGTGTTATGTCTATGCCCACTCAATGTTTCTTTTACATGATCAAGTGCAATACCACACTCATGTTTCAAATCAATAAATAAATCTGTGTTTAACCTTTCTACAGGAACTACAGGAGCCTACTGTTTAGAAGGGTCACACTACATACTCTGATGAAGCTAGTTTACAAACCCTAACTAATTTGTCTGGGTGTCCTCATTAAACACCTGTCTTTACATTCTCCGGGCCATTTATAATTCACTTCCTACAAAATAGCAAAGCATGTATGAAAACATATAAGAAAATATGGCCCCTCAAATTTGATGAGTAATATAACAAGATGATGATTTAGCACTCTGCAAATTTTAGCAGGTTGTATCACCTGTCTGTAGAGAGTTTCAGCATCCTTCCTTACTGATCAAAGTTAGCTGTTCCTGTCTTTAAGTTGCTAATATTAACTACTGGTATTATTATATTTTGAATTGAAAATTATGCTACAAGCTATTTTAATACATTGAGCTGCTAAACTAGCTAAAGTTCTTATAATACTTTGAACAGCTTTTAGCTAGCTATTTTTATATATTATACTTTAAGCTATAAGCATTAGCTACCAGTATCATAATATCTTTAGCTGCTATTTAAGTTAGCTATAAGCATTGTAATAGTTTTATTACAAAGTAGCTAACTGTTAGTTTTCCACTCCCCACTGGTGTTACGTACTGCAATGCCAGTGGGTTATTTAGATGATTTGTCATCTTAACTTAAGGTCAGTGAGACAGTTTTTTTTTTCGATGATGATGATGTATATCTGGGTTAATAACTCATCATCACTAGACAGACTAAGCATTTGATGGTTTATTCCTCACAAATCTTATTTACTCTCCGATAAATAAGATATTTGTGTAGAATGTAACATATGATAGTCTGAATCATCTTCCAAATAAAAAATCGAACACAGAATGAAAAATTGATGACCATTGTGTTTCCCAATGATAGACGTTATGAAAGGAATCTGAAAAATGTTGGATTTTTCTCCCATCACTGGCTATTAATAAAACACTTGAGTGATTTCAATTCCCATTCTGTAGAGAGGTTACGATCAATATCAGGCCTAATTTTCCCCACTGGAAGTGTGTTTAAGATAGTGGGCAGAGGCAAACGCCAGTGGTATGGTGAAGGGTTTGGGAGTTGAAAGTATAGATCCCGCTGGCCAGCCAGGGAGAAAAATGTTTGTAATCAACACCTTTAATCAAGCCACCTGACTGGAATACACCTTGTACAGATAAGTGTAAAGGAGCCGCTATGTTTCTCCATGATTAGCAAGGCCGCCACATGTGAAAACAACCACAAAATCCATAACCAAATCTTCAACTCATCATTCAATTAAGTCTTGAACTAATGCATTCAACTCACCTTTCAATTAATCACCAAAACCATTCAGCCCACCATTCAATTAATTATTGAAACATTTAACTCACAATTCAATTAATTATTGAAACATTTAACTCACAATTCAATGAATCACTAAAGCATTCAACTCACAGTTCAATAAATCACTGAAAAATTCAACTGACAATTCAATTAATTACTAAAGCATTCAACTAACAATTCAATTAATTACTAAAGCATTCAACTCACAATTCAATAAATCACTGAAAAATTCAACTCACAATTCAATGAATAGATCACTAAAGCATTCAAGTCACACCATTAAAAGTCTCTAACAAATTTACTCACAAGAAAACTTCCAGGGAAAAAATATCTCAACAATATTTTGATTTGTAACAAATTCAGTCCAACAAAACCATATATATTTAAACCTATCAACAAACCACCATCAAGCACTTTGATTCTTATACCCAAGTTTAACAAATACATATTATAGATCACAAACAAAAGTGATTTGTCAAACATAGGGTGGTCACTGATTCTATGATACAACTTTCAGTTTTGGATCACAAATCGGATTTTGAAAGATTTTGTTTCTTGTGAAGTATACACCCATTAAAACTGAATTTCTGATGAAAGCTCCCAAAATTTTATAAAAGTACTGATGTTTGTGAAACAGTACAAGCTATCACTAATACACTTTGATGTTAGACTGGCGTTGATATAATATGGCCCATCTATACCCCATAAAAAGGATCGCCAATTCCATTACTTGGTAAGAAACACAATTTTGGTCCCTGATAACACCAAGCAATTTAGTTTCTCCTCATCATCCAAAAACACAATAACAACATTTACACAAAAAGGCAAAATGTCTTTGAAACAATTTATGCTTTCAAAATAGTTCTTTCCTGTCAGAATTTAGAGTGCATACATGCATTTGACTGTGTTGTTGTAAGATAGCCGAATGTCTTTTCACTAATTTATCAGACAGGATACTGACAGTGTCTATCAGGGATGCAGCCTTGCTCCATGATGAGCTCTTATTACCATGACAGCATATTGCCATAAATAACAAAGATGTAATAGGTATTAATTAAATAGCCTACATAAACATCTAGTTAGGTGATAATCAGGTTAGTATGTAAACAAAAAACATCCCAAACACAGCAGTGCAGCAGTAGATGCTGTGCCGTTAGGACTGCCAGACCTCGTCCCCAGGTAAATCTCCTCACCACTGTGGCTGCTAGTCTACGTATCTAATTAACAAGAGGTTGATGCATATTACTGGGATGTTATGACTTTTTACCTGTATATGTGATGATATAATACAAACTGTAGCTTCCTTTAACAAATAATATCAGAAAGGATTCTCTTAAAGTGCTTGTTCCATGAAGTCATGCCAGATTTGCTAGATTCTATGCTGATATTTTACTATTACAACATTTGCACATGCATGTTACTAGAAAAAAGGATATAATTTGTTTACAATACTCTATTCATAAATAAAAAAAAAGAACTGAAATATGAGATGATTTTATTTAATCTTAATTTATCTGAATGAAGTCACATGGTATTACTTGTTTACCAAAAATCCCCTGGAAACATGTGAAGCATGATGAAAACAATGTCTTTTGTTAATGCGATAATAACAGCAACTGCCATTTTTAGATCAGTTACTTTTAAATACTCAAGCACATTAACTTCTAAAGTAAATGTCATTATGGAAAACAAAACTGCACTCTATAGAAGTCTTATACGTTTAGATTGAACACAAAAAAATGTCTGCTAAGTTAAAGTTGCGGATGTGTTTCCTGTAATCAGGGTCGCATGAATGTTTGCGTGACCTAGGCCAGTGTGTAGTGTTGTGTATGAAGATGGCTGATCTGTTTGACACGTTATGTAATGTTGTGTATGAGGATGGTTGATCTATGTTTGACACGTTACGTAATGTATATCAATTTTACGGATTATAAAATGTAAGATAAATAAAATACATCTGATAATGAATCCATGTCAGAAGGGTCTACCCAGGTCACACATGATAGTCTTGAAATACTTATCATCGGAGATTAATTTTCATCAGGTCGTCTGGTAATCGTCATTAATCACGATGACACGCTGAAGATATAATGCTGTGTTTCTACTGGTTTTCTCATGTAATATACTTTGGAAGCTAAGCCTGAAATATTCCATTACCCATATCAACCTTGGAGGCTAATCCAGAAATATTTTACTAGATAACCCAATCTTCACGTTATTTATAGCAGCTTCAGGTGGAACTCATAGACAAGACTTTGTTACATTTTCTGAAAAAAATTTGCAGGCATTAGAGTAGATTATACAAGTGTTTCTCATGGAAGTTTAATGGTACCAATAAATACCAAGAAACCAATGTTGTATTTAGATTGCTGTACATAGAAGAAAACTGGTAGAAAACAATAGTTTTAAAGTTTCTGTTTTCAAGGGAGCATTGGAAAGAAGGCTGAGAGTTTTTTTTTTTTTTTTTTTTTAATTTTCATCCAAAAAATAGCTAAGAACAATAGTTTTCTTCATTGTTATTAAGAAACTGGTTGAAAACAATGGTTTTCAAGTTGTCATCAGAAAAATAGTTTAGAACAATTATTTTCTTAATTTTCATTAGAAATTTGAGGAACATTAGATTTTTTTTTTTTAGATGAGCACTGTGTCATTTGTCTATTTTAAGACCTCTGTTCAGTGCTGCTATCATCCCAAGTTTTCTGTACACAATAGAATTGTACAGCTAACTATATATAATCTATTGTTAGCCCTACTCCCCTTTGGTACCAAATAAATATCAGCATTGGTATACACTGATTTCCTAGATAACACTCCCTCTAATCTGTGTGATACATTAAAGTCAACCACCAACCAAAAACAGTCGTCCTTATCTCTACTTTCTAGAGTGTACCATACATACCAGACCAGTAGATATTGTATACAAGTTGACCTCCAACGACCTTTAGTATTTAGTTACAGACCTATATCTCTGTAAAGACATATATCACTGATCAGCACAACCTGACCCTGTGTCACCTTGTAGGTGTCATACAATGTACAGTGTGTGTGTCACAATGTATACAACAATGCATGTGTGTCACACAATATATACAGCAATTTATATGTGTCACAATGTAAACAGCAATTTATATGTGTCACAATGTATACAACAATGTATGTGTGTCACAATGTATACAGCAATGTATGTGTGTCACAATGTATACAACAATGTATGTGTGTCACAATGTATACAACAATGTATGTGTGTAACAATGTATACAACAATGTATGTGTGTCACAATGTATACCAGCAATGCATGTGTGTCACAATGTATACAACAATGTATGTTTGTCACAATGTATGTGTCACAATGTATACAACAATGTACCTGTGTCACAATGTTTACAGCAATGTATATGTGTCGAAATGTATACAACAATGTATGTGTGTCACACTGTATACAATGTATGTGTCACAATGTATACAACAATGTATGTTTATCACAATGTATAACAATGTACGAGCCAAACAATGTATATTTATACATTAACACAAAATGTACAACAATGTATGAGCCAAACAATGTATATAATATTTATACATTAACACAAAATGTATAACAATACAGATATCACTACATTTTTTATCTCTGCCGTCTATATATAGTTTCTACATCCAAGCTCAAGATAGCATTCCAGGACAGGATATAATATTGACTCCATCACTTGAGAGACATTTGGCCTTTGCTTAATTTAATTTTGTGATCTTTTCGGGGACCTGCACAATTCTTCCGTCTGACGTCCAACCAAGTATGCCTGATTTGTTTCTTTGAATTTAGACCATACTAAAACAACATAGATACTGACTTAGTCTGGGAAATTACAGCCAGCTATGACGCTGGGCGCTGAATGATCGTCAAAGAAATATCAATGATATGGTCGCAACAGGCCAATCTGCCAGGGCTCAGTTGAGAACTATGGCAGCAAAGTTGCCCATTTCCTGTGTGTGATTTAATGGCTGCTCTAGTCAGAGAGCAGTTAGCAACAGGTGACTGATCCGGGTCAATATTGGTTCCTCATTATTACACTTAAATTCATCCTGATGACGAGCAAAGCTGTAAATACGAAGTTAAATGTACTGCTATGTAAGGGATACCTACACCATATATAAACCTTGATTTCATATTCTTACAAGTGCAACAATAATAAACTTCCCAGGAACGGTTTCTTTACCAATAACTGATCATTTTCTAATCAATGATATCAGAATAGGTCTCGGTGTGTACTCAAGTTCAACTTCTACTACAGGCCGATATGATATGGGCCATAGGTTCGTTAATGTGTTCTGATGGAACCAGGCAAGACATTGGCCTAAACTACCAAGAAATCTCTGACCTGGTCAATATAGAGGGTATAAATAAACGAAAAAGTTGTAAAAATGTCATACCGTCTCAATAAATCAGTAATAGATTATCAACAATCCTACCAGTCAGTAGGGTTCTTCATGAATCAGCAGAGTTCAGTAATACTGCCTTGTACAGTATTTCAGCAATACTCCTGTATGAATAACTTAATATCTTATTCAGCAGTACTTCTTCAAGAAAGAGATTATGTATTCAGCAGAACTTCTTTCGGAAACAGTTTTCAGCAATACTCTCTTAAGATTTGTTCTGACCATTCAGCAATACTGCTTTATGAATCAGCACAGTATTCAGCAATACTGCCTTAAAAACAGCACTGCTGACAGTTCAGTTACCGAAAGTAAATACATATTTTACATGTAATATTTTTAGACATTTTCAGTATTTAGTATCAGCTAACACCTCCATGTCCTACCAGACATTCCACCAGACAGGCCCCCTGATAGGTCTGTAGACTGTAGTTAAGCCTATATTATAGACATTGGGTCACACAAGGCCAGGACAGGTCATACATTGTGTGGAGAGTGGCTATTCTGCCTAACATGGGTGGACGGTTAGTTTGGAGAGTGTCCCATCTAACACTGCTGGACGTTAGCTAATCTACTTAATTACAGCCCACTTGGCACTTTAATGGCGAGAGAATATCAAATTATTCCACATTCTGTCAAGTACACTACCACAGCCTGCGTGTAATTGCAATATTGAATCAATGTTTTGTTGTCTTGAGAGTTTCTCGGGAGAAACAATTGAGACATAAATGCCTGTCTAACTCATTCAGCTTCAATAAGGTTATCCATCTGAACAAGATGGTGTGGCAACATATTGGGCCACTTAAGGTTTCATACAAATGGCTCACTCAGCAGCAATTCCATTACAGCTCACCACGTAAGTGTATAGACAAACTCTTCTACAACATAAAGGTCGACACCAAACACATAACCCTGAACAAAAACCCTTCAAATATGATCGTCACAAACTTTGTTCAGAAGAAAATATTTCTAGGATCAATGTATCAATTGTTTTTTTTCTCCATCATGATGAAATTCATTTCGTGTAATTTTGAAACATTTTTTGTATACCGTAGCTATAGCAACATAAATGTCAAAGGTCATACCTGAAAGAGTGCTACATTCAGAACTGATCTGTTAAGAGCGGTGTACTTTAAGCATACTTTTTAGTTTTTACACAATTTCCTATCACGTTTTTACATTTCTATATGCTGTATGCAAACAATAAACAAAAGTACACAAAAACCTATTTACTCTTTAATAGAACTCTCTTAGAGATGGCAGCATCGATAAAGGTGGATCACACATGTTTGAGGTGGGAACATCTCTCAGACCATACTTCCTTGTTACAAATCTCTGTCTTACCAATACCTAAAATGTTTCTTTGATATTCTGATGTAATATTGGTACATGTTTTCCTTCATTAAATCCTCCCATATTCCTGTATGTCTGTAGTATTGATAACCTATCATCAAGTACATAATTATGTTTATATTAGGTTTTGGTACTCACGAAAAAAGAAATTTGTTTTTGATCAATATAACGATAGTATCAATGTAAAGCCACATACTTTCTCAAATCAAAATCAACAAATAGTTAATGTGATTTCCCTGTTGTTGCTTTTAACAAAAACAAAATACTACTGATTAGGAACCCTGAGGTAACCACACAGCTATATACTGATCAGGAACCCTGAGGTAACCACACAGCTATATACTGATCAGGAACCCTGAGGTAACCACACAGCTATATACTGATCAGGAACCCTGAGGTAACCATGCACACAGCTATATACTGATCAGGAACCCTGAAGTAACCGTATACTGCTATATACTGATCAGGAACCCTGAAGTAACCATACAGGTATATACTGATCATGAAACCCTGAAGTAACCATACAGCTATATACTGATCATGGAACCCTGAGGTAACCATGCACACAGCTATACACTGATCAGGAACCCTGAAGTAACCATATACTGCTATATACTGATCAGGAACCCTGAGGTAACCATGATATATACTAATCAGGAACCCTGAAGAACCATACAGCTATATATACTGATCATGAAACCCTGAAATAACCATACAGCTATATACTGATCATGGAACCCTGAAATAACCATACAGCTATATACTGATCATGGAACCCTGAAGTCCATAAGTCAATGAATGACTATTGGCTTTATTTGTTGATCTATCAATTAAATGTCGACACATTAAATAACTCCTGCCAAACAGTGAAGATTGTCTCAAGAACTGCATCATTACATATGTAGAATACAAGTACCTATGAGAGATGTTAGCCTGATGATTGAGATACCGATTTAATAGATCTGGCTTTAAGGCTTCCTGCACATCCTGCAGTGGGGATCTGTGTGATAGCAGGATGAGACATGCTTCAGAGTCTGTAAGCTGACGGAGTCTGCCCACAGTGGGGCACTATCGACTCTAAAAATGTTTAGAAATTACAGCTGAATATATATGGTACATGGTGATTTTGCCCTTTTAATTGTTGTAAAGCATTCACATATAATGCCCACTGTTCAATACTCTGGGAATTTGAGAAGGTTCACATTATTTGCAAAAGAAACCTGCCCCCTAGTTATGTTAAGCTGTGGCAGTTGCATGACCATGTCAGCTGACCCTGCAGTATCGGTCTACTATATTGGTAAGTCTTTCAAAACATTCTGTAAACATTTTGAAGCCTGACATATTTTTAAATTGGAAATCATACCTTTAATATATAATCATATCCTTTAGAAATCCTACACTGGCACATATATCATAAGCATTACACAATAATTTTCTACAATATTTATTTCTGCTGTCTAATGATAGTATGGTCCAATATAGGTACTGGATCCTAACAAACAGATATTCGCTGGATGAGAATTACTAGAATTAGATAATTGGTCATGTAATAACAACAGTACAGACAAGAAATCTGCCCCTTCATTAAGACACAAATAAATTACAAACAACCACATATAGACATACAACATGAAACTGTTACATCAGTTCAGCAGGTAAACATTGAGCATTATCGTATGTTTGTGTAAACGATCACTTCGGTCCATAATTTGTTAACTGAAGGCATGTCGTTAATTAATTAGAAAACATCTTAGGTGGTTTTTAGATGGGTATAAATAAACAGCCTAATAAAAGATTTAAAAAGTATCAGTGCAAGTTAAAACGATGTGATGACAGCGCGTGCTATATAGCAAATGTTTTTGTTTATCTCCGCAGTTGGTTAATTTCGTCCCACAAAACTTGGCCAAAGCTTCGGTTTTACAGCGGGTAGCAATGGTAATATTAGGAAGCAATTAATCTGATCAAAATTTCATAATCCTGAGTAGAACAGGATCATCCCCAGATGTGGCCAAAATGAACGATTATAATATATATATATACAGGTTAAACTTGAAAGTACATTGTACATGGGTTAAATATTTTAAACGATAAAATCAACATGGTAGTTGCATTTCTCTAACGTTTTTAGACCTGGTGGCTATTTTCAGGCAACTGTTTTTAATGACTTGGTAACAACATTATGATGTAACAGACAGTAACGGCACTTTCTATTACGTCATAATGTCGTTACTAAGTCGTTAAAACAATCGCCTAAAGATGGCCGCTAGGCCTGTGTACATTTTATCTTTTTTAATATATATATTTGAAGTATTAAAACAGAAATGATATTTATACATCAAAGATTGTATACTACAGAGTTATTTGTACCAATAAACTGGGTAACTCTGAAGCACACAGCTGATGTGGTTAAGGTGTCCCGACACTTTATCACTAGCCCTCCATCCAGCTTTTGGTTCGAAACCCACGTGGGGCGGTTACCTGGTACTGACTGTAGGCCAGTGGCTTTCTTAGGGTACTCGGCTTTCCTCCACCTATAAAACCTGGAACGTCCTTAAATGACCCTGGCTATTAACAGGACGTTAAACAAAATAAACCAAACCACAGCTGATGACTGGAAACATTTTTACATCAAATGATACAGGAGTATTAACCCTTGATATATTGTGCTGATGACTCTCCAATATCGATCACCATATCATTGCCCCCCCCCCCCAAAAAAAAAACAACCCCAAACCCAAACCCTATCAATGACAGGTAACCACTTTATGGAAGTCTCGACTTCTTAGTCGATTACATATCGTACATCGACACCACCTTTGTATAAACAATGTCACATTAGCGCGATGTCATCTAAATAGCATTAGTCTTTATCATTATCCTCTAAATAGCACTGACAGCCTGATAGGGTCCTTCTTCTAAAGAACATAGTTGATTTAGGGTCATCCTGAGAAAACCTAGAGCTGTGTACATTGACCCTATTGTAATTATCAAAGCTCTTGTGATAGGCTTATATATATGTATGATCCCAGCTGATCACTCCTACCACAGAGGAACCATTACCAGACCCCTGTAGATGGCAGCACCGCTGACAGAAATCAAAACAATAACTTGACATCCAATTACACCCAGTGATTACAGAAGGAAGTATCTGTCCTACCTCATAAAGGCAACTCAAGTATAGCCATGTGTAGGTACACACTATAGAGTACATAGACTGATACAGTAAGTGGGGATAGCCAACAGGTACCAGCCTCATTCACAGGAAGTTATGTTATTCTAAAACACCAAATAAAACTTCTACTGATATTTGGAGAATTGATAGCATATGAAGAATATGCCAAAAAATTCTATGCCAGAAAAATGTATGCCAACTTTACAACCCTTAAATTGTACATTGGTCCTATTGCTACACAAATATCTTAGTATATGGTTTAGTTTATATCAGGATGATAAAATGGTATTTAATCAGTTTACAAAATGCCAAAAGAAAGCCAATATCAAGGAAGTATTATTATTTTACAGTTGTCATTACAGCTTATACTAGCATCATTTCATGCATAAAATATATATTGAAATTTTATTGTGATATAAAAGGTTCGCAAACGACCAAGCATTGATGTTATTTCATATGTGATTTAGATAAGTTTCCGATCTGTCAGGTGATTTGATTTGTCCAGTAGCTTGTTTCCTATAGCTAAATAGTCATTAGCTTCATCAGCCACAGTCAGCAGTAAAACTGACAAAGCCAAGATAAATCACCAAAACTAAAACTGGATCAACAAAAACCAGCCCTGAGTTTTTGACATTTTTGACCTCAAGTGTCCTGTGCCTGGTTACTATTTAGTAAAACAGATCAGGACTAATCAAGCACTTGATGATGACGATCATTGACAGTTGTCCCCCCTGGATGACTGATGGTAATCGTAAGGGCGATGCTGATGCAGATTGGTGTATAAATATAGAACAGATCTAAGAGAAGAGACATTGGAGATCATTGATCACTCTGACAACTTTCCTGGTCAAACCTCAGGATCAGAGGTCTTTAGAACCCTAGTCCCAGCTGTGGTATCTGTATAATGATACTGCCTGTTAAGGTCCCAAGGGCAGACCAAACAATGAAAGTTCAAAAACCTAGCAAGGTCAAGGTTACAAACATTCCACAATGAAAATATCCTGATGTGTGGTATGACTGTTAAACCCTAATACAACTGATGAATGCTTTGTACAAATCAGTGGTAAACCTTAGTATAACTGGTAAATGCTGGTGTAACTGCGGTAAACCTCAGTATAACTGGTAAACACTTAGTATAACCAGTAAACACTTAGTTTAACTGGTAAATGCTTGGTATCAATGGTAAACCTTAGTATAACTGGTAAATGCTTAGTGTAACGGGTAAATGCTAGGTATCAGTGATAAACCTTAGTATAACAAGTAAACACTTAGTTTAATGACTGGTAAACACTTAGCATAATTGGTAAACACTTAGTTTAATGACTGGTAAACACTTAGTATAACTTAACATGAATGACTAAAAAACCTACTGAAGAAAACCATCCCGAGACAGCCATAAGAGATCTGTGTAAGAAGATTGTAGGGATTTGTGACGAGCGATCTAAGAGTATAAGGAGATTGTGGAGATTTTTTTTTTATTTCCAGAGAAGTCTAGATAATAACAGCTTTGTCTTTTAATTTAGAATTCTAATTAACCTTAATTAAACGCGGACTGCATTGTACAGAGCTGTGCTAAATTGTCCTCTTACCATATACGCAAGTGTGGTTATCGCATACAGAGCGTCTCAATTAATAGCTGCCGTGATTTTTTTAGATCGCTGGGGAAACAGTAAAATTAACTGCAGCCAGCAGAAGGCGTTGCTTAGTGGTGCCTTGTTAATCTTAAGGAAGACTTAATTCCCCTGAGTATGTTGTAAGTAAAGTTGGCACCAATAAAGCCTAAACTGAAGCCATAAAGAAAAGTCTACATATATCATTCCGTAAGCAGATTGTTGGGGACAGCAAGGGTATTGATTAGTTGGATGGGACTGTCCAGTCTGCGAGTGTTACGGAACACTTGTCTGATTTATAGTCGGGATCATGCGGAAGCTTGACTCCATTAGCAAGGTGGTCTAAGGAGGATAAACAAGTGCTAGTTAAATTGAGACAAATCACTGGTGTGCGTCTGTCCCCATCGCCTCCGCAACAATATCGTGCAAATTATACATTTATTTCATCCTTTCTTCGTAATGAAAAGGTCTTGGCAATTAAGCAGATTCTACATCCCCAGGCAGTTTATATTACACAGTAAACCTATCCTACCGGTGACGAAAATCCTGGAAATCAACAGTATACCCAATATGTTTACTTAGAGTTGTTAAGATATAATAGGAAACTCACCTGACTATGTGCGTCAGTGGATATCGGAAAATAATTAAATAGACCTACATTTTAACATACACTGTACTAGATTTTATCTTAAAGAGTTCTCCACACCAAAGATCCACTCCTCTCTTATTTGTACAGTACTGTTTTTTTTTTAAAAGCGTAACTATAGAAATGAAAGCTAAGTATTCCAATCACTTGAATCCATTGGAACCTGGTGATGTCCCCGATATTGATTAACGGTACATCAGAAACAATTTACCACATGACCTATTGGGATAAGATGTTATCATCCAGCAGTATATACAAAAACATAGCACACTAACACTACGTGATGACATCTTGAATTTTGAATCAATTGATTCTTTTCTTCTTTTTTTTTCCGTAATTATTATTTGCAAATATGAATATTTTCAAATCTTCTTTAAAGTAACTTGCTGTGTAATTTGCTTTTCTCCTTGAGATGAAAATTTTCTGAGTATATTTTTGGTAAGAATTATCATCCTTTATTATGATTATAGTAACTATACGCATTTAATTTTGTTGAGGTAAAATTTCAAGGTTTAGGTATGGAAACAATATTGTTGGGGTTAAATTTTGAAAATGTATTCAGAGTTATTTAGACTGGCCCCCTGTCTCTAGAATATCAAAATTATAAATAAAATTGAGCTTTATGATTTTAATCCCTAGGATATGTCTGATTCTAAGTTTCAAACTAGGGGCAGATAATCTGGTATTAGAATTTAGCTTGGCAAATCTTAAAAAAAAACCAACTTAGGGTCTGGTGGCCAGTCTAAGAGTAATCTTGAAAGGCCAAAAGTAGATGGTCTTTAGTTTTCAAGACTCTGGATTCATGACTTGTGTAAGAGATTTGCCAGAAATACAAATTGAAGGGTGATAAAACATATAAGCCGAGTCATTATATAGTCAGAAGCCAGTAATTAAATAGGTGGGCGGAAAGATCATCTAGAATATATAGTCACATGGCATATTTATTTGTCAGATAGATTTCATGAACGTTCATGTCTCAATCCAATCATTTTGTATTTATGACTGTCAAATGGCTTTCATGATCACATGACATCAAGCCATTGCCATTTGACGACCATTTATCTAAATGTGAGGTTACAGAATGAGAAGAAGATTGAACACGTCGGAAGTTATGTCATGCGAAATAAAAAATATTTTGCATAATTTGAAAGAAAATTTGTCAATACAGGAACAAGAATCCATCAAAATTTTCTAAAAACACTTTAAAATGTTGATTTCAATCAATAAATTACACGTAAAACTTAAAAATGACTTCCGTTAAAAAGACTGATTGTCACTTAGAGATTTCTCAACTAGCTGTGTATTATGCATGTAAAGTGAAAGTAGAATATGCTACTTCAATCAATACAACACAGGATGCGTGTTTCTGTATGGAAGCCATCTGTGTAACAAGGAAACAGGAACAGAAACTGTTTTTGAAGTTGATGATAAATCTAGATGCTTCAGTAGATCATTACATGCCTTAATCTCAATACAATGAGTGTGGTCATGAAAAAGAGCAAGCCGCTATTGGGAGCCTATCAGACCACACAGCTTACAGCAGTAGATCAGCCTGTGATAGCTATCTCTCTCCAACCTTTGATCTGCTGAGATAATATTTACATATTCCCCTCATCAATGTATGTTTTTCGCCTCAGTGGCCAAGACCTGCGTTTGACCTGTATTCTAATGAGAGTGGTTGAGAGTAGGTGGAGTTCTACAGGAACGACTCCAAGCTTTATTACCAGTGCAATATGTTGTCCATAACTTTACAAGTGTTGTCATAAAATAAACTGGTGCTTAAATGTTTTACTGCATAAACTTTTGTTTTGTCAGGATTATCTATAAACAATATTGAATAATCCGACTTACAGAACCAAACCTGTCCGCAAGCTCCTAAATTAATCAGGACCTCCATCACATTTAGGAGGTACAATTACAGGTTACAATAATGAGGCTGTAGCAGCTAGACACTGCATACAAGGGCTGTAGTACAAGGTCGGTCCACAAGGTCATTACAGGTCAGGTCCACAAGGTCATTACAGGTCAGTCCACAAGGTCATTACAGGTCAGTCCACAAGGTCATTACAGGTCATTACAGTGTTAGGTCATGAACCATTACAGCTAAAATTATTGTACTCTTAAGTGACTTCATTGTATTTATTACTACCTAAAGGTATAACGGTAGGAGTGATATAAAGAACCAGTGATACCTTCAACCTTAACAGTGTATGTCTGTAGTCTACATGTGATATAAAGAACCAGTGATACCTTCAACCTTAACAGTGTATGTCTGTAGTCTACATGTGATATAAAGAACCAGTGATACCTTCAACCTTAACAGTGTATGTCTGTAGTCTACACTACTATAGTAACTTCCTATAGAGTGACTAGATTATGGACACATCCTATTTCAGGAACTGTCCATACTGTCCAGAAACTCTATAAAATCATTATTCACTGTCATATACAATGGATGTACAATTAATGCTAAATACTACATATTTCTACAATATGCAAATTAAGGCATCTGGGTAAATATTCATGAAATATTTATTTCTGAGATATATAGTTGTTTTATTAACCGATCAATATTATGAAGATCACTAGTGTTTCTCTTGGAATGTTATATATATCCTACCTATTATAGTTAGCTGTATTGGTCAGTATGGGACACCATTATAAACCTGGTACCATTATTACCACAACAGATTTTCCCAGACTTTAATGTCTAGTGGAAGCAGATGGTCAAGGAATAAAGTATTTTATTCCTACCACAAAACCTAAGATTGCTGTTTAATGATGCCGCTTCAGATATAGGTTCAACAGAGAGGGCAATTACTGCTGCACTGTAGGACAATTTATATTATATAACAAATATGGTACTTCAGCAGTTGGCTTCGGATAATCGGATAATCCGGATGGTAGATCAGAAGTCCAGAAAACTCACAATCTGGACAATTTTGCTGAGGAAAGACATGTCTAGATTATAATAATGTTGGATGCAGGACCAGTGTGTCTGAGAATGGAATGATGCATTTTTTTAAAGATTTTTTTTACTTCCTATGAAATAGACAGCAATTTTAAACTACTTGAAATTTAATCCAAAAAACATGTTCCTGCCAGTCAGTATTAAGTGTTGTTTAATATGTAACGTACATAAAGTCAAAAGGACCATATGTCATCAATGTATATATATCTCCCATCTTAGGTGTCACAATTGAGTGTTATTGACCCAAGCTTGGACATACAAGCAAAATTTGTAAATCTAGAGGAAGAACTTATTTTGATGCATTTGAGAAAGAATTAAAAATTTTCAAATTGTATTCACAGCATAAGCTATAATAAACTTACATACCAGTGTATGTGCATGTATTACATCATGTACATTAATATCGCAGGCGACTGTAAACGTACAGATTTACACAGAGCCCTGCTATGTGGCGCCAGGGCCACACCAAGGGTTCCGCCTTTGATGCGGTGCCTCTTCATGCTTTACACCTCCTCAAAATCACCAAACTCTTTAAGTGTGCTCGCGCTTTACTTGGAATGCTCCTCATCAAATGTAATTCATGTAATGCTGTTTGAGAGCTGCTTTCAGAATCATCTGTTTACAAACCATACAGGCATGTCGAAATATTTGTATCCAGAAAGTAGGCCATCAGTTCAAGTGATGGGGGTGGAGTTCAGAGATCTATACTCTATATAGAACCTGTGTTTGAAGTGGTTTAATACAAAGGAAATACAAAATGGTTAATAGTTGAGCTAGATATCCCGGACACCTTGTTAGACATTAACATGGCTTCCTGGAATAACAAGAATATTTTGAGCTCAGATTTCCATTGGAAGGACTAGATCTGTACCCTCAAACTCCTAACTATAGATATAGTATCATTTTGTCTGTTGGTTCTGTCAGCATTAGAGCTTTTTAAATTAATCTGAGCCCTCAAACTCCAATTACTTATAGTATCTTCCAGTATTTGTATTGTTCTAGGAGCCCTAACTTCTAAAATTGAGCAGAGCCCTCAAGCTCCTTATTTCTAATATAATCTAGTCGTGTTAATTAGTGTGTTAGTGTTGGGAGCTTTTTAAATTGATCTGAGCCCTCAAGCTCTAATTACTTACAGTATCTTCTAGTCTTTCTATTTTTCTATCAGAATAATGGGAGCTCTAACTTCTAAAACTGATCTGAGCCCTCAAGCTCCTTGTTTCTAATATAACCCAGTCTGTGTTGTTCTAGTCAAATAGCTGTTGAGAATTGATCCTTCAAGCTCTTATTAGAGTATATCATCCCAGTTTTCAGCCACTG